>NC_069787.1:74757279-75060310 GCF_027406575.1 Nycticebus coucang | reverse complement strand
TCCATATACACACATACACGGCCTATATAAATTTGCAGTTCAGTTTGGACAAGACATCTGAGCTAGAAATATAAATTTGAGGTTTGCATTTCTAAATTTTGTCTCATTCCTCATAACCATTACTCACATTATTACTCTACTTAATAGCAGAAATAGAAAGATGTAGAGGAGGGATCTTGCTTTCTTTGACCCCCATCTCCGTAAAACTGGCAGTTGACTTGAGAAGTCGCAGCTATTTTGACAAGATCTCAAACTATCTGGATATTGAATCATGGAAAGAGAAATTAAAAATATTGGGTTGTTGCAGTTTATGTGACAGATGCATCACTGCAATCATCTGATAATTCAAAACTCATGTCATTCAAGATTCATCCTGGCCAAGGACAGGTATTTTGGTCATCAGCTGTGGTGATGGCTCCCTATAGCAATAGTGTAAACACAGTTTACAACTTATTTTCAACATCCTTTGAAATACTGTACTTCCTTACGTTTTTAAGAAGTAATTAGCATTTGTACAAATTCACACATAGAAATTTTAATTCTTTTTTAAAATTCAAATATACACGAAGTGAATTTATTTCCAAGTATTCATCTGACGACATTAAGAAGTTTAGCCTGACTTGTAGTGAAGAGCAGACAGTGCTCACTCTCCTCTGATATGTATTTTCCCTTTTTCTTTAAAAATATTAGAAACACAGCTTTTTAGCTTGATGTTTGGATGCCCAAAGTAGAGATGATATTTTCCACCCTTCTTTAAAGCTAGGGGTGGCCGCCTGATTAAGTTTTGGCCCATAGGATGTGAATAGAAAAGATGTGTGCTGTTTTCAGACTGGGCTTGTATTTCTCCTTCTTTCTATCCTATTCCTTAGATCGTGGCCATGCAGTCAGCTATTCTGATCTGCTGATGGGAGGGCAACGTTGTGAAGACGATGGTGCAAGAGGATAGCAGGAGCCTGAGTCCTAAGATGATGCCCTGCGGCAGAGCCGCCACAACAGCTGCCTAGCTCAACTCTGTTACACAAAGAAGAAACAGCTTCAATGGTTTTGTTTAAGTCACTAGTTTGGGGGGGGGGGGTTCCTAGGATATGCAACTTATATTGCAATTAATAGAAGTAGATGAAATATTCACTTTTTTTTTCCTTTAATTTTATTGTTGGGGATTCATTGAGGGTACAATAAGCCAGGTTACACTGATTGCAATTGTTAGGCAAAGTCCCTCTTGGAATCATGTCTTGCCCCCATAAAGTGTGACACACACCAAGGCCCCACCAGGGACAGCATAGTTTAGCCAAAAAAGTATGGACTTTGTTTGGAATTCAACAAGCTGGGCTTGAGTTCCAGTTTCTTCATCTACCAGCTATATGACTTTTACCAAGTTATTCAAATTCTTTGATATGCCATCTTTATCTGTTAAATAATATAAAACAAAACAGAGGTGAAATATTTAACACATAGGCTTCTTTAGAATTAAATGAGGTTAATGAATATAAAGTCCTGGCAACTAGGTAAGCATATGACAGTTCCTGTCGTTCCCCACCAGCCTTTGCTGCTTATATTCATCTGTCTACTTCTCTAGAGGTATAGTGGATATTTCAAACTCAACATGTCCAAACTGAGTTTCCATCTCCCCGCAAGTTTTCTCCATCCATCGTCTTCTTCATCTCTTTTGTGCTGCAAATCCATCTTGTACTTGCTCCAAGTCAAAAATCCTTGGGGTCATCCTATATGCCTCTGTCTTTCTCAGATCCAACATCGAGCTATCAGAAAGTACTGTCATTCTGTCTTCAAAATAGATCTGGAATCTAAACTCTTCTCATCTTCTGCTGCCACCCTGGTCTCAACCACCAAAGTTCCAAACAGCCTATGCTGGCTAGCCCACTAAGAATTTCATAGTCACGGGCAATGCAGATGTTTGCCAATTCGATGTTAAGGAATTTGTTACATTGTAAATGGTTTTAGCTCAACTGTCCCTATTAGAGAGATAAATATAGTATCTGAGAATTATGCACCATGGTTTTGCCTTATAATTTAATATATAGCACTTTGCAAATGCTCTGTTGTACTGAAACACGAGTGGACACTAAGTGGGATGGATTTTTATTGCACTCTTGGCAAACCCTGCACTCTGTAAATTAATTAGGCTGTTTTCAGTTTTGTTTTTAAGAGTTAATTGTTTGCAGCTGTCTGCTGCAGCACTTATCTCCCTTCTGAAGACTTTATTTTGATGCTTTTAAAAATGAAACTGGCTGGGAAGAGGGGAGATTCTGTATTCTGCCATTTATCCAACCTAAAGAGATTATTTAAAAAATCAGAGTGAGTCATTTTTTGTGATCAGAATAGAACTTTACTTATCTCTCTCTCCCCTTTTATTCATTTCTTTTACTCCAGAAAGTAGAACAATTCTGGGTAGGCTGTGTCACCTCTGGAGCCTCAGCCATTGATCAAATGAATTTAAACAATTTCTTAAATAAATCACCAAGATTCTGCTTCCTTTCTTTGGCAAGAGTCAAGTATTTTAGTGCATCTCATTAGGAAGATTTTACATAATTTATCTGATACATCTAGCAATTCGAATCATCACTTTCAAGTTTTGTTAATTTTTGGCTTTTCCTGGTCATTAATCAGTTTTTTTCTCATTTATTTTCACATCAGGCAAAGTAAATTTCCATGTCATGGATGAAGTTAATTTTTAAGATGGAACTTCTCAAAGCATCAGTGCATATAATTATCTAGAAGGGTGAAAGATGGTGGAGGAAAGATCAGTGCTGAAGAAGTTCTGGCTACAATAGTTGTGCAGCAAAAATATCACCACCACTGCCATGTCCTTGAGACTTATGAGAGATGAGAACTGAAACTGCCTTTCCTGAAATTCTTGTGCACACAGCTCCAAATAATCCTTGGTTTCCTCTTAGAAATGCTCTTAAAGAACAGAATTCTTCAATCTAACAGTATCCAAAAAAAAAGCAGGGGCCCTGAAGACAAATGGATCTGCAAGCGTGTCTAGTTCTTGGGGAAGGTTATTTCTAACCTTGCTAGGCCTCAGTTTTCTAACTTTTACTTTAGCATGATGAAAATAATTCACTGGTGCTCTCAGTAGTAGGTATGTGTATACACACAGTTGAACCTCCATAGTGGACCACCTCCCTACATCAACTACCTCCTTAAGTTGACCTAATTTTCATAGACTGGACATACACCACAGGTAGGTATCAGTACAATAGATCTAGTTCCTTATATTGGAACTTCCTTATATAGTTCCTACACCTCCGTATGTTGACCAGTTTGTTATAGCCCCTTGGGTGATCAACTTAGAGAGCTTTAATATATATACTTATGTGTGTGTGTGTGTCTCTGTGTATAAAGTAGCTACAGCATAGTAGGTTTTCAACAAAAATTAACGACCTTTTCCATAGGTACCAGCATTCTTAGGTACAAACATTATATTTGAGAACTACTATAGATGTGAATCCCCAGAATTATTTATTTTGGAAAATTTATGTAAGAGTACATGAATAGTTTAAAGAACAGTAGCAGAATGAATGAATGGAGTTCCGCACTACCTTCCTTCACGCAACATCTTTTTCAACATTAAGCCACAAAGTATTGTATATCAGTGAATCACCACTGAGTGCTTCTGGATGTCATGCTTCAGATCGTTGCACTGACCTAGCTTCATAATTGATGGTGCTGATTAAATGAACCCCTTTCCACCTTATTACATTTCTCTCAGTTATAAAATACTTTTTTGTATTTGAGAAGACGAGGGAAAGATTTGGGGGCTCACAGCCTTGTCCTCCACTCATTTTTCTGCTCCTTCTAAATGATGTTTATTCATCATGGCACAACTGTTGCATGAAGCTTTCATACTACTAAGTTTTGAGAATGCTCTCCTCAGCCTTCACCTTCCCAGACAGAAGATCCATCTTATAGCTCATCAAGCTTTAGGGGAAGAGCAGCTTGCTGGCAAAAGGTGGTGGTCTCCTTGTGGTGAAGCAGCTTTACTCCTGGATTGACACAAACCTCTTCTTGGGTATTTTCCTGCTTTGTTGAAGCTTTTCTGAGCAGGGTGAGCAGAAATGCACATGAGATCTGAGTCCAAGAATGCAGAAACTGTCTTTAAACACTGGGTTGACACTTGATTTTTTTCTTCCTTTTCCCCTCAATCTTTCCAAGCTCCCTAGAAGCTGTCCTCATAGAAGTACTTTGTTTTGTTTACTTCTGCATAGATGATTATTCTTTTTCTTTCTTCATCACAATAGAAGGATCAAATAGTGCTACTAAAATATTTATCATACAAAACAGTGGGGACCTATACTACCTAACTCCTTTCAAGAGTACCACTTACCAGAAGCAACTGGTCTGAATTCTGTTCAGCTCTTTCTTCCCATATTTATTTCCATTTTCCTAAGTCATGTATTCAAATTGCTATTTTTAACTTAATCAATTTTATATTTCCTATTTACTCCCTAAACTTCCTTCTCCCATCTTCCTAATATGGTTATATCATAATTTCTGGTTAAATTAACCTTTTACATATTGTTATAGCTTTGTAAATATTGTTCATAGAGAAACCATGAGTTATCCTGTATTATATATCCTTTCTCATACAAATTTTTAGCTTTTTCTAGAAAGGAGACAATAACTGCTATGATTTGGTTAATTGCAAAGTATTCTATGGATCTTAACTAATTTTCTCTGCTGGAGTCTTAAGGATTCTCTCAGGGCGACAATATTCGTCCATTCTAATGTCTTAGTGTAATTCCATCTGTCCTGGAATACTTCATCGTCCTCTGACTACTTTGACCAATTGTTCTCATGTGGCAAAGCTGGCATGCCCAGACTTCCCTTTGTTGTTACCCTGAGAATTTCCTTTGTGTACCCTGTGTTGAATTTTGTGTTTCTCAGGCCTCACATCTTCCTCTTTCTTGGTTTTCTCTACCACTTCAATGGATGATATCTTCAATGTGTTCAACAGTTTTCTGGAAAAGAGTGTATAGGAGGTAAACTTTTTAGGTGACTGTGTGTCTGAAACTGCCACCTCTATGCTTGCTTTTCATTATAAGTGTGACTAAGTAGGGAATTTAGGTCAAATATTATTGCTCTTCAGATTTTGAAAGACATCTTTTGAATGACATATTTCAGTGTTGCTTTAGAAATACTTTTTTGTTGCTGTTGGGGATTCATTGAGGGTACAAGATGTGTTACACACTAACCCCCCACCCCCTCCCTCCTCCCTCTCTCTGCTCTCCCCGTTTCCCACCTCCCACCATGTCATTAATTGTCCTCAAATCAAGATTGAAGAAAAATACTTTCCTTCATTATGAAAATTTTATATTTTCTTCCCAGTGTTCTAATACTCCACATACGTTGTGTGAATTTTTCTCTCTTATGTTATTGGATACTCAGTGTACATTTTCAAATGGTGAAATCCTTCCAAAGAGAGATAATGTCTAATTATTTATTTCACTCCCTTCATTTTTACCTGTATCTCCTTTAAAGCACTAATTATCAGAATATTAAGCTTTCTAGACTGGTTTTCTGGTCTTTTCTATTTCCGACCTCTTAATATTTTTTCTTCTATTTTTCTGTGAAATTTCTTCAACTGTATATTTCAGCCCATATCCATATTCCCTATTTTTGTGGCTACCATGTCTTTAATTTCAATGGCTTGATTTTTAAATTATTTTCTTTCAAATAAAAATCTGTTGTTTATTCACAGGTGAATATCTTCTAGCTTTTAGAAAATATCATTTTTCAGTGTTTTCTGCTTTGAGTACTTTAATTTGTTTCTTTCAGATTGCTTCATTCATTATATGCGTATGTGTGTGGGGGTGGGTGGATGGGTATGTGTATATCTGAGATTGCTGATTGTTTACCAAAAGTCCATGTGTTCCTTCTTTCATAAAATTTTTTTTTTTTTTAAGACTGAAATTCACCTGCTAAAGGACTACATTTTCCAGTCTCCCCTGTGCCAGATAAATTCATGTGAGAATGTTCTGGCCAACAAAAGCCTAAGTAAGCACAAGTATTTTGTAGGGCTTGTAGGGAAGCTGCCTAAAGGGAGCTAACTGAAGGCTAGCACCATTTCCCCTTTTCCTTCCTACTGCTTGGAATTGGTCAGAGGGTGGGAGCTCCAGCAGCCATGCTGAGCCATGAAATTACTTGAAGTTGTAAGCTAAGTGCTGGGTTGATGAAAGTTTTTCTGTTGTCTTCATAGAACCCTATTTCACTCAAGACTCTGAACCACAATACCCGTCCTAGGATGCCTACAATTGGATTTCTTGTACATAAAAATAATATTAATTTCTCTTATATTTAAGGCATTATTTTTGGTCATTGGCTATATGCTGCCAATGCAGTTTCAGTTTTTGATTTTGAAAGGTTCCACAAATATCAGGTGGTCCTTGGAAACCTAATCATATTTTATATTACATACTAAAAGACTGATTGAAATATCTGCATATATGGGTAAGTTTTGTTAAACCATTGTATTTCACTAAAGCTGAATCAGGGAACAAGCTGGCTTTTTGCAATAGAGAAATCTGTGAGTTTTTCTCTAATCTATTTCTATAGAAAATATTTCCAATCACCTGCTTAGTACTTATAAACCTGCAGGCTAGCATGCTATAAGCAAGTGGAAGAGGATGGCTGCTGGTGGTTTCTGCCTTAATTATGTAGATGTTTCCTTAATTCTTTGTTTTCACTGTGGTGCCTCACCAGACAGGAATGGGAGCCCCTCTCATTCAAATTCTTCAAAGAAGAAAGAATTCTGTCTTTGTCTTGAGTAGCAGAATGGTTGTCATTTAGTGTATGAGGGTGCAGGAGAGAGGATCTCCTGACATAGACTTTATATCAATTCTGAATTCTGCCTTGTTCTTCACCTAGAATCTTCCAATTTCTGAAAGTTTTGGGTTCTGCAATTGAAATCTCCTTGCCTGTTTTTTGCTAACTCACATAACATTTGTTCCTTATTTACCATCTTCCTTTAACATTATCTTTCCCATTTTCTTTGTCTTCCTTAGTTTATTTAACTTTTTAACTATCTATAATAAACTGGCTATAAAGATACTTTTGATATTTCATGGAAGGATGCCATCTTCCTGAAACCACTTATTAGACAATTGTCAACACTGAACAGCACCATCACCTGACACTTTTTAGCCTTCGTCATGTGGGATCTTGCTGACACTTCTTATCCTTGTTCCTTACTACTCAGAAGGCCTTAGTGTCATCCCAAAGTGGTATTTTAACCCAGAAAAAAAAAACCATTTCGTTTGCATAAGCCATGTTCCCCTGGCTCAGCCCTGGCATCCGGTGCTGAGGCTTCTTGTCTCTGTGGACTCCTTTTCCAATGTCCGTGGTTCAGCTCTTCTAGTTCACTCATTACTTCCTTGTGCTCAAGTACACGGAGTTCTCAAATGGCAAGTAAACTCATTACCTATTTTCACCCCCTTCACTGAAGTGAGTAGGCTTTATGAAGCTTCTCTAAGCCCATCTACCTTGATGACTCAGCCGCTGTGAATATAAAATGTAAAGGGCCACATTAGATGCTTGGATTTCCTAAGAGAGTCGTGTTATCTTAGGCTTACAAAAAGGAAAAAGAAAACAAAACCACAAATCAATCTTATTTAGGCTTTTACCTCAGTTTTCCTCTTTAAAATTCGGTTGGGCCCTTCTTAATAGTCTCTCACATCTAAGTGCTAGCTACCTCCCCCGAGACCCTTGCAACTTCATTCAACTTGTTTTTCTTGTGGGCAATCTTATTTTAGCAGCACTATACCCTAGTGGATGCTTCACAGTACAGAAGCTATGTTCTTCATCTTCCAGGAAGCTGCTCCTTGGAAACCATAAATTCTTTTCTGTCTCAACACACTTGATTCTTACAAACAGAGAGGATTGTTTTGCCACTAGATATGCGTGTGTTTATACACATTCAGCAAATCAACTGATCTTATTCTTGGCTGTGTGTTTCCTCATCTCTAAGGGCAACATTTATAGAAGGGAGCTATCTCCATGAACAACGGAAGAAAGTAATGGAGAAAGGAAGTTTGAGAGGCTACATCAGTTAGCTATTATACAAATCCCAGTGCCACATAGCAATAATCTTTTATTGAGTTCACATATATACAAGTTGGCTATGAGTTCGCTGATCTACATTGAGGTTGCCTGGGTGTGGCTCTGCTCCAGATGTTTCTCTTCTTTCTCCTGGGAGCAGGTCACTAATACAGGTATGTTCTTCTTGTGGATATCAAGAAGAGCAAGACAGCAAGCCTAACCGGGCAAGCATTTTTCAAGCTGCTGCTTACTTCATGTCTGCTAACCTCCCCTGAGCCAACATGCCACATGGCCAAGTGCAGAATCAAAGAACATGGAAGTACAATCTGTCTACCAAAATGAGGAGAAGGGGTGGAGTGATTAATTTTCAATCTACCTGTGTGGGGAAGAAAAACTTTCTGAAATCACAAAACATCTTATTCAGTAATTTGTCTTAGTTCAAACAACAGGCAAGAGACAAATTTGTCTGAATATTTTCAGAACCTGTGCTGTTTCCACCCTATCACTGATGGCAACTTATTTGAGATTTTAGAAGCAAAATAATGTGAAAGAAAAAAGACAGGGTAATAGACCTCAGGAAAAAACTGTAACAGGCTTCTCTGAAATCCCTAAACTCATTACTAGGGGCTTAAATGCTAAGAAAGTTAAATAGTGACAGGAGGAAAAAAAGTTTCTTTTGTCTCCCACCCCAATACAAAGCAGTTTACAAAGATAACATTTCCTAAAATTTTGTTTAATTATCCAGGAGTTTGATGGGAGAGAATGTTTCATAATTTATAAGCCAATTCTTGTTTAGCCAAATTAGGTCTTTAATTCTTGCGTATTATAGCAACCATAAAATACAATTACATGTTATATAGGAAACAAACCTATTAAACAAAACGAACCAATCAATATAGCTCATTCCCCATAGAATTCTGTTTGGTATTTTAATGAGCCAGACTCCCAAACTAAGAATCAATATCCATTATGCTCCTTTCAGAAAGGACTAGTGGTCACATCTTTTACAATGAGTATTATCAACAGAATGTCCCCTCTAGCCTGTTGCTCTGAGGCCTACGCAGTGAGTGGCTCATGGCAATAGTGCTTGGTTGATCTCATTCCAGTGACATTTGCTATTACAAATAATTTAATAGAAGCACATTTATCTATGTCAAAATCTTTCACTTTTACAGAGAAGAAGGATGAAGTTGGTGGAAAGACAAGTTTAGCTTTCTTACTAATAAAATTGGAGACTCTCCAGAGTGGTATGAGAGTAACATGAGACCTTGGGCTCAAATGTATGTGGCACTGGAACAGTAAACTTGGAGAGTCAGGGTATTTTACCAGGAAACTTATCACGGAAAGTTCAGGTGTCAAATTATGAGAAGGAATCAGGAAACTCTATGGTCATCCTATGTGAGTGAAAATACACAGGTGGAGAAGGGAAAGAGGGAAGGGACAGGGTAGGCAAAGGAGTGAAGGATGAAGAGAAAGAATGGAGAAAAGGAGGGAAGAAAAGAGAAGAGAAGAGGGAGGAAAGAGTGGCTAAGATCCTGCAACTTGCATTTGTCTCCTAGAAGAAGATCCTACTGAAGGGTTAGGGACCTGATAAATGCAATCGAGTTTATTTGGTCCTTGGTGCACAGGCTCTACAACTTTCTGTGGCAATGGAACTATTTATATCTGTGCTGGTCAATTTAGTAGCCTTTAGCTGTGTGTGACTACCAAGCACCTGAAATGTGGCTAGTGCAACTAAGGAACTGAATTTTAATTTAACTTAATGGTAACATATTTTAGAAGAAATGGAAACATGTGACTAGGGACTAGCATTTTAGACACTATAGCTCTATACAAGCTTTAATGCTCACTACTATCATCATCTTGCACTTAGGGAACCGAGACACAGAGAACTTGGCAACTTGCCTAAGGTCACACAGCTGGCAAGCATCAGACTCAGAAATCAGACCCAGGAAATCACAGTCATTATGCTATATACTAACCTTTAGTCCCTAATGAATCTGATTCTATGGGGAAAGATAAAATCTTGATTTGTAATGAAAGAAAAAGCTGGTGGATGTGGCCAAGATCCTTGGAATTTGAATGTAAAAACAAAAAAACAAAAAAACATGGGGGTCCTAGGGTACCATCTGTGGTAAGCAGCTCAAAAGCCCCACCTGCCACTGGCTTCTCTATAATCAGAACTAGCCCCTTTGAATGAGTTGGGCACAGGATTTCCCCAGTATGTTTCTTGGAATATGGATTTTGCAAGAATAAAAGGGAATGGTAGAAGAATGGAGAATTAGTCATCAAAATCATTGAAGTTCTAATTCAAACGTTTTTACCTTTAGCTTTGTTTCTCCTTCATTTATTTGACCACTGAAGCATTTGGGGGGTAGCTGGGTAATATGTGTATAATTTAGAGGAACACACTGGAAAAAGCTGAGTTATAGTAAGCCTAAACTCTTCCTGGGACCTGAGAGCAGGCAGAGGTGCAGGAGCATGCCTCCAATCAAAGCATCATGACTGATCAGTGTGCCCAGAATCAGACTCAGCCCATTGGTCTTTGCTTTAAGATTTTTCTCCTTAGGTTTCTGAATTGGTCAGGGTTCAGTTTTCAGCAACCCAATCTTACTCTAGTTAGATTAAGCAGAAAAGATTTATTTTCTGATTTTTAGGATGTATAGATTGTTGAAATGGCTGGAGAAGCAAGTGTAGGCTGAGCTTTCCACAGCAACTCACATGGGTATACTACAAAACTGGCCTATACTACAAAACAAGCTGCTGCCACCCCTGCTGACTCAGGAGCCAGTCTTACTCTGCCACAGCTTTTATAGATATACACCCTGTCCAGGGTATGTATATGTATACCCTGGTTTGGTCAATTATCAGAACCTCTATCATGGCTGCCGTGGAAGAACCCAACCACTCCTGCCACGGTGCTTCCAAATGACCATCAATCTACCATGTTCGCTTCCACTTGCTCAGCCTGGAGTTGGTGCACCTGCTTGGCAAAAGCTAGATTGCAATGTAATACTCTAGCTGCAAGGGAGTCTGAGAAAAGTAATTTTTGGCTTCTCAACCTCTAAAAATAATGGGACAGAAGAAAAAGATCGGAGTGGTGTTGGATGGTGCATTCATTTTATAGTATTTGGATTAGGAACATATTGAAAGAAAGAATACTGTCTTTTTTATTTATCAGAAAGTTCCTTTCTAATCCTTTTTTTCCCTTAACCAAATTTTAAAGTACAGGATATATGAAAGATAGAAAAAATGTACTACTCAGAATTCTCCAGAAAAACAAAAATAATACACACACACACACACACACACATATTCATATATATGTACACACACAGAGAGAGACAGAGGCAGAGGGAGAGAGAAGCAAAAGAGAGTTTATAATAAATTGTCTTTTGTGATTATAGAGACTGAGTTGGCAAATTGAAAATGCAAGAGAGCTGGTGGTTTAAGTTCCAACCTCAGTACAAAGGCTCAAGAATTAGAAAAACCAACAATGTAAGTTCCAGTCTCATAGCAGGAGAAGACCAAAGTCCCAGCTCAGTCAGGCAGGCGAAATTTCCTCTGACTCAGGAGGAAATTTCTATTCAACTCTTCAATTGATTGGATGAGCTCCACCCACATTGGGAAGGTCAATCTGCTTTACTCAGATGCAAATGTTAAAGTCATCCAAAAATAACCACATATACACACCCATAATAACATTTGACCAAACAATTGGGCACCCTATGGGGACCCCAAGTTAACATATAAAATTAATCATTACATATACCCTGTTTTCCCAAAAATAAGACATCCTCTGAAAATAAGACCCACTTACAGGAAAGATAAGATGTCCCCTGAAAATAAGACCTAGCACATCTTTGGGAGCACACCTTAAAATAAGACACTGTCTTATTTTTGGGGAAACAGGGTAGAATAAATTTATTATTAAGCAGTATGTAAGTTATATTTCCTTCAACTTCCAGATGTATTTACAGATAAAATACTTATAAATATTAGCAGAATAAATGCCTGTAAATTGACAAAGGGATAAATGTTAATAAATGCAGTATTTGTATTATCAGACTTTTTTGGATTTCCTGTAACATATTCATAATTAGACCAATTATTTTAAATTCAGGGATACTTTATTTTAAAAGGTAACTAGAAGTTGAAGAAGAAAATATTGAATTGAGCGTGTTGTTTGAAGATGTAGCTAAGGCGTTCTTTAAAGATAAGTCTATTTTTTGTTTCCTAACTTGGCAGAGACTGTTAGGCTTTTGTCAGCTCTCTGAAGGACTGAATGTAGCCCTATTCTCTGCCCACCAGTTTTCTTGTTCTTTTTCCCTGCTTTGTCCGAACCTGCTCCATGGGCAATAATGTGATAAGTGCATTAATTTTCTTATTTAATAGGCCACCCAGCAAACATCTATTGGGATTTCACATGCAGGGGACCACAGCAGAGTCTGTCTTCACCAGCCCTCGGAGCCTCTGGCCTAAGAGGGACACAAACACTGCAGGAATAGGGAATGGGCCTCAGGCAGGCCTCCACCAGGGGCATAGAGGATGAGAAATGGAGGAGACTCATTCATTTCTGTCAGTAAACTTCAGATCAAATTGAACTAAAGCTTCTAACTAGAATTTCCAGGGAATACCAACTTGGCATCCCTGTGGGATGACTCGATTACAGTGCAATCCTGTTTTCCACTGCCTGGAGCTGCAGGCCCAGTAAGACCAGCTGGGAGGAGGGAGAGGGAGGCTCAATGCACTGGACATTTCTGGAGATAGATGCAGACTTGCTCAGCTCAGTGAGAAATCCAAGAGAGCTGCCCTATGGGGGACAGAGTTTCCAATGCTCTCCCGGGAGAGACCCAGTCTAGTTTCCTCCCCAGCACAGGGCAATTATATAATTTATCATTCCAAACAGAACACTTTGGTAATCAAAAAGGAACCTCTTAGTAATTATGCTATGACAACATTCATAAACCAGGACTGTCCTGGAGAAATCAGACATATATTCAGTATAAAGTGGGTGAATTAGATTTTTATGTCAGTGACCTTCCATCATCTATTTGAAAAAGAAACAGTGTACGCGAACAGTGGGATTCGATTTGTTCTCAAATAAAGTAAGTCCAACTCACAACGAAGATGCTAAAATACATGTTCCTAGGCCCTGGCACCAAAGATTCAGATTCAACATGTCTGGGATAGAACCTAAAAATATACATTTTAATGAACTCCCCATGTGGTTCTAATGTGATGGTTTAAGGTTCCTAGTTTGAGAAACAGTGCACCTTGGGTTTAGGGCTGGGTGTGGATCTGAGCCCTTTCTTAACTGGCTGGGTAACCTTGGGAACGTGACCTTTCTCATTCTTAACCTCTTCAACTATAAAGTGGGCTTAATAATATCCACTTCATCAAGTACTTTATGGGTTAGAATAAATATTCACAAAGTACTTAACACTAAGACTGGTGAATTATAAGCACTAACAAAATTATGGATGTATTATACTGAAATACATAAAATTGCCATTTCTGTCATTAAAAATGAGTAGCAGTGATTTCATATGGTTCAACCTAATATGAGGAAATATTCTGAAGACTACTTGAAATTTGCTTCATAGGGTGTTAATCCTTGAGTATTCAAATAGATTATGCACATGACAGGTTCTTTGATGGAAGCGAAGAGAATTATAAACTGCAAAGAAGAATGATGCTTTTTGTTAAAGACCTCAGGCTGCTCCCCTGATCTATGGCAGCATTTTGCAAACTTTAATGCACACACAAATTACCTAAAGCCTTTGTTAAAATGCAGATTAAGACTCGGTGCATCTCAGCGAAACTTCTGCAGCTCTAACAGGCTCCCTGATGGTGTTGACACTGGTATTGCTGGTCCATGAACACCCATTTTGAGAAGTAAAGATCTAGGGAGATTATGGGAGATCAATTTATAAGGCTGTCCCCAGAGGTCTTGACTCTCCTGTGAATAAAAATGAAGTGCTAATCTTTCTAAAATGGATGGCATGGATGAATGTCTCTGGGGCATCATGATGCCCTTAAGTTAATTGCTTTTTCAAAAAAGTATTTTTTTTTAGCAAAATTAATGTTCATTTATTTTAACACAAATCCAGGAATTTGTATATATCTATATTCTGATGGATGATGAATCTTCCTATTTCTGTTTTTTTCTTTTTGCTGTGGTGAGAAGCATGAAGTTTTAGAGCTTAAGTGCATTTATTCATTCATTAGACATTTATTTAACATCAACCACCACATGCCCTGCATTCTGCTAGGTTACATGATTAAAAGAGAAAGGTAGAAAGGCACCTGAGAGAAGGTTCTTCAGCCTGTTAGGATGGAGCTGAGGCCAGATCACAGGATTCTGGACCCAACGTGTTTCTTCCCTCACACCAGGTCAGAGGTGGAAAAGTGTAATAGCAATCATTCTAGATGGTAGGGTTTGGAAAATAAAATTCTGCAAGTCTAAATTCTACTCCTTCCATTCTTTTTCAATGGATACATTGGAGAAATTCTCTATTCAGAATGAAATGACCAGAAATGATGTCATTTTACTCACAACATCAGTTCTCCCATATCTAAGATTAGAAATTGATTTAGGTAATTGCTAAGACCACTCCCAAATGCAAAATTCTACAATTCAAAGCATAGATGAGCATTTTTGTCTCAATCTACATTTCCTCTTTCAACCTTTGGGCCACGGTTTCAAGCTGGGACTTAACTCAACTTTTTTTGCTTTCCAGAATAACAGCACCATCCTCTCTCCAGGAAATTGAACACAAAGGCATAAAGAATAGCAAATTGTGGTCCTTCTGCTATGTTTCTCCAGAGAGGTTTTTAAGCTAAAGCCATGAATTCAGACTCCCCACGTGCCTAACTGTATCTAAATAGGGATTTCAATTCATGTATCTGCTCCTAGATTGACTTTTTTGTAACTGAGAGGTCCAGCACAGTGGCCACTCCATAGAGTATGGGGAAGGACCAGAGTCTAATTGCTTGCAGTGGACAGCCCAAGCCTGAGGACTGAGCATGACATGTCTCTTTGGGTGCAATATGAGGCTGCTGGCTTATTTGTCAAAGTGTGTTATTCCAGCTTTCTGGAAGATAAGTTTTATCAATTCCACCCATCTTTTTACCCCAAATACTTAATTTCCTCATTGGCCTGCTGCAAAATCTAGCCAGTGACCTTGTTCTTTTGATGGTCCAAGATAAGTTCTCCTTTTTTGATTCAGATTTGTATTTTCCCGTCACCAATTTTATCTCAACCTCTTGTCTCTGTGTTACCTTGTCTCAAGATATATAACTTTCCTGGAATTCTGAGTAGATTGACAAAAGAGAGAGAGATGAATGTAATTCAATTGGATTTTGCATTTATGTGCCGACCCTGGTTTGAACAATACCTTTACCAGGACTACAGCATACTCTGGCTCCGTGGTGCTGAGTTGTTCATCAGTCCTGGATTCTAACTATGAAATGAATCTTTTCAAAACTATATAGTGAGCTGATCTATAAGCCATGGAGCTGTGATTCCCTGCACATGCTTCATTCCACCCTGAAGGTGGCTTACAGGAGATTTTGCCAATTAGTTCTCAGAGGGCAGAAAGCATCTATTCTGTCAAGACTCACCTAATATTTAGAGAAACACCAGTAACCCCTTTGATTCAGAAATGCCTGGAGATTGACAATCATTTACTACATGACTCCTGGCACGGTGAGAATGGTCCCAGCTTTAGGACAGGGCTCCCCATCCATCCTACCCCACCTCCTCCACATCCTCCTCTCTCTGCCGTGTTCCAGGCCAAGCTGGCCTCCTCCAGCAGCACATTCTCCCCCTCTAGCACTCCCAGCACCCCAGCCGGCACAGGGAACGTGCTCTCATCACTGGGGGATGTGTTTTCCTGCACAGGTCCCCTCTGCATCCTTCACCTGCTCCTCTAAACCTTTAGCTCCAGATCTACTTTAGCTTTACTTATTTGATCCTCCCCGATGTCAAACTCTTGCTCAAACTGTCAACTTGAATGTCCATTTTTACATTCAGTAAAATGTTCTGCTACAGTCAGTAAACCTACCATCCCCACTCCTGTTGGGTTCCATGCTCTTTAAAAGTTTTTAAAAATTATAAAATTTTAACTTTGCCTAGTCTTCTTGCCATTCTGGTTCTCCTGAAGACTTCCTGCTGCAGCCCCAAGGTCAGTACCCATAGAAGATTAGTCCTGAATGCAGTCCTCAGGAGGGATCAGATACCTCAGTACATCAGCCCCTAGAAATGTTCTGTTTAGTAATTCAGCAGCAGAAAATCCACTCCACCTTAACAGAATTCAACATCTTTAAAACATTTTTCTTTATTGAACCCAATCTGTCCCCATTTTTCTTCTTTGCATAACCCGACCTAGCTTTACCTTTTCTGTCCACAAAGAAAAATTCTGGTCCCCTGCACCCTCCACCCCAAATATTCTTTGGCACATGCAGCAGAGTGTATTTTACAAAAATGGCTGCAATAACATTTCTGGTCCCATAAACTTTCTCGGAATCTTTTCCCACTGCTATCAAGAGGAGGAATCTTGTTCCTTCCCCTTGAAATGGGGTAGGCCTTTGTGACTTGAAAAAGAGAATACAAAAGCCACAGAATGTGAATCCTGCATTCTTTTTGAGCTACAGCTATAAGTGGATTCCATCTCTCACTTAGAACACATGCCTTTCAGCCATGAACCCATATATAATTTCTGGATCATTAAATCCAACAGCTTTTGAGATTATTCTAATGATGGGGTTCTGGTCATGCTAGTCCAAAATATGACATTTTGGCATTTGAGAAAATAGCAGAAGTAGGAAAATCACTCTCACTTTCTCCTCGCCCTTCTCTCCTGAAGGGGTTCATAAAATCCTCATTCAAAAGGTGGTCTTGGGGTGGAGACTGTGGCTCAAGGGGGTAGGGCGCTGGCCCCATATGCTGGAGGTGGTGGGTTCAAGCCCAGCCCCTGCCAAAAACTGAAAAAAAAAAAAAAAAAAAAAAGGTAGTCTCTCTGTACATGGAGGAAAGGGATGGCCTTACCTCTGAAGGCACAGAGAAGAATCTGAACAAACAGGCCTTGCTAAATCCCTCCCTCCCAACATATTGCAAAATACACACGTTTGCTTGTTTCTTTGGATCTTCATTTCCTTATGAAGGCTCCTAGGCTGTGAAAACCTTATATTAAATAAATTGGTATTCTTTTCTCTTGTTAATCTGTCTTTTGTTATATGGGCCCCAGCCAGAAACTACTGATGGGTGAGGAGAAGATGCTTGTTTCATCCCACACTACTTCCCATCACCATCTGACTGAACAACCTTGACAGACTAATGGAGAATCATCCAGCTAAGTCCAATTATCTCTTAGAACCATGAAAGATTACAAAAATAAATCACTGTTATTTTATTTTCCTTTTTTTTGAAGTACTTAAGCTTGCATTGAGGGTTGATTTTTTATGTACCAATAGATAACTAAAACAGCAGATACCATGAAACTCTTTTTTCAAGCGAAAGTCAGTCTTTTAGCAAATGTTTACTAAGCACCTGCTATGCCAGACTAAGTGGCTCATCTGTCATTCCACGAATGGGATCTCATATGATGTGCTTGTACTTTCACTGGCCAGACCAATGATACTGCCTTCCAGGTACAGGCTAAGTTTCTCTGAAGCTCTCTTTAAGCATGGAGACCAAAACTAAGCACTACACTTGGCATTTTGGGGGGCTAGCCCAGACAGTGTGAGAGTGAGCCTTGCTTTCCTAAGCTGCAGCAGTACCTAGAATGTTTCAGTCAAATCTCAGCTCTGGTGTGGCTTCAGCCAAGTCATTGAATTACTCTGGACTCCAGTTTCCTGATATAGGAAATGGAAAGGATTATGTGGCTGTTAAATGAGACAATGTGTATAAAATACTTGGCATACTGCCTCACCATAGTAAATGCTTAGTGAATAGTAGATACAATCATTGTTTTCATTCCCTCTTCTCTTCTGGAAAAGTAATTGTTTTAATGTACCTTAAAATCAAATTAGCATATCAAATTAGCTTCAGCAGCCAGTTACATTCTTGATTCACAAGGAATTTACTGTGTGAGAAAGTGTTTTAAGTTACAGCTTCCCAAATAGTAAAGGATGATGGCAAAATTAAATCAGGATACCAGTTATCTGTAGTTTACCAGGGCCCCAAGGCACTTGGTCTACAGATAAGTCTTCCGCTAACACGCTTGCTTTTCCTCATTTTGACTTTTCTGGCAGTTTGATAATAAACTCTATTAAATTATAACCTACTCACATTGGTTCTTAGTTGTAAAAGGTTGATATATCTTTAGATGATAATTCTCTCATCAAAGATATTCTGAGGTTGTCCTTTAGAACTTATGTCCCTTGTCAATTTCGCCAAAACATCTTGTGTATATTCATCTGTCATTGATCAAAAACTACAACATGTAGGACGGGAGTTCTTCAGTCATTCACTAAAAGGCTGCCTCTAGCCTGATGTTGGCTCCTAATCTGTCCCTCTTGGGGATGAATGTTCAACCAGTAATAAATCCACCTTGCCATGCTGTCATCTGAGCCACAATTTTCACCTTCTTTATAAAGATCATAAGAGACTTTGAAAAATGCTCTGCTGAATCTAGGGGTCTTAAATCTGTGCACTCTCTCGAACATGCCTGTCAAGGAGCCATAATAAAAAAGGAAGAGTCTTGAGCAACGTGTCCTGTAAAGAACCCAGGGATCTCAGCTTTCTTTATTTTTTTTTTTATCCCTTTCTTCTTTTTTTAAAATGTAACTTCCACCAGTTCAATAGTATGTCCTAGAATGAAAAATTGTCCCTGTATCGAAATTGGAATCACAAGTTATTTTCTGAACCTACCTTTTCTTTTGCTGAGAACTTGAATGAGAGACTGCCCTTTCTGAACATTTCTGTGTATATACAGAGTTGCCAAGAGAATGTGTACATGTTTTAAGAATAAAAAACTCTATTAAAATTATAATACTCAGTATATACCAAGAACACTTATAATCTTGTATGATATATTTATCTCTCGTAATTGCAGAAGTCAAACACAACTTGAATACTAAAATTTTAATATAGTATTTTCCTTTCTTAAAATGTGTATACATTTTGTATATCTCTTATTCTGTACGTATGTATCTCTTATTCCTTTCTCTCTCCTTATCTCTCCTTCCCTAATTCCTTTCTCTCCCCTCTTCCCTTCTTTCTTTGTATACATTTATTTTCAACCTTGAATTTGGAAAATCTTGAACACACAAAAAAGAAAAAAAAAAGCAGTATAACAACCACACACTCTTACCACCCAGAAGCTAATAAAAATAATTATTAGTGAATAGCTAATAATAATAATATTAGCTTCTGGCCAGCCTGTTTTATATCTGCCCTTGTCCACCCCTAACCCCAGATACCACTGAATGGTATCAGATCATTTCATTGTAAATAGTTCAGTATGTATCTCCAAAAAGAGGATTGTCATCAAAAATATAACAACCATACCATTTTATAATTAAGAATGATAACTTCTTAATCTACAAATATCTAGTTAGCAGTAAAACCCTCTAGAATTTTTTTTATAGTTTATTCTGATTTTTAAAAGTATCTTCTCTTTTGAAAACCTGAATGATGTTTTCTTTGTGTGTATATTTATGTTTCCATTTCTATTAATAATCTCTTATAGTTACATCTCTGACTTCTGACCACGCTTTAAGGCTTTACTTTCGGGTTGTATGTGTGGAATTTCCATCAGGACTTGTGATCTTATCTGAAGAATCCAGCTAAGTGCTCTAGATCCTTCCTACTCAAAGTGTGGTCCAGGGACCAGCAGCACTGTCATCTCCTAGGAATTTGATAGACCCCCAGACTCGATAGCCTCACTCATAACTTTGTAATCAAATTCTATGTTGTAATGAGATCCCTACATGATTCATAGACTTGCTGAGGTTTAGGAAACTCTGTACTAGAATGCCAGGCCCTTCCATATACATGTTTAAAAAGAGAGTTGAGTCCTTGAGGCTTCAGGAAACCTTGGTAGATTTTAGGGACGTGAGTGGGACCTATGTTCTATTGCAACATATCTCGATCATCTATGGAATGGAAAAGCTTATTACTTGTCTCATTTATTTTTCTTTACTCCTCCTTACTACTCTTCTTATTTAGTTTATTTTTATAAATTTCAAAGTATCATAGGGGTACAAATGTTTTGGTTACATGGATTGCTTTTGTACTATGTGAGTCCAAATGGTAAGTGTCCCCTCCTCATCACCCAGATCATGTACATTGTACCTGTTATGTATAATTTCACCTGTCCTCTCCTCCCCACTCCCACATGCTTGATTTCTAACAAAGTTTTTACTTCCATTTGTACACATGAGAGCTGTTCAGTTAGTTCTAATCTAATAGTGAGTACATGTGTTTTTTTTTTCATTCTTGTGATACTTCACTTAGGAGAATGGTCTCCACTTACACCCAGATGGTTCCAAAGGTTTTAATTAATTTTTTTTATGGCTGAGTAGTACTCCACGGTGTTTATGTGTGTGTGTGTATCTGTATCTGTATCTATATCACATTTTATTAATCTACTCATGAATCGGTGGGCACTTGGGTTGATTCTACATCTTTGCAATTGTGAATTGTGCTGCAATAAATATTCTACTGCAGGTGTCTTTTTGATAAAATGACTTTTTCCCTTTGGGCAAATACCTGGTGGTAGGACTGATGGATCAAATGGTAGGTCTGTTTTTAGTTCTTTGAGGAGTCTTCCTATTTCTTTCCATAAAGGCTATATTTGTTTGCAGTTCCAAACAGTGTTTAAGTGAGTCTTCTCTCTGCATCCACGCCAGCACCGATTGTTTTGAGGCTTTTCGATAAAAGCCATTCTCCTTGGGGTTAGGTGATATCTTACTGTGGTTTTGATTTGCATTTCTCTGATGATGTAAGATTTTGTATTAATGCTCTGCCACTCCTTCTTGAGTTTGAAATTCTCAATCCTTTTATCATAAGGACACTTGCACTAGACTGTTTATTGCAGCTCAATTTACAATCGCCAAAATGTGGAAACAGCCTAAATGCCCACCAACCCAGGAATGGATTAACAAGCTGTGGTATATGTATACCATGGAATACTATTCAGCCATTAAAAAAAATGGAGACTTTACATCCTTCGTATTAACCTGGATGGAAGTGGAAGACATTATTCTTAGTAAAGCATCACAGGAATGGAGAAGCATGAATCCTATGTACTCAATTTTGATATGAGGACAATTAATGATAATTAAGGTTATGGGGGGGGAAGCAGAAAGAGGGATGGACGGAGGGGGGTGGGGCCTTTGTGAGTGTCACACTTTATGGGGGCAAGACATGATTGCAAGAGGGACTTTACCTAACAATTGCAATCAGTGTAACCTGGCTTATTGTACCCTCAATGAATCCCCAACAATAAAAAAAAAAAAAAGAAAATTCTCAATCCAAGAGGTCTCAAAATTCTGAAACCCTATGAAAATAAAGATGCGCTTGGAAAAACTGTGCATGTTTTCAGTGCAGTATAGAGGAAATGGCACCTGTGTCAGGGGATGTAGATTCTAGTCCAGACTCTGCCTTTAAGGGTATGATGTTGAGAAAGTCAGGTCAGTTTCTTGAGTTTAGTTGGCCTCATCTATAGAAAGAAGGGATTGATGTAGGTAATATTTGAGGCACCTCTATGTTAATGGTAATGAGAGAAGCAACATGAAGAGATGTCAGAACATAGGCTTAAGAGCCACCACCAGCTGTGTGTATTCGGGTAAATTCTATAATACTTTATGCCTTAGCACTTCATGGGGAAAATGCGCATAAAGTTCACGCCTACTCTATATGGCTCTTAAAAGAATTAAATAGATTGTTTGTTAAGTGATCCGAGCACATAGAAAGTGCTACAATAACAAGTATATAGTATACGTATTTTATGTATAATGTACTTTAAATGGTACATATTATAAACAAATATGATATATAAAATTTAATATATACCTTAAAGGAAACATATAATTTATATAGATATGGGCTTTTAAAATTAACAAAATATATGTATGTAACATATATATTTGCCAATTTTTTTAAAAGCTAATTTTTTTTATGATCATTTGAGAATATTTCCTAGGAAGACAGCCCCAGGATTCCTGTCTGCTCAGCAGCAGATGCACAAAAGCGAGTCACAAGTATGTGAGTTGTCAAACCCTGGATTTACTCAGCAAATACTCGCTGAGGTCCTCCTGTGTGCCAGGTCCTGGTGAGCAAGCCGGACACGGTGTCTGTTCTCCTGAGCAAAACACCAGCACAGGAGGCAAGCGCTCCTCGTCTTCCACCTTTGCCCATTTTCCACCTGTGATACCCACATATCCTCTGGAATATTCACTGGTATCTGGTGTTTAGATGCCATGTATACGCCTCACATTTTGCATTTAGGCACTGTCTGTCTTACAGAGAGTTGTGAGCTCTCTCTTGAAGTGGCTCTAATTTCTGCTCCAGGGACACAGCCCTTGAGCCCCTAATAACTCAATTGGCACACAGCCAGGATGTCTCCACGCTCAGTTTTGGTTATCAAAACTTCCTCCCAATGACAGAATTGATTCTGAGATGGTATACTAGATAGCTATCATGCATTAAAAAAATCGCACACAAAAAATTTAGGGGCTTAGACAAGAGTCATCTGTTTACTTCCTGATTCTGTGGGTCAACGATTTAGGTGGGGCTCACCTGGGCAGTTCTAGTCTTGGCTGTGCTCCTTCATGTACCTGGGATTAGCTGCAGGCCAGGAAGACAGGCTAGCTGATGTTGACTAGGCATTTTATTTCTCTGCCTTTACCAGAGACAACTGAGTTAACTTGATCTGTTCTACATGGTCCTCCAACAAATTTGCTTGGGCTTGTTCACATGGCAGAGGCTGGGGCCAAGGAAATTAGTGGGGAGTATATGGCTTCTTGCAGCCCAAATTCACAGCCAGCAGAATAGCACTTCTGCTATATTCTATTGATTGAAGCAAGAACCTAAGACCCAAAGAGGCTGGCGCAATGACTCATCTCTGTAATCCTAGCCCTTTGCAAGACTGAGGCAGAAGGCAGGAGTCTGAGATGATCCTGGGAAGCACAGATCTCATCTCTATAAAAGGAAAAAAAAAAAACGACCTCAAAAGGAGATGAAATAAACTTTATCTCTGTTTTTTTTTTTTTTTTGACACATCTTATTTTATTCAGATAACAGTTTGATCACACATGGTCCACTCAAAGAATAAGTCAAATGTAATCAGATGTTAAAGTTTGGCCTTCAAACATTATAGCCAATGATGCCATGCTTGCCTGTGATCTCACTGATATAAAAGCACATCCACACCTCAGTGGCCACAAAACCATTCAGCACAGCTTCCTTAACTGTGAGCTGTTTGAAGCTACCAGTTTGAATACTATTGACTATTTTTTTTCAGGCTATCCAAAGCTCTAGGGATCTCAGCAGGAGTTGGAGAAACCAGCTCAACCTTGGCGTAGTACCAAGATGTAGCCAATCAAGGCTTCGAATAAGTCACAGCAGTGTTCACCAGTGCCGGTGCCTTCTTTGTGAGGTTACAGACAAATTGGGCCACGGTGCTAGGAAGGAAAGTCCATCGCCCCGAATAAACTTTGTCTCTTGATGGAAGAAGGTGCAAAACCCAAATACAAAGCCTGCGTACAGACAGGGATAAAGAATTGTGGTTATTTTTGCAAGCAATGTACCATGAATGGTTTTGGATAGTCCTATCTGAGGACAAGGCTGGAAGCCTGTGGTGTCCTGCTACCTTCTGCTGACCTCTAGGTAAATGACCTGGCAACAAATGACTGTCACTGAGAATAGGTCACTTGAGACTGGACCATTCTGAAATTTAGCACGTGCAGATCCAAGGAGAAGAGTTTCCCGCGATGAGGACTCAAAGCTGCAAATTCTCGCCAAGAGAATCCAGACAAGGTTTAGGGGAGAGATGCTGGACACGTTTCTTTGCATTGATCTTTGAATAATCTCAAGCAAGTCACAAAATCTTCAATATGCTCAGTCGCTAGGCGGCCCACATCCCTTTTTGTGTTATTTCCTTCTAACATAACATGCTTGTCAAAGCAGTGAGGTATTACAAAGAAATGAGCTGTGGAAATACATGTAAAATAGCATTTTATATTTTGATGCACTGGGAGTTAAAGTGAACATCATACAAACCATTTAATTTTCAAAGCAACTCTTGTGAAGCTCATTTCAGCTCAGTTCAAAATTCAATTGCCCTCTCTTTGAAACTGCCTTCTCCACCTGATGTTTTCCCCTCTTAGTATATCGGGGACTTGTGAGGTGGATGTTGTGCATTATGACCTGAGAGAAAAATATCTCCAGGGTTTTGGGGGATTGATTCTGCCCAGGAGCCTTATTATTATAATATTTACTACATGATAGTCTATCTGATGCCTCCCAGTTGAGTTCAATGGCCATTTTGTCATTTCAATTCAATGGAAAATTGTGCAAATTGTGCTATTAGCTGGTTCTACTTTTTGTGTTTCTGCATCCTTCCACCACCACCCAAATAAGCAGCCAGGTTTCATCACAAGGGTGACTTTCATTTTGTATTTATAAGGACATCTCATCATATGCTAACACATTTGGGTCTTGTAGATTTTTAAATACCTTTTGTTGATGAAGGTTTTAGGTCTCTCTCTTTAGAATCCACTCTGCTATCTTGTGTGCATTTCTGCGCATGAAAAAACACATCATTTCCTTACAGAAGCATTAGGGTGGGGTGGGGTGGTTATAAGTTTGGCTCATGGGTGTAACAGCCTGAGTTGGTATCCCCGTACTGCTATGTAGAAGCAGTGTGACCTTGGATCTCACTGACCTTGCATCTTTAAGCTTCAAACTCCGTGTATGGAAACAGGGACAGTATCCACTCTTTGGGCGATTATGGTGATTAATGAAATAGTGCACAGAAATGATTAGCATGGGGCCTGATACATAAGGAAAGTTCAATAACTGTTGACGGTGTTGATGTTATTTCTATTGTGGTGGTGACAATCAATGATAGTGAAGTTATTTTTTCTGTCTTTGAATGAGATCACTAGCTGGAACACAGGGGTCACCTGAAGCAGTTTTTCTGGAGATATTCTAAATTTCAGATAACAATCTAATTAATTCAGTTGATAATATATAATAAAATGGTCAAAGAGAGACAGAGAATATACTTCCCTTCCCCAGTACTTCATTCTTCCTAGCCTCTTTTCTTTCTTTTTCCCTTCCTTTCTCTCTCCCCAAATATTTATTAAGAAGCTTGCATGCAGCAGAGTGCTAGGCCCTGGATACGCAGACTAAAATAACACAATCCCTGCACTTTAGATGCTCACCGTTCCTAACATTCTAAGAACCAGCCACGGCTGTCCAGTTTTACACAGGGAAGACAGGGGGTTCATCTCCTTGAGTTCTCCTAATGTTCTACTTCAGCATCGGAATGTCAGGATGAGCTAATGCTAAAGTAGAACATGAAAAGTGAATAGCATTTAGTCAGGTATCTGGGGTAAAGGATGGGCCTTACAGGGAAAAGGAGGAGACACAAGAAAGGGAGACAAGATAGGTATTCTGGGAAGATATAACCAACATGGCTTAAAAGGCTATAGGAAGAGGCCAGCAGAGTTGCCTCTTGTAAGAGTTATGTCCTGCTTGTGGCTCATTGTAGATCAGAGCTGCCCCCAAATCTGAGTTCCTTCTTTGAGAAAGCCCCTGCCCACTCCCACCCGCTGCCTGGCTGCTGAAGCAGGCTCGGCAGGAGTGGTGATGGGTTACAGGACAGAATGTACGGAACCAGAAGTGGATCTGGAGATTGGCTGAAGAAGCTAAGATGGAACAGGGGAAAAGCTGAAGGTCAGAGGAGGGAAAAGCAGCCCCCGGAAGGAGCAGTATCCAAGGGGATAGGCTAAGATTGAGTCCTAAGATTCAGGGATCTAAAAGGAGAAGAAAAAGTAGGTAAATCAAATAGAGAGTGTTGGCAAGGCATGCAAGCAGGAGGGGACCCACCACAACTTTGGAGTTGTGCCAATCCTGGCACAGGCTTGTGAGGGAAGGTAAAGCTCCTTAAAGGGGTAAAAGTTCAATATGTGATCAAGGTCCAGTGGTTGAGAAAAGTGCTTTTAAAATAAAAACTCCTTGAAGGCAAGGGCTGTTTTTTTTCTTTTTCTTTTTCCTAGAATGAAACATAGCAGATACCTAACTAATGTTGGAGAATCGGTAAAGGTACTAATTTATCTAATGAAGAAAGATCTCAGTGGATTTTTACAAAACATTTATTTACTTGTTTATTTATTTATATTTCCATGGTCTCACTATGCTGCCCAAGCTGGAGTGCAGTGGCTACTCACAGTTGTGGTTGTAGCTCACTGCTGCCTTAAACTTCCAGCTCCAAGTGATTCTCCTGCCTCAGTCTCCTAACTAGCTGGAAATACAGCATGGACCATGGCTTCCACCCTGAAAGGTTTATTTTATGTCTACATCAGATATCATGGAAGACAAGAAGGAAGGTTTAGTTTAGATCCATACATGTGGGCTTGAATCTTAGCTATCCCACATACCAGCAGCGTGACTGCAGGTCAACTGTTCCACATCTCTGAGCCTCTGTTTCCTTATCTCTTCAACAGGAATGATGATGGTGGTCTTGCAGAGCTCTTCTGAGAATTAAATCCAATGTTTGTCTACAAGGTGCCAAGTACCAGGTAGATACTCCAAGAGTGACAGCATTGATTTTTTTTTTTTAATGTTTACCACATAAAAAGAACTGTCACTCTTAGAGTTGGCGACTTCTTTTGCCTGAAATTGAAAACCATTTAAAGAGTGCAAGAACAACTTTAGAAAAAGATATATGAAAGGCTTAGCCTATTTAAGTATCTTTTAAAAATAAACCTCTTCAAAGAACTCATGCATTAAGAAAACTGGCAATTTTTAAAATTTAGGTATTTTGCATTGCTTTGTCACTGTATTATACAGGGTCTTATTAGAAGAAAGAACAAGGAAAGTCTAATATAAAAGAAAAGTATTAACAGAGGAGTGGAGTAACAGGGAATTGGCTAAGAGGAAGGAATAAACAACTCTTCAGGATACCCTAGGTCTGAGGCTGGATACCCCAGGAAGGAACACGTTAGGGAGGGGAGCATCCTTCCTACCACTGTATTACCACCTTTTTGGCCAGGGTGTGGTTGAAATCCAATGAATGGCAGAGAAATTTGCTCTGTTCTGGCTGTTTGCAGTCACTGGAATAAGACTGAAGCTGGTAGGCAGAGAATCAATCACCTGCTGGGATGCCAAAAAAATTCACCAAGAAGCTGCCAAGGAGTGAAGAAGGTAGGAGCCATTACCATCTTAGAAAGCCACCTGGGGACCAGGTGAAATTTCTAAAAAGATTTCTGAAACCTGGCGGAGATACTGCTGATTCATTGGGAAGAGGCCATTATCAGATAATTACCAAGATAGAAGCCAAGTGCCCTTGAAAGTGCACTAAACTCCAGCATGAGCAGGTGATTTTGCTACTGGCCATGGGTCTGCAGTAACATAGCTATAGCCACAGAGAAACACACCAGACTAGAAAGATAAATCCCTTGCTTTTTTGGTGTCCCTCCAGTGCCCTCTACTTACAAGGCTAAAATGCTGACTATCAAAGGGAAATATCCCTTATCACAGAGCAAGAAAGGGGGTAACTTCGGAGCTGAGAGGATATATTGATAACTGGCACAGTTATATGGTGGGGGTAGATATATTAGAGAATTCAAAACCATTTGCTTTTTCTTCTTTGGAAAAGAAAGGATGGGTTTATAGAAAGATAATATGTCTTTATTTTCCTATGTCTCCAAAGATCTATCTCAGAAATTGTTTACCAAATTTCTATAACTTTAGTGCATAATTCTTGTGAAATGATGAAATTGAGAATGCTAGCACAGAGCACAACTCCAAATTGCTTGGACAATATTGAATTAAAATTCCTTACTTCATTTTAGCTATGGTTTATAGATGAATGTTAGAAAAGCTATGCATTTCGGCAAATGATTGCAATTGGATTTCTTAGACTTTGTGAACTGTAGCAAAATAGTACTTTCCAGAAATAACATTCTATTTTTTTAGAGAGGTCATTAAAAAAAACCCTCAAAAGTTGTTAATGAAGCAACCCAACTTGAAAGGCTTGTTCTTGAAAGGTTTTGTTCAGTTCACTTCCTTCAGCCCCACACATATTTATTACCTAATTGTCTCAAAATTGATCCCCTAGAAGTGTGCAGGTGATTTATTAAAGAAGTGGTCTCAGTGAAGACCAATAATGGAGGGGCAAGCAGGACAGGATAGGGTAGAAGACAAGCTGAGGGATGGTCTAAGGCAAAGTCCCACAGAGGGGAGCTTTAAGCTATTCCACAGGGAGCTTTGAATTACCAGCCATACCTCCTCCAACTGGTTACTTCCTGAGGCAAGGAGGGAGGAGGCATTCTCTTTTTACATCTTCAGCTCCCTAATTAGGTAAAGTGGGCTCCAGCAAGTTGAGGGAAGTCTTCAGAAACAAAACAGTTGAAAGTAAAATTACATCAACATCCCAGGGGTGTGTGTGTAGATGTGTATGCACATAAAAATAAATACATAAATGCCAAACAGCAGAGATTTGAGGAGATCTGGGCTGAATGATGACACTTCCTCTCCATCATTTTATTTTTGTTCTTTATTTCTTCTTAACTAGCCGTAGCATAAAATGGTCTATCTTGGGAAGCTGAGGGACTTGATAAGATTTTTTAATTCAATTCAATACAGGGAAATACATATAAATAAGGTAATAAAATTGGGTGAATCAATGAGAAATCAGGGAAGTCAATAAGATATGAACTGGAAATTATCTATTGTGTATAGGAGGTGAGCAGTAATGATCAACTTAGAGAAAACGTTTTCCATTGAGTGGTAGAAACCAGATAACAGTGATAGAGAAACTGAAACTAGTTATGTAGACTCCTACAGTAGAGATGAGTGTTTTTCTATCCAATATCCATTTTTCTTCTTTATAAGACAACCCTGGTATTGCTAAATAAAAATCCCAGATTTTAAAACCAAAAGCTTTTCAGTTTCTCTTGAATTTAGTTTTGGTGTAAGTTCTGCCCAATAAGGTACAAGAATTTGTGGGATGGTACTCTTAGGAAAGCTCCTTGACGAAAGGGCTGTCTCAGCTGGCATGGACATCTTGCCCCTTGCCAATCCATCCTCATCTTCTTTCCTCAAATCTGGAGGTGATACTAGAGCAGGTTCTGCCATTTTGGTACCGGGAGGTACCGGGATAGGCAAAGGACAGCTGATGAATGGTGGAGCTGCCTTATCAATCCAGGAATTCATAATTCCAAATTTATCTTGCTATAAGAAAAATAAAACCCTTAAGCTGTTTAAGAGCTCTATTCACTAGTTACAAAGTGCAATGACTTCGTATGATTATTAATTAGGAACCTTAACATGAAGAAGAGGAATGAAAGGGTGTGTGGGAAGTAGATGTGGACAGAGGGTTAAAGAAGCTTGTCTTGGTTTGGATCTTCCCAGAAGCTGACTTGGAGACATGGATTCAAGGGCAAGTAGCTTATTTTGGAGAAAATCCCAGCAAGTACTTCCAGAGAAGTAGTAAAGTAAGACAGGAAAAAGAAGCATTAAAAAAAAAAAAAAAAAAGAATTTATTTTGAAGTAAGTTACTATTTTGGGCAAATGGAGTTTAATTTCATTAGGAAACTCTTAGTGACAAATACAGAATATGTCCTTCTCACCTACTGGGTGAGAAAGCTGAGGTATTGACACACCAATTACCATTACCACCAGTGGAAGGCTATTCCTGAGGTAGGGGGACAGTTGACTAATCCCACAAAATTTCTCAGCTTGCAGAACGAAAGCAGAATGGGCTTTGGTGGACAGAGGAACCCTAGGGCAAAATGATGCAGATATCAGTAGTTTGAAGTCATGCCACTGTGCCCTGGAATGGAATAAGGATATGTGGGTGGCATCCTCACAGGATCTGTTACACAGAGGTGTATTCTGTCTTGGTTTTGAGGGTGAGAAGCTTGTACATGATTTTAAGTTGAAGGGAAAGGATTATTAGAGATGGAGTGTTGTAATCTCTAGGAAAGACAGGAATTGGTGCCTGTGGCAGGGACTCAGAAGAGAAGTGATATCTTGAGTTTGCATGGGAGGAGGGAACAGCTTTGGGATAGATGGCCCATGTTACGAGAGGAGGGGGAAAGAGAAAAGGAAGAAGGTAGACAGGCCTTTAGGTTGACAACTGGGGGGTTGAGGTCTACCTCATGCTATGATTTCAAATGATTAATACATGATTGAGTTAATGTTTTTAATGGTTGAGGAAATTGGTTACTTTGTTTAGGTAAATTGAGACTAGTTTTGAAGGTTTGGAATTACCAATGAGGGGGATGAGAAGGGATCCTGGCTGAAAGTACAGCTACACTGTACAAATCCAGGGGCACCATTTGTACAATGATGGGACAGTCTGCTAACCAATGATGCTTAAACAGTTTAAAAAGCAACACAGGCCACTTGAAACTGAAAATCAAGTTCTTACCGGCACTAAGATTTACAGTTACTCCAGCAGGGCTCAGACTTAAAAGTATGACTAGGAAATTTTCAAATAGAATGCAGTAAAAAGGATCAAGGAATGAAAAGAGTAATTGAAATAGTAATGGATCATGGAGTAAAGTCAGCTGGTAAGAAAGTGTCAAGGAATTGGGAGTGTTCCTGAGATTAAATAACAAGTCTGTGGGAGCAAGAACTGAAAAATATAGAAAAGGAGATTATAGACAAAGGTAGGAAAAAGGGGAATTTAGACACAGTTCAATTCTGAAAAATATGATCCAGGAAATGACCATGATATTGACATAATTGGGTAAAAATGAAGATAATGGTCAAAATGGAGAACAAGGACCCTGGGACATGCAGGACTGGGAAACGCCCAGCATATATATTAACATGCTCTCTCCTTGTACACAGCAGACATTACTAACCCACCCGCAGTGGCGCTGATGGCTTCAGGATCATTCTCAAACAGCATTTCACTTAGCCACCACTAATGGGTGTCTAGTTATCCCAGAGGCTGGGCATTTCATGCAGAAGGTGATAAACACTGACTTTTACTCTACATTGTGGTTTTGTACAAAATGTAATGTAAAAGAAAGTGCCTGGACTGAGTATTTGGAGCATTAAGTTCTTTCCGAGTCTTTTACTCGTGTTGTGACCTTGAGCAGGTGACTTAACCGATCAGCACACTTGTAAATTAGGGGTAATAACAGTGACTCTCCAGCTTCACTGGGAACTTATTAAGACTGCTTAATAAGAGAAAGTTGAAGATTCTATACAAATGATTATCATTAATACTACTAACCATGTAGAAACTATAAGAAGTGGTAGCATAATTGAAGAAATCCTCATAGACTCAAAATATAAGGTTAGATTTGTTTTTGTTTTTAATTGCCTCTTCCTGAGTATTTTTTAGTAGAAACTATAGCATTCATTCCAAGTGACTGCAATAGATATTAAAGGAAAAAAGAAAAACTCAGTTATTTAAAGAACTGTTTAAAAGAAGGTTTAAGGTTTGAGGGATTATAAAACTTTGCTCCACCATGCATAACTGGATTGCTAATGATTTTTCTTGCTTCTTATTTTGCCCGTAAGTTTCCTCTTTGCCAGAGACCCAGAAAGTCCTGTCCCATTGCTTCTGTGCTCATGGTCAAGTGTGAATTCGACCTGTTGAATTTTATGGTTTGGCCATTCCTATGTCAACCTGACATCTTGCTGTTATATTTTTCAAAGGAGAAAATAAATTGTTATTATTCATGTGGCTTCTGCCAGAACTCAGAAATAAGCAGAACTTCTCTATTAGATGCTGTGAAAGGATTCTAACACCATGCTGATGTTTCCCCCTGTGGTCAAAACAGAAACTTGTTTGTTTTCTCTCAAATGTATTTGGAAAGCATGTTGTTACAGTGATGCTGTTTGAATTATTATAGCTAACCTTTTCCTGTGTAGATGTCCAGAGGCATAATTGGATTCTCAAAATGATCTCTGTCAACAAGGGCTGCAGAAAGATTCTTCGGCTTGTTTATCCTTAAAATTAATGCTGGTTTCATTCTCTCTCTCTTCCTCTTACAAACATGTACTAAGTAAGCAGGAAATGGTACATCTGTTAGTTATTTACAAAAAAAAAAAAAAGAAACCCAAGGACTAGAAATATAAAACGATAACTGACCATAGCACCTACCCGTCTTTCCTTTTCCACTTTTGCATGCTTTTACGTGAATATGTTTAATCAGGCAAAAGAGGCCCCACACTTCTCGCTGCACTAGTGATCATTTAGAACCTCCCAGATAACATTTAGTGGTATCAAGGTCAAGGACCCACTTCTGCTCTTGGAGGGTCATTATTTTTACAAATTGTGCATCATTATGCTTGTATGAGAGGGCTGTTACATGTTGTAAATAGTACAAGCCCAGCATCTGTGGCCCCGCAGACCACAGTGAGGGCATAGCAGGCTAAGTGGACAAGAGAGTCAAGAGGAAACCAGCTCCTCGCCCTGACATATGTGCACACACCTGGCTGCCCAGGGCTGGTGCCTGTCACTTTGGGAGGCTGAGTATTTGGGTGAAAAAAAGACTATTTTGGAAGCCAAGCAGGTGTAGTTTGGATCCCAGCTCTGCCACTGGTGAGTGTGAGCACATGTAATTGAACTTTTTGAGCTCTAGAAGAGATAAAATTCTTTTTTTTTTGCAGTTTTTGGCTGGGGCTGGGTTTGAACCTGCCGCCTCCAGCATATGGGGCCGGCGCCCTACTCCTTTGAGCCACAGGGACCCCCTAGAAGAGATAAAATTCTAAAAGTCTTTAGAAGGGATAAAATTATTTCCTTACAGGTAATGTGAAGTGTTACAGCTATTTTGGAAGCCAAACCGACAGCATCCATTAAAAACAGAGATATTTGTATGGTTCAAACCAGAAACCCCATTTGGAATCCGTCCTGTGGAAATAAAAGTAGTGTTGCATGAGGGCATGTGCACAAGGGTGTTTATGCAGCACTATTTCTAGTGCTCACAGAACTATCAGAGGAACCGATGAATGACTGGCACGTCTACTCCATGGAATATCGTGCAGCCCTCAGAACAAATGAGTTAGCATTCTTCACGGAGATATTTTCAAGAGGCATGGTTGAATAAAAATTAAATAAAATGCAGAAAAGGGTGAATAGCACATGTTATTTTTGTACATGTTTAAAGCCCTTCTATATATGTATGTATGCATGGGTACAAATTTGTGTTTGTTTGTTTAAGATCATATGAATATGTAAAAGTAACCTAGAAATATGCATGCTAGAAATTACTCTGGGGAAGGGGAGACCTATGTGAGTATGTGGTAATGAAAAACAGAGTAAGCAGTTAAGAGAAAAAGGAGAAAGAAAGAAAAGGCCACACTAAAAAGCATTTGAAGTTTATGAGCCGACTTATATCCCTCCCAATTCAAGTGTTGAAATCCTGACCCCAGGTACCTCAAAATGTCACTGTACTTGGAGAGAAGGCCTTTAAATAGGTAATATGGTTGTGAGTGTGAGACCTATTCTAAAAGGGTGTCTTTTTAAGAAGAGGAATTAGGACACAGATATACATGGAGTGTAGACCATGCCAAGACATCACTGGAAGATGACCATCTACCAGCTAAGGAGAGAAGACTCACAAGCAATCAACCCTGGTGACATACTGAGCCTGGGCTTGTAGGCTCCAGAAGTGTGAGGAAATACTTGCTGTTGTTTAAACCACCCAGTGAGTGGTACTTTGTTCTGGTAGCCTTAGGAAACTAACACATGATCACACTCATACATTTATGTCTAATATTGTTTACATATAGGTATGTACATCACTAAATTAAGTACATGCAAAAATTGTTGTCCCACATATATGGAGTAAAAAATACTCAGTAAGTACCAACCATTATTACTATTAATGTCACGATTACTATCATTTTTATCACCTTCACTTACCACTGCCCAGTTAGTATTTTAATTATCATTATGTTACTTAAAATTTCTTAATTTTGAGGCTGGGCATGGTGGCTCATGCCTGTAATCCTAGCACTCTGGGAGGCCAAAGCGGGGATTGCCTGAGCTCACGAGTTTGAGACTAGCCTGAGCCAGAGTGAGACCCTGTCTGTAAAAATTGCTGGGTGTTGTGGCAGGTGCCTGTTGTCCCAACTACATGGGAGACTGTGGTAAGAGAATCGCTTGAGCCCAAGAGTTTGAGGTTGCTGTGAGGTATGACGCCATGGCATTCTACCAAGGGTGACACAGTGAGACTCTTGTCTCAAAAAAAAAAAATTAATAATAATGATTTCTTAATTTTGATTTGTATCATAATAATTTATTTTTATAGAGATTTTTCATTTTCAAGTCAGCTTTCTGTTTTTCTTATTGTTATTATTTATTTCTATCTTTATTGCAATGTGATCAGAGAATGCTTGGGTTCTATTTTTTTCTCCTTTATTGTGGTTTATTTGTAAATGAGCATCAGTTTTTTCATATGTGCTTATGAAGATGAATTTGCAATGATTGAGGTATAAAGCTTAATAAATATTCATATTATTTACATTAATATTCTGTTTTCTTACATCATCCTGACTTATGTTTTGTTCACTCAATGTAGTGTGCTATATATTTTGTGGACATTTACCCTTTGGTTATTGGTTTTTGCTTTTAAATTTGGGAGGGTATTTATAAAAACACATTTTGTTGTAGTATTTACCTATATATTAATATCTCTTATGATGCTCTTATTTTCCTTTTTTCTTACTTAAGAAGAAAGTTCTCTTGTTTGATTTGTTGTCTGTAATGATACCCTTTCATCTGCAGTCCCCAACCTTTTGTCATCAGGGACCAGTTTCACGGAAAACAACTTTTCTGTGGATGGGGGGAGATGGTTTGGGGATGATTCAAGCTCATTACATCTCGCCTTCAGGTCATCACGCACTGGATTCCCGTAAGGAGAGAGCAACCTAGATCCCTCACACGCGTGGTTTACAGTAGGGTTTTCTTCATTCAAAGGGAATCTATTGCCACCCAAGAGATGGAGCTCAGGTGGTGATGTGAGGGCTGGGGATGGGGATCAGCTGTAAATACAGATGAGGCTTCACTGATTTGCACCACTCATGTCCTACTGTGAGGCCTGGTTTCTAACAGGCCACGGATAGGGTACCATGGCCAGAGGTTGGCGACGGCAGCTTTATATGACAACCAATGGGCTTATTCCACTTTCTCTTCTTCTCTCCCTCCTCCTATTTTTTCAGTTTTACCGTTTCAACTTTATCAAAACATATAGCATTTACAAACTATTATTCCATTGTATACATATATTCAAGTTTTTGACATTTTTCCTATCATCTCTCGATTATCTTCTAGCAGATTTTTCAAGAACATACAAATACAGTATTTCTTCAGTTCTTAACATGTTTTAAATTGTTATTCAATAGCTTTTATTATAGAAGTTTGGGTGGATTTATAAAAAAAAATTCTTGGTTGGTTCTTGCTTTGAGTTTCAAGAAAATGTTGCTCCAATTTTTAAGAATTTGCATATTGCTATTGAGAAATCTGACGCAAACCTGATTTCCTACCTTTTGCAGATGACTTGGCCATTTTACTGGGAGGCCCAAGGTATTTCTCTTTTAAAGTCTAATGATTTTTCTAGCTTATAGCTTGAAGTTGAAAATTCCAGGCTCATGGTAAACCTTTTCAATATTTAAATTTCATAATTATTTTTCCTTTGGAGTGTTTTCTTGGGTTCTATTTTAAAATATTATTAATGGGTACATGCCTTTATTTCATGTTTCCATTTCATAGATTCTAATTATACTTATTCCAGTAATACTTATTCTTGGATACTTTATCTCATTTTCTTTCTCTTAACTGTTTTTACTAATCTCCACAATGTCCCTTAATTTATTTTTAATAAAGTTGATTTCCCCTTGGGGACTTTGAAATTAGATTAGGCATAGTTTTTTAAAATTTAAATGATTTTTTGAGTTTGACAATCTGTTTCACATATTTGTATTTTCTGCCCATTCTATTTTATATTTGTTATTTGAGGTGTTCTCTCATATTTGCAAATATTTATTAATGGCATATAATTCATGTTGTAATGTCGTGTTATAATTTTATTCTGTTTTTACTCTTTAAAGAGTATTTTCATCAGATAAAAACAATTGATTCCCATTTTTTGTTGTTGTTCTTGTTATAATATCTTTGGATGGATGTTGCCTGTGTCCTGTTTTTTGATGCCTGGGATTTAACCAGATTATCAACAAGACTTTTAGCAGGCAAAGGGTGTGGTTACTCACAGGTTTCTTAGTTTAGGAGTGCCCTCTTCTGTCAGGGTAGCGAGGAACATTTTTTTTAGTGCATGGCATCATTTTGGGAGGAGGGCTGATGTGCATTCTGATTCTGTTGCACTCTTCTGTTCTTGAAGTCTCTTAATTTTTGGCGCTTGTGTTCCTTCTTTCTTCTGAGACGCTTTTCTGTTCCAAATTGCCTTCCTTTTCCCCAAAAGGATACTTTATCAAGAGTGCCACCTCTAGTATCACTTCTATACTTCACCTTTTGATTTTCCATAGCTCATTACACCAGGTCAGAGATGTCCCGAGAGTGAGTTCACTTGTTATCTGCCAACATTAAAACCTGCAGCACTCTCCAGATTAGGAAGCACTAATGTCTCTATAATATTGATTGTTCTTAGAGGAAACAGGCAAATGACTGTGTGGCCACATATTGTTACCAAATCTTTTTCATACATACAGGATGATTTCTAGGCTCAAGAGGACTATGCGTGAGGGAATTTGGTTGTTCTGGTGATGGCTGAGCTTGTCACATTAGGAACAGTTGAGGAATGCAGTCTGTGACTAATCCTGGCCTGGTTCTGAGTAGTGTCTGGATGTGGGTTAAAAATTATTCCCATGTATTAGAACCTTGTCGGTGGGAGATGTGGCTTAAAGGGATTAATTATTCGTATTTGCTCTCTGGTTCCAGAGCAGAACATAAGTTCTTTATGGGCTCCTATTGGAGCAGGGATAACCTTCCCAGGGAAGGGCTTCTGATGTAGTAGATCCAACTCAGCTCAACCTCTCTCAATGCACATCCCCACCTCAACTCTAGCTTCTGGCAGTATATCATCTTGTCGAGTTGTCTTTTTCTGGTGACTAAGCCTCTTTGGCGGGTGTTTCAGCAAGACAACTCAAGCTTGGCTATGTTCACTGGCATTCCCTTCACTGTCACGTAACATTATTTGCTTCTAAGTAGTGAAAGGACAGTTTGCTAGTTGCTAACCTCCTCTCAGGTTTGTCATCTTTTTCTCCAACTATCTTTTTCAAATAGAAAACAAGGAAGGCAAAGAAATATCACCAAGTTTGCTACATAAGCAGAAATTAATTCTTGGAAGAAGCTATTGATTGTCCCTGCCTATGGCTGACTTTACTTTCTAATGGCGTATTGTTAGTTTATTGTCTACTTATTTGCCTCTCTAGTCCAAAGTTTCCTTCTTGGTTTAGATGAGCTTGGTACTGTGTGATCCTACCTACTAATTTTTAGAGGAATTTGCAAAATGTACAACTTGATTAAAAAAACAATTCTAAGTATCAAGCACCTTCTAGATGTCACAATAATTAGATAGGTTGGTTAAGCATTGATTAAATTACTCAGCTTGTTCTTGGCCATAATTTTTAGAAAGATTTTCCACCCTCCCTTTAGGTCTCTATCTTTCTCATCTTAGCATATTATTTGCACTTGTCTCCCCCGCATTTCTGCCTCTTCATTTAATACTGTGACTGTTCTTGTACTTCCTTGATTAGATGAATTTACAGGGTGCAAGCTACTGCTGACTTTTATAAAGCAGAATCATTTTTTTCATCAAATCAGACACTTCATTATTTGAAAATGTTAAGATGAGCACATAGCTCCTTTTATCTAAAGACTCTTGTAAAACAGCACCACAGATCATGAAATGTTAGGGGTAGAAGAGACATTAAGCCAGATGGATAAGCTTCCTGACAATTGATTATGTGGATTAAGCTTAAGTACTTTTAAGAAGTAATCCCAGAAAGCTTGCAAATTCCCACAGGGAACACTCAGGTGAGGATTATTGGGTGGGAGAGGTTTGTCCTTACATTAGTAATGGAAGTAATCAGTAGTCTGTAGGGATACTAAATAAATGACAATTGACTTAGCTTTCTGAAAAAGCTATGAGAAGTTGGTCTCTTTCTCCATTCAAATCCTTGCCTGACCCTCTCCTTCCCCCACACCTGCATGTGCATTCACACACTATTGGTACTGGAGACCATCGCTACACGAGGAAGACTGGACAGAAGGCTGGCTGCACTTGTCAGGGAAGGGTACAGTGGAAGGGTACAGGGAAGGGTACAGTGGAGCTGAGAAAGCTGAGTGGCTTAATCATTTTTCTGGAGGAATACTCCTACAGTGAGTGTTTCCTTACTATCTAAAATGTAACACTTTCATTTTTGAAAATCTGAGGCTGGTTTACCAAATTTAATCATAAGGTGACTTAATTCATTCAGGCTGCTTTATTTATATATAGCTAGGAGTTCCCAAACACAGGTGGTAGGAAATTCAGTGTCTGGTGAAGGCTCCTTCTCTGCTTCAAAGATGGTGCCTTCTTGCTATGTCCTCACACAGAGAAAAGGTAGAAGGGATCCTTCGTATCTCTTTTATATGGACACTAAACCCATTCCTGAGGGTAGAACTCACATGATCTAATCATCTTCCAAGGCCCTACCTCTTAATACTATCACCTTGGGGGCTACGTTTCACATAAATTTAAGGGAGATACAAACATTCAGGCCATATCAGAGGGGTAGGTAATACTTATTTCTAAGAGCAGGAACTTAATCTATTCCATGTACCTAGACTGAACTTTATCATTTTTTGCTATATGTATTATATTCACCTACATCTCATTTTTTTGAACTATTTTAAAGCAAAGTAAATCCCACTGTCATATAATTTCACATATATATATATTAATGTATTACTAGAAGATAAGAACTATTTTAAAAAGTAACTAAAAAACTGTTATTATACCTAAAAAGTGATAATATTTATATTTTGTTGGCATTATATGATGCCCAATCTATATTTAATTTTTCAAAGTTGTCTCAAACATTTTCCCCAAAATTGGTTTTAACATGGCTCTCATGTTTCATTTAGTTGACATGACAAAAATTGTAACCAAAATGTAGAAATTTTGTCTCAAGGTTTAGCCTATTATTTAGAATATGGCAGGTTTCTTTGAACTTGCATTTCATTTTCCAATGTATTACCTATAGCTTGCATGACCTAAATATTTGTAATCATGTGTCTGCATCCAAGTTATTGGTTAAAAAGAAAATGAAAAGTAAAGGATCAAATATGAATAATAAAAAGTTCTGTCTAGGCTGATTCTAATACATAAATTTTCTAATCATAATGTATCTACCTAATTATATATTAAGTAGCCTTCATTTTGGCCAGTAGGATATGGTAAGAGTCCTTGTTAAATTTATTACCAATTGCAAGTAGCTATTTTTTCACATATTTCTAATTTCTATACCTATAATTTTAGCAGAAGGAGTATGAACATCTTAAAGACCATAATGGGTTCTAGGAAGTATCACTTTTTTCCCTAGGTATCTGTTTAACCACCCATTCACATATGAACACACAATCAATGTAACACATTGAAAACCTAGAAATAAACCTAAATTGGAAATTATCATTTAATAGAGTTCCCTTTGCCCTTGGAATAAAAGTAAAAATAACAAATAATGCTTTCATTGCATATCCTTACTGTCTTTAAATAAAATATGCATTTGTTTTGTCTCCCACAGTTCCCTCATCATCCCTGATGTCTAGCTACATTGAACCATCTGAGTGCTTTCTCTGTATTCTAAATCTTTTTTACATACTGCTTTCTCCATATACGCTATAATTCTATTTCTTCTACCCTCTGACCCACCTTCTACCACCTTGCCAAATCTCCCTCATCCTTTAAGATGTTACATCCTCCCTTTAACATTTTTTGTTATTCTTTAACATTCCATTATACTGTGGAATATAGTGGGCTGTTTATATTTCTGTTTCTCAACTAAACAGAAATCTCCCTGGATAGGCATTCATTGTTTTATCCACTGCTTAATGCAGAATGAATGCTCAATAAATAAGTATTGATTAAAATAAAATGAATAAGAATCACTGAGGGACCAACTCCTTCCTAAAATTAAGGAAGGATTCATATCAAACTTGATAATATAAAATTTCTGAAATTGAAGTCATCATAGACACATACCCATACTTTTGTATATTATAAATAGTTAATGGCATTTGGGAAAGTTCTTATTCCATATATTTCCCCCCACATATATTTTCAAATAAAAATTCTACAATCATATCTGTAATTTCTGTCACATCCTTGCCTAGTTCTCTGAAAACTGAATTATCTCTTCATCAAATAGGAGTTTGTTTTTTAATTAATCATATTTGCTCCAACCTTTCCAGCTTAAAGCTCTTTCTTTTTAATGGAGTCAATGAAAGCACAAAAGGAAGGGAGTAGTTCTCCTGCCCTGCTGGCATAACACTATATGCCCCAAGCTTTGGCCTATCACTTCTCTTTCCTTGCTCAGAACATAAATGAAGAATAACAAAACAATACAAAAACTTTATATGATGACAAACAACACTGTTTATTGTCTTGATGGATTTTTCAAACCTCAATTTATTCTTTAACTTTCTGAACCTTACTCTCAAAGCCATGTCCCATTACTTCATCAATTCTTACTAATGATCTTCTACAATTTTTACCCATCTTTTAAAATTTGAACTTGTCATATGGTTGCCTGTTGGAAAACATTAGTTTTCTTATGTAATTAGAGTCTTTATAATGATTTGAAATTATTTAGGTTAGCATAATCAAGCTTTATTTTTTATTTTAGGATCTCTTATCTCTCTAAAGAATATCCTTCTTTAGTATTTTGGATGGTTTGAATATACATGTTATGACAGATCATTGCTTTGATCTCCAATTTGTTCTTGCTTCCCTATGTAGTCACATCTCAAGATGGGTCATGCCTCACATGTGTGCTTGGCCATGTGACTTCTTTTGGCCAATGAAACAATAGCAAATGTGACTCAAGCACACACTTGAAAGATGTTTGCATACTGGAGACTCTCTTTCTATAATTCTAAGACCACTATAACAACAAGCCCAGACTTCTTGATGAAGGTCAACAGACTATGTGAAGAGTAGCTACAATCATTCTAATCACCTAAGCTGAGACCATCACAAACCCCAGTGTCCCCTGACAGCTTTAGCTAACCCACCAGATGATTGATTGACATGTAAGTGAGACCAACTGAGACCAGCAAAAGAACTGCTTAGCTAAGCCCAAACTAAATCACCAGTTCACAGAACCATGAGCTAAATAATTATTTATTGCTTTAAGTCACAAAAATTTGGGTGGTTTTTTTACACAACAAGATAACCAATATCTCTATATCTCTAACAAAATGTGAAAGACTCTGTCTTTAAAACTCAGATACATTTAACTCAGCCCAATGTTGCCAAGATTTTCTGTTCTACACACAAATTACAAGGCAATATACTCTCCCAAGAGGATCTTTATTCTTTTTTTCCTTTATTAAATCATAACTGGGTACACTAATGCATTTATGGGGTACAATGTGCTGATTTGATATACAATGTGGAATGCTTACATCTAACTGATTAACATCTGTTATGGTAAGACATTTATACCATATTCTTAATAGTTTTGAAATGTACCATTTCATTAGGCACATTAGGTGAGGTCCTACCAAATACTCTCCCTCCTCCTGGCCTCTCCCCACCTCTCCCCTCTTCCTCCTTCTTTCTGGACTATAGTTATAAATTATCATTCATATGAATGTGTAGTGATTATATACTGATTTCATATTAGTATTGAGTATATTGGATACTCCCCCCCCCCCATTCTTGGGATACTTTACTAAGAAGAATATGTTCCAGCTCCATCCAGGTAAACATAAAAGATGTGAGGTCTTAATATATATAAGAAAAGAACAAATAACACCATTTCTATGTGGGCAGGAGAGTCAAACAGAAGCATCTTTGAAGAAAATAGGCGCATAGCCTACAAACACATGAAAAAATGCTCATCATCTTTTATCATCAGAGAAATGCAAATCAGAGAAAACCACTTTGAGATGTCATCTAACTCCAGTAAGATCAGCCCACATCACAAAATCCCCAAACCACAGATTTTGGCTTGGATGCCGAGAGAAGGGAACACTTCTACACTGCTGGTGGGAATGCAAGCTAATAATGGCCTTTTTGGAAAGAAGTTTGGAGAATCCTCAAGGAACTAAAAGTGGACCTACTGTTTGAATCTGCAATTTCTCTATCAGGTATAAACTCAGATGATCAAAAATCATTTTACAACAAAGACATTTGCACCAAAATATTTATTGCAGCCCAATTCGTAATTGCCAAGTCATGGAAGCAGCCCATCGACCCATGAACAGATTAACAAGTTATGGTTTATGTATATCATAGAATACTATGCAACCATAAAAGAGGACCTTTGGTACTGATTAGAACTTCTGGAACAAAGAATAAACACATTTTTATCTTCAGATGAAGTTTGGGAAACAACAGCAAGTGTTTAATGAATTAAAGAATAATTAAAATATAACTCCCCCTCTTTTGGACTATATTTATTACATGATTTTCTAAAAGTCAGATGTCATGATGAATTTTACATAGGGTTTTTTGACTCACACCCACAATTCCAGGACTCTGGGTGGCTGGACTGTGTGGGCCCATAAAGGTCAGGTGCTTCTTACCAACCAGGGGAATATCAAGATCCCACTTCTGCCAAATATAGAAAAAAATGAGCAGTATGTCATGGTAAGGACCTACCAATACTGTCTTTCTAAAGGCCAAAGCTAGAAGGACACCCTAGACCATGAACTGAAGGCTTCCTTGAGCCATACCAATGCCATGAGCCCAAGCCCCAGAGTGAGGTTCTGTCCCATAAATAAAAAACAAAATGGAATAGAATAAAGTAGATAAGTAAAAAGAAAAGAAATAATAAAAATATTCAAAGAAAATTTAAAATAAAATTATATGAGATGGAGAAAAGGGGATATCTTTGTTATTGTATGAGAAATTTATGTGGGATAGATGAGAAACATAGAAAAATCTCTACCAAAAGAGAAAAATAGAAAAGAAATAAAAAAGAAAGAGAATAAAAGGGGTTGAGAAACCATAGCAGAAATGTAGGAACGCTTTCTACCCAAGAAAGAAAAAATTAAAAAATAAAAATACAGCCAAATGAAGAAAACAAAATAGAAAACAACAATAACAACAAAAAACTAAGAAAAAAATTATTAAAAGAAGAAAAAAAGGAAAAAGTACATATTGCAATATATTGTCTGGACACCAGGTGTGACACACACACACACACATACACACACACACACACACACACACACACACACTTGTTTGTTTTAGCCCTAAGATGAGGGCTAGAAGCCACTATTTAGTTGCTGAGGGAACCTGGTCCCATCTTTTTGATTTATTGGCCTTCAATCAGGGCTTGGTCATTTTGTTAGCATTGAGTCTCTGTGGGATTGGGATCCTGAAGCTCTCACCAGATTTCTTAGAAGGCATGTCTTGACCTTCCAAATAGTACCCCCTGGCAACAAAGTGGCTTTTGTGGGGGCGCAGGAACCATTGAATTCACTACAAGGATGGCTGCCTGAGCTCAGCAGGCATGCCAGAGCCAGCCAGCACTGGAACCCTGCAGAATGTTCCTCCCAGGTGGTGCTCCCACCACGGCAGCACCCCCCCCACCCCAGTAGCCAAGCCAATGGGAGTGCCACTCCATTATTGGTTCCTTGAAAAGATAAATAAAATGGATAAACCTTTGGTCAGATTAACTAGAATCAGAAAGGTAAAATCTCTAATAACCTCAAGCAGAAATGAAAAAGGAGAAATAACAATGGATACCACAGAGATACAGGAGATTATCTTTGACTACTACAAGAAATCCTACTCCTAGAAATTTGACAATGTGAAGGAAATGGACCAATACCTGGAATCACACCATCTCCCTAGATTTACTCAGGAAGATATAGATCTCTTGAACAGACCAATATCAAGCAATATCAATTGCAGTAACAAAAAAGGTTCTGACAAAAAAAAAAAAAAAAAAGCCCAGGACCAGACAGCTTCACACCAAAATTCCATCAAACCTTCAAAGATGAGTTTGAATCTAATATTGCAGAAAGTATTCCAAAACATTGAGAAGGAAAGAACCTGCCCGAACATGTTCTAGGAAGCAAATATAACCCTGATGCCAAAACCAAGAAAGGGCCAAACTACAAAGGAGAACTATAGACCAATTGCACTAATGAATATTGATGTAAAAATACTTAATAAAATCTTAGTTAATAGATTACAGCTACACATTATAAAATATATACATCACAATCAAGTAGACTTCATCCCAGGAATACAAGGCTGGTTTAACACATGCAAATCCATACATGTAATTTACCATATCAATAGAAGCAAAAAAAAAAAAGCCATATTATCCTCTCAATAGATACAAAAAAAGTATTTGACAAAATTCAGCATTCTTTTCTAATAAGAAAACTCACAAAAAATAGGCATAGGTAGTACATTTCTTAAACTGACTGAAGCAATCTATGACAAACTCTAAGCTAATATCATACTTAATGGAGTAAAACTTAGAACTGAAACCAGACAAGGATGTCCTCTCTCACCACTACTATTCAAAATAGTGCTGGAAGTTCTAACCAAAGCAATCAAGCAAGGATATAAAGATCCAAATGGGAGCAGAGGGGGTCAAACTATTACTCTTTGCTGATGATATGATCTTATACTTAGAAAACCCCAGAAAGTCAACCACTAGACTCCTGGAAGTGATCGAGAAATCCAGTAGCATCTCAGGGTATAAAATCAATGTCCGCAAATCAGTAGCCTTTTGTATATGCCGATAACAGCCAAATTGAGAAGCTAATCAAGGACATAATTCCCTTCACAGTAGCTTCAAAGGAAATAAAATACCTAGGACTATACCTAACAAAAGAGGTGAAGGATATCTATGAAGAGAATGATGAAACCCTAAGAAAAGAAATAGCAGAAGACATTGACAAATGGAAGAACATATCATGCTCTTGGGTAGGAAGAATCAGCATTGTCAAAATGTCTATACTACCCAAAGCAATCTACAGATTCAATGCAGTGCCCATTAAAATACCAACATCATACTTTGAAGAACTGGAAACAATAGTACTTCATTTCATATGAAACCAGAAAAAACCCATATAGCCAAGGAAATTCTTAGTAATAAGAACAAAACCAGAGACATCACTCTACTAGACTTCAGTTTATATTACAAGTCCACAGTGATCAAAATAGCAAGCTATTGGCACAAAAATAGAGACATAGACATATGGAACCAAACATAAAACCAAGAGATGAAACCAGTTTCTTAGAGCCATGTGATCTTTGATAAACCAAAAAAAGCATACACTGTGGAAAAGTATCCCTATTCGATAAATGTTGCTGTGAGACTGGATAACCACATGTAAAAGATTGAAACTGGACCTGCACCTTTCACCACTTACAAAAATTGACTCAAGATGAATAAAAGATTTAAATGTAAGCCATGAAACAATAAAAAGTGGCTCAAAGGGGTAGGGCGCCAGCCCTATATGCTGGAGAACATTCTTCTTAGTAAAACCCAGAAGACCTAGCCCTGGCTAAAAACTGCAAAAAATAAAATAAAATAATAAAAAAACAAGTTTATATTAAAAATCCTAGAAGAAAGTGTGGAAAACACTCTTGAGGATGTCAGCCTAGGGGAAAGATTTTATGAAGAAGACTTCAGTGGCAATCAAAACAACAAAAATAAACCACCAGGATTTAATTAAACTGAAAAGTTCATGCACAACTAAGGACTCAACAATTAAAGAAAATAGACAACCTTCAGAATGGGAAAAGATATTTGCATATTATGAATCTACACTTAATCTTAGCCAAAAGGCCAAGAAGCAATGCATATTATGAATCTAACAAAGCATTGATAACTAGATTCTACAGAGCACTCAATGAATAAAAAAAGAGCTAACAATCCCATCTATCACTGGGTAAGTTACATGAACAGAACCTTCTCTGAGGCAGACAGACGAATGGCTAACAAATATATGAAAAAGTTGTCACTGTCCCTGATCATCAGAGAAATGCATATCAAAACCAACCTGAGACATCACCTAACCTCAGTGAGAATAGCCCACATCACAAAGTCCCAAAGTTGCAGATCCTGGCACGGATGTGGAAAGAAGGGAACACTTTTTACACTGTTGGTGGGACTGCAAACTAATACAGACTTTTTGGAAAGAAGTATGGGGAATCCTCATAGAACTCAAATTAACTTCCCATTTGATCCTGAAATCTCATTACTAGGAATCTACCCAGAATGAAAGAAATCATTTTATCATAAAGTCATTTGCACTAGATGGTTTATCGCAGCCAATTTATAATCACCAAGATGTCAAAACAACTAAATGCACATCAATCCAGGAATGGATTAACAAACTTTGGTATATGTAGCATGGAATACTATTCAGCCATAAAAAGATGAAGACTTTATATATCTTTTGTATCAACCTGGATGGAGTTGAAAACATTCTTCTTAGTAAAAGTATCACAAGAATGGAAAATCAAGTATCAAATGTACTCAACACTAATATGAAGCCAGTAGATGATCTAACACATGCCTACAAAGATAAAAACTCAATTCAATTCAAGTTGGGGGAAGGGGGAACGAGGGAGGAGGTATATGGCAATGTAAAGGTATATGGCATACTTAATGGGCAAAATATAAGGTTATATGGCACACCCTTTGGATACAGGAAACAATTACAAGAAAGACTCTGCCTAGCAAATAAAAACATTGTAGCCCAGTTTTTGTATCCTTACATTAACCTGAAATTAAAAAAAAAAGAATGATACATATATCATTCATGAATTACCCATAATTTAATAGAAAATAAACTTTTTCTACCTTGAGTTATCTGAAGAACAAGGGTCCATGGATATCTGACTCCTGGCTTGAGTCTCAACCCTCAAATATGGCAAATACATCTATATAGATGGTATGAAATGTCTTCACTTGAGAATAGATTATCTCGGGTGGCGCCTGTGGCTCAAGGAGTAGGGCGCCAGTCCCATATGCCGGAGGTGGTGGGTTCAAACCCAGCCCTGGCCAAAAACAAAAAAAAAAAAAAAAAAAAGAGAGAAAATAGATTATCTCAAGTCATAAAGACCATTAATGCCAATGAAGTAATCAGCGTGTTTAACTGTGTAGGTTCTGAAATCAGGTGAATCAAGTTTGGAATCTGGGCTCTATGGTTACTTATATGTGGATCTTGAGCAAATTTCTTACCTTTGCCAAGTCTTAATGACCTCACAAAGAAAAAAAAATTATTACATTATGGGGTTGTTTGAGGATTATATGAACTAGCACATTGAAGTATTTTGAATGCCAAGTAGAATACAGAAAAGCTCAGTAAATGAAACACATAAGGTTTCACTGGGTATTTGCTATCTATTACACTTGTAACATTCCTCTATATGTAAATTCTATAAAGTCTACCAAGGCATTGGTCCTAAGGATATGTGATAATCACATTTCAAAAAACCTGTGGCAATCAAAAAACCTATAAACCATGATTTTTTTCAATAAAAGTTAACTTTTTTTTTATTGTTAAATCATAGCTGTGTACATTAGTGCAATCAAGAGGTACAATGTGCTGGTTTCATATACAATCTGAAATAGTCTCATCAAACTGTTCAACGTAGCCTTCATGGCATTTCTTAGTTATTGTATATAGATATTTGTATTCTGCATGTAGTAGATTTCACCTGTACCCATTCTAAGATGCACCGTAGGTGTGGCCCCACCCATTACTCTCCCTCCACCCTAACCTACCCCCTTCTTTCCCCTTCCTTGGCCCTTTCCCCATGTTCTTGTGCTATAGTTGGGTTATAGCCTTCATGTGAAAGCTATAAATTGGCTTCATAGTAGAGCTGAGTACATTGGATACTTTTTCTTCCATTCTTGAGATACTTTGCTAAGAAGAATATGTTTCAGCTCCATCTATGTAAACATGAAAAAGGTAAAGTCTCCATCTTTCTTTAAGGCTGCATAATATTCCATGGTATACATGTACCACAATTTGCTAGTCCATTCATGGGATGATGGGCACTTGGGCTTCTTCCATGACTTAGCAATTATGAATTGGGCTGCAATAAAAATTCTGGTACAGATGTCTTTGTTATATTGTGATTTTTGGTCATCTGGGTATATACCTAGTAAAGGAATTATAGGATCGAATTGCAGGTCTCAGAAACAAAAACAAAGCAGGAGGAATCATGCCACCAGACTTGAGACTGTACTATAAATCGATAGTGATCAAAACACCATGGTACTGGCACAAAAACAGAGAAGTAGATGTCTGGAACAGAATAGAGAACCAAGAGATGAATCCAGCTACTTACCATTATTTGATCTTTGACAAACCAATTAAAAACTTTCAGTGGGGAAAAGATTCCCTATTTAACAAATGGTGCTGGGTGAACTGGCTGGCGATCTGTAAAAGACTGAAACTGGACCCACACCTTTCACCATTAACTAAGATAGACTCTCACTGGATAAAAGATTTAAACTTAAGACATGAAACTATAAAAATACTTGAAGAAAGTGCAGGGAAAACTCTTGAAGGAATTGGCCTGGGTGAATATTTTATGAGGACTCCCCAGGCAATTGAAGCAGTATCAAAAATACACTACTGGGACCTGATCAAACTAAAAAGCTTTTGCAGAGCCAAGAACATAGTAAGTAAAGCAAGCAGACAGCCCTCAGAATGGGAGAAAATATTTGCAGATTATACCTTCAATAAAGGTTTAATAACCAGAATCCACAGAGAACTCAAACTATTAGCAAGAAAAGAACAAGTGATCCCATCTCAGGGTGGGCAAAGGACTTGAAGAGAAACTTCTCTAAAGAAGACAGATGCATGATCTACAGACACGTGAAAAGAAGCTCATCATCCTTAATCATCAGAGAAATGCAAATCAAAACTACTTTGAGATATCATCTAACCCCAGTAAGAGTAGCCCACATAAGATAATCCCAAAACCAGAGATGCTGGCATGGATGTGGAAAAATGGGCACACTTCTACACTGCTGGTTGGAATGCACACTAATATATTCCTTTTGGAAGGATGTTTGGAGAATACTTAGAGATCTAAAAATAGACCTGCCATTTGAACCATGATTTTGACAAAAATTATAGTGAGTTATCAGATCAAATGTTTTTGCTTATGTGTTCAAGACGTCATATGGCCTGGTGTTTCAGAAAAATAAAGTAACAGAAATACTACATCCTTGAACATCTGAAAGAAGCCCTCTTGGGTGGCTAGAACCTTCTGGTTTGTCTCCATGGCTTATCTCTGGTGGAAATCTACTCAGGCCAACCATTACTCTAAGAATCCTGGTGGATGCATCAAATGAGCCCAAAGTCAGTTCTGAATGCCAGTTGTCTCATGATTCCTTGGCTTCCCACTACCTTTACTACCAAAGAGATCAAGCACTGAATATTTAATCTCTCTTTAGGACTAATATGTCTTATTGTCTTGTTTGATTCTTCAGTACAGATACTCGTTGACTTAAAATGGGGTGATAGCCTGATAAACCCATCACAAATTGAAAATATAGTTAAGTCAAAATCACCTGAAATACACTTAACCCACTAAATATCATAGCTTAGCCTAGCCTATCTCAAACATGCTCAGAACACTTTCATTAACCTACAGTGGGGCAAAATCATCTGGCAACCATAATCTTGGAGTGTCAGTTGTTTACTGGGTGATTGCATGGCTGACTGAGAGCCGCCCAGCATTTCAGGAGAGTATCCCACCATCTTTCACTGAATGCACATCACTTTCACATCATTGTAAAATTGAAAAATTGTAACTTGAACTATCATAAGTTGGGAAACCAAACTTTAAAATGAACTCAAAATATAAAAGATGTAAATTAGAATAACTTCTTACCCAGAGAAAATGTCAGGCCTACTACAGTGTGTAAAGTCTACTTCTTATGTAAAAGAACCCGAGGTTACCCTGTGAACCCCAAAGCTACAGGATGGGCATCTGAAAGTAAGAGCAAAACCAAGCTCAAAGAGGGGAGTGCTTGATTTATTTGTGCATTGTCTGAGCTGATGAATAGTAGGTGTGGACAAAAAGAGAGGTCTGGATTAATGAAAATATGGGGGAGAGGTAAGAGAGTCCAGATTATGAATAAGGCAGATGTGCTCAGTATTTTTTTTACTTTATGCATACCAAAGTGACTTAGGTTTAAGACAGCCTTAATATGACTTTATATCTAAAAGACTCTGTTACCTTTTGTGTAAAATGAGAATACTTATAGTTTCTACCTTGGTATTGTTAGTATTAGAAATACTGTATATGGGGCGGTGCCTGTGGCTCAGTGAGTACGGTGCCGGCCCCTGGAGGGTTCAAACCCAGCCCCGGCCAAACTGCAACAAAAAAAATAGCCGATGTTGTGGTGGGCGCCTGTAGTCCCAGCTGCTCCGGAGACTGAGGCAAGAGAATCGCGTAAGCCCAAGAGTTAGAGGTTGCTGTGAGCCGTGTGACGCCACGGCACTCTACCTGAGGGCGGTATAGTGAGACTCTGTCTCTACAAAAAAAAAAAAAAAGAAATACTGTATATGAAACACCAAGGCAGTGCCTGGTTTGAGTAGGTACTCAAGAAATATTGGTTATCTTGTCCCTAGAGAAAGGCTATTTTTTTTTTTTCAGGGGTAATGGGTAACTAGTACGAATTCCAAATGGACAGGTCAGAATCTGAGAGATGAGCAGAGGCAGTTAATGAAAACACATATCAGATCAGACTCTGAAGGAGCCTGAGGAGAGAAAATAAAGAGACACTGACTAGGATCTTTAGACAAGTTGAGCAAAGACTCACCTAGGGTACGTGGCTATAGAGACCAGATCCCAAGCACAGAGAAGCTTCTTGGACAGTCATTTCTAATACTGCATGGAGGTATTGTGCAGGCGGTATATATAATAAAGACCTCATCTTGCCATTTCTGAAGATACAGGAATGATACAGGTCTTCATTTTAGACCCAGTATTCTCCTATCCCTTCTCCACGTCAACCTGAGCTGGAGGATGTTATGTATTGTCAAACCCCACCCTCACTCTATCAGGTCAGAAAGGGTTTTGCTGAATCTTAGTGGCATAAACAATAGGGGATTGCCCAAAGAGTGGTTTTAAATTTTATGAAATGGCTCTGAAATGCTATTTAGGAGATTTTGTATGTGTATGCGGGTGTGTGTGTGTTTTACCCTTGACTCTTGAGACCAAATAAGGTTTTATAATTTTTTTTTCTTTTGGTCACCTTGTACTCACAAGATAGCTATTGCATCTCTGAGGTCCCAGTGTCCATGGAGACAACCAACAGGAACACATTTTTCTACTATAATGCCATCTGTCTTTATATTCAAAAAAAGAGAATTCCCCCAGCAGATGTCCTCTTACTTTTATTGGAACCCCTAGGATCTAGAACCTAGATATTGGAACCCCTAGAATCTAGAACCTAGATCAATCATTACCAACAATGATTAAGATCACCAAGAATTGTTCAGACCAGCTGTGATTCATCCCTGGGACTGCGGTCTGCTCTCCTTAGATGATGGTAATCTCCATTTGCAATCTGTAGTAATTGAGGTGAAAGAAAGCTTACAAGATCCAAAAGAAGAAAGATTCCAATATAGTCAGCCACCTTGAGAGTCAGCAGTGACTATCAAGGGACAGAGCCACCGTCAGATGACCTCAAGAAGAGAACATGGAGAATAAGAGTCCTCCTCCCTGCTTCCATGCTCCTGCCTGGGCTGATAAAACACAACAGAAAGAAAGATGGCTTGGAGACTGTTGATGTGATCTAAACAGGGCAGCCTCTGGGGGCAGAGCATGGTGAAGAGTGAAGAGGGGACCACAGGAGAAAGCAGAGGAAACAAAGCACACCTCTTCAACACAGCACACCTCTTGAACACAGATTCTGTTTGCAGGGGGAGAGGGAGTGTATGCACTTGGCTGATAAATTCTGCTGGATCAGGTACACCTCCCCCAGGTCTCCTGTTGGAAGGAAAATTAAATAAGTCTTGTTAGCTATTCTCAGTAATGCGACAAGAAACATTAGGGGTCCTTTACTACCCATATTTCCTCAATGCAAAGATACCATCAAATGTAAAATATGCTATCAATTTAATAACAGTCTCTTAGGGAAAGGAAGGAAGGAAGAAAAGGAGGGTTGGAGGGAGAGAAAGAGGGAGGGAGAGAGAGATAGAGGAAGGGGGAAAGGGAAAAGGGAAGGAGGGAAGATAGCAGGATGGGAGGTGTGGCAGGCAGCACATTACATTAACTGCAGCCATCAGTGGTACTTGAATGTCTCCATTACTGAGACATTAAAATGTGAAAAAGAAATGTCATGTGGATAATGAAGATTTGAGGGGAGCAGGGAAACTATACTGTATGATACTATAATGAGGAATACTTAACATTATACATTGTCAAAACCCATAGAATGTACAGTAAAAAAAGTAGATTCTAGGGCAGTGCCTGTGGCTCAAAGGTGTAGGGCGCCAGCCCCATATGCCGGAGGTAATGGGTTCAAACCCAGCCCCGGCCATAAACTATAAAAAAATTAAAAATAAAAAAAAAAAGTAGATCCTAATGTAAACCATGGCCTTTAGGTAATAATAATAACATACCAGTTTTGTCTCATTAATCATAACAAACATACTTGACCAATGCAAGATAATAATTAGGGATAAAGAGGGGGTTGTATGGTGAGAAAGTATATAGACACTCTCTGTTCAAAGTACTTTTTGCTTTTCTATAGACCTGAAACGACTCTATATAACTCAATTAATTGGAAAATTGTTCCTTTAAAGCAAATTGCATTAAACTTAAAATGCTATCCACACAGTCAGTGTTGGTGGATGTGATGAGAATAATACTAACCCAGGCAAACAGGAATTTACCTAGAACATAGGTGTCCCCATATTATTGCTCTGAAAAACATGGATTTCATTGCATTTTTATAGCTTCATTACTGCTGTCACAAAGTATATCATCTCCTGCTTACATAAAAACAGAGGCAGATATTTCTTTTTCTCCTTTAAGTCCTTAAATTCACTTTACAAATTACAATAGTAGTAGAAGAAACAATAAAGATTGGCCATACTGTTGAATATCTAGTTTTGCTGAATGTTAATCAGAGCCCCAGCAGGACCGTAATTAGCTATAGTGATGGCAAACACAAGGGCATCTGTGGGTCAGGGTCCTTCAGCCTGGAAAATTTCTGATGCAGTTTATTCTTTCGTTGGCAGCTCCCTGTGTCTTTCTGTGAATGGAATTCCATGAATAGAATGGATAAAATAATTTGACTACAAGATATAGCAATTCAACATCCTGTTAAGAAGCCAGGATTACACAGAGAGGGAAGAGGCACTCTTTAATTTACCTGCTTTAGTGGCGGCTAGTTTTCAAAGATGGACCCTAATGAACCAGGCCTTCCCTATCATGCCCTGGTGTCATCACCTCCCAGTGAGTCTAGCCTGGCCCTGTGATTCATTTTTGACTGCAGAATGTTGTGCAAGGTCAAAACTCTTGGGGCTTCCACCTGGAACTCTTGAAATGCTCACTCTGGACCCAGCCACCATCTAAGGCAGGGGTCCTCAAACTGTGGCCCGTGGGCCACATGAGTTGGTGTGATTGTATTTGTTCCCATTTTGTTTTTTTACTTCAAAATAAGATATGTGCAGAGTGCATAGGAATTTGTTCATAGTTTTGTTTTTTTTTTTAAACTATAGTCTGGCCCTCCAATGGTCTGAGGGACAGTGAATTGGCCCCTGTTTAAAAAGTTTGAGGACCCCTGAAAGGGGTTCAGCTACCCTGACACCTGCCTCAAGTGCTCCTTGCAGACAGACTTCAGAGTAGGAAGGCAAAATGTTGGATGGAGAGAACTGTTTTTGTTACATTACAGTTAGATATTGGTGGATGGTTCACTTCAAAACTTAGTGGTTTTAAACCATTTATTTTTCTTTATTGGGTCAATTTGCTGACTAGCCTCAGCTGGGCAGTTCTGGCTTAGAAGACCTCACAGTCAAATGCAAGCTCAGGCTGGAATCATATGAAGGTTCTACGGCATAAGATATCCTGATGGCATTCTCACTCACATGACTGGCACATCAGCCAGGATGGCCAGAAGAAGCATGGTCTGCTCACCACCTCTCCCCACCGTATTTCATGCCACCATTTTTGCTCTTTATTATGCTTTTGGTCAGTGGTTCTCAAACCTGGCTGCACATTACAATCCCTTGGGGAGCTTTTAAAAATCTTGATACTCAGACCAATGAAACCAGGCTCTCCGGGGTAGAATCAAGGCATCTGTATTGTATTATTTTGCCCAGTTCCAGGGGAATTTAATGTGAAGCTAAGAGGTTACCCATTGCTCTTGTCATCAAGAAAAAATTATTTTTCACCAAGAACACCAGGCTGTTTGATACTGCTATCCTTAGCTTTGTCACCCTTTTTGCTCAGCAAAGTTCACCTCATCTTTCAAAACTCAGAATAATATCCCCTATAAAAAGCCACTTTAACTTCATGCTGCCCTTCTTCCAGGACAGACCACACCTCCCACTGCACATATACCTCCATCGAAACAGCATTCCAAACACAGTATTTCTCTGGCTTACTTTCCTGGTCCCTTTTCCCTGTCAGTCACCATCACCAGGAATCATAGCCCCCTGAGCTCAGGGAACATATTTTACTCAATTCTTAGCACAGTGCCCAGCACATAGTATAATCTTAATAAATGTTTATTGACTGGTAAATGAAGGACTAAAGGAATGAATAAATGGGTTGAAGAATGAATAAACGAATGGATTTTAAAAGTTTCCCCTTGCAGTGCTGTGTTCTAGGACTGGGATTAGGAGCATACTTTTGTTCTTTGAGATTGTATGAAAAACGTCCAAACTGCTCTTTTGTGTATATTAGACACTGTTTCCTGACTTCAAAGATAAAAAAGAATCCTGGTTAAATCCCTCACTCCGCCTTGGAAAATTGTAAAGGCTGAATAATGGTAGGCTGAATAATGACCCCCACAGGTATTCATGAGCTAATCACTGGAACTTGTGAAATGTTTCTTTATGTGGAGAATGGAACTTTACTGATGTGACTGTGTTATAGATCCTGAGATGGGGAAATTGTCCTGCGTCATCTGGATGTATCTTCAATGTAATCACAGGGTCCTTGTGAGAGGACTAAGGGAGATTTGACTGCAGAGACAGAAGAAGGCGATCTGAGAACTGAGCCAGATACTGTGCTGCAAGCTTTGAAAATGGGGGAAGGAATGTGAGCCAAGGAATGAAACTAACACAGGATCAGAAACTGGAAAAGGCATGAAATGCGCTCTCCTCTGGACCCTCCACAGGGAGCATAGCTCTGCTAACAACTTGATTTTGGCCCAGTAAAACTGCATTTAAATGTCTGTCCTCCAGAACAGTGAGAGAAAAATGTGTGCTGCTTTAAGTCACTAAGTTTGCAATGATTTTGTAGTGGCTATGGGAAGCTAACACAGAAGACTGCTTTAAGTCACAAAGTTTGCAATGATTTTATAGTGGCTATGGGAAGCTAACACAGAAAGTTTGTGAGCATACAGTCCCGGGAAACCTCCTCAAAGTCTCTGGCAGGACAAATTTTTCTAGTTCCAGGCACTGTCCCAGAATGCGGGAAAGAGAGCAATTTTTAGGCGGCTATTCACCTGTTTCAGTATTTCCTGAAGAGAAGCCTTACCATAAAATAAGCATTGCTCGAGTAATGAGGTGGAAGTTCCAGCTTAAGTTCTAGGGGAGTGTTTCAGGAAGAATATTCAGTGGAATGTTCCAGAAAGATATTTCATAGATTCATTTAGGTGCAAAAGATGAGACTCAAGATATGGCTTGAAAGATGGAACAGAACAAAGAGATAATCAAAGTGCTGTATATAAAAAATGGAAATGAGAAGAGGGTTCAAGGAATGGGGAAAGAGGTAGCTTCTCCAGAAAGATGGCCAGGGAGAACTCCCCCAATGCCTTCATGTGAAAGAAATTGCTCTGCTACCCGTTTGACTTTCACTAAAGTCTGCTACATTTAAGTCCATTGCATGAGTGGCTGGGAGAAAAATAAAGAATAAGGAGATACTGACCACTCCTAGGTCCCTGCCAAAGCCAAGAAGAAGAGTTAGAGAGAGAAAGAGAGAGAGAGGGAATGAAAGTGACTAGAGAGAGACACATTCCCTGTCCTTTCCCTATCTTTCCAACCCCGGAGATTACACACAGGATGTCCATAAAGTTGGTGTGCAAACTATTTTAAATTTCACTTGAACTTTATGGACACCCTGTATTTGGGTTTTAAAACACAGCTGAAAATTTCTACAGAATTTAAAGTGAAGGAAAAGGATGGGTGGCCTTGGCTGACATCTAGGCTACATATACAGCATCACTTTTCCACTAGGGACACTTTACAAAAGATAAGTAAATAGGGGGTGTGCCATGCAGTGTGGCTCAAAGAAGACAGTTCAAGCCCTGTGCCTGGCCCTGGCTCTACCTCTTCATTTGCTCTTAATCAATAAATCCCTTGGATGGCAAATGAGGGAGAGGGTACAAAACAGTTCTAATTTACTATTATTTTTCTAAACTTCTGTTACTAACATATTGTATCAAACCCAATACATGCAAAAGATCCTAATCTCAATAAGAAAATCAATATTTACAGTGTTATTAGTGAGCTATTTTGCTGTTCTCTCCGTGGTAACTTTGAAATCCCACATACATTTTGCACTTCCAGCCACATGTCAATTGCTCAAGGGCTGTAGGGCCCGTGGCTGTGTAGTAGACAATGAACTCTATTCTTTCACTAACACTTTAGATCTCTCCTTCTGTATGGACTTTTCCTTTGCCTTAAATCCTGTAGAAATTTTCACTTACATGTGAAAACCCAAATACCTAAGCTCCAGGGGGCAACGGGGAAGGACAGGGAGTGTGCTCTTGGCCCAAGGCAGTGTGGAAGCATATGAACTGAGACAGGGCTTTTCTTAATACTTTGAGGTAATAGTAGACAGAGGTTCATGTCGATTAATGTTATTACTTTTTAAATTTTCACCATTCAACATCATTGAATATTTGATTCACTCATTACTTAATCTACTAGCACAACTCATTAAGCATTGAGCATATAATGATCGGCACAAAGCCAGTCACTTACCAATAAAGACATAGCTCAGGAAGTTTTGAATGCCCTGTAGTTCAACACAAGCAGGATGTCAGTGGGCATGGATGTTTTTTTTTTTTAAAGTAGAAGAGTTTATCAGTCGGGATCCTGGCAGGAAACCCATGGCATCTTGAAAATGAAACAGTTGAGAGTTTAATAAAGAGATTGCTGTCTGCCACATGGCTTTAGGGAAATCACTGAAGGGTGATTTGGTCTCCTGGGCTGGTGATGGTGGGATCCTTTGTCACCCCTTAACTCACCTGAAAAGCAAAGGGAGAAGAGCAGTTAGTGGCATTCAGAGAAGGAAGCTGCCTGGCAGGAGTCCTAAGAGATCTGTAGGGAGAAACAGACGAGCCGCAGCAGCTGCACAACCTCATCTTGTCACCCTGGTGTTATCTCCCACCAATACCCTTCACTCGTTGAATTTAACTGGACATAAGACATCTGGGAAGGCTGATAAGCTAGCCCACAGAGGCCAACCTCCAGGGGCCCAGAGCAGGTGGGGAAAGGTAGATCTGGGAAGACCCAGTGCAGTATGATGGGGCAGTCCTTGGGGACAAATGGAATTGTCTGGGTCTGTCACACAACTGATTCCTCATGACTATTCTTACTAGCAGTTTTTCAGGAGAGCAATCTTATCTTGAACTTTGTATTAACTTTCTTTTAAATACATACAAAATTGAGGATTTCTAAGGGCTTTTACCACTTGTAACCACAAGAGAAGAGGCAGGGAAATAAAAATAAATAAATAAATAAATAAAAGGAAAAGTTCCAAAGCTTCCAACTTACACTACACAGTGTAACAGAGAAAGTGTTCTGAAGTTTATAATGCATTCCAGACTTAGCCTTCCTCCCTTTCTTTCCTCAGTGGATTACTTCCCTTCTCAGGTTTTAAATTCCCTGGTGTGGGCTGTTGGGGCAGGAAGGAGCTACCTTTTAACTTTTTCTACTTTCCTGAAACACTTTCTTTTTTTTTTTTTTGACATTTGAACCAGAATGTTTATTTTTATTTTTTTATTGTTAAATCATAGCTGTGTACATTAGTGCAATCAAGGGGTACAATGTGCTGGTTTATATACAATCAGAAATAGCTCATCAAACTGTTCAACATAGCCGTCATGGCATTATCTTAGTTATTGTATGTAGACATTTGTATTACGCCTTTAGTAAGTTTCACCTGTACCCATTCTAAGATGCACCATAGGCGTGGCCCCACCCATTACCCTCCCTCCACCCTAACCTCCCTCCTTCCTTCCTTGGCCCTTTCCTCATAGTCTTGTGTTATAGTTGGGTTATAGCTTTCATGTGAAAGCTATAATTTAGCTTCATAGTAGGGCTGAGTACATTGGATACTTTTTCTTCCATTCTTGAGATACTTTGCTAAGAAGAATATGTTCTAGCTCCATCCATGTAAACATGAAAGAGGTAAAATCTCCATCTTTCTTTAAGGCTGCATAATATTCCATGGTATACATGCACCACAATTTGCTAGTACATTTGTGGGTCAATGGGCACTTGGGCTTCTTTCATGACTTAGCAATTATGAATTGGGCTGCAATAAACATTCTGGTATAGATGTCTTTATTATATTGTGATTTTTGGTCTTCTGGGTATAAACCTAGTAAAGGAATTATAGGATCAAATGGCAGGTCTGTTCTTAGGTCTCTAAGTATTCTCCAAACATCCTTCCAGAAGGAACATATTAGTGTGTGTTCCCACCAGCAGTGTAGAAGTGTGCCTTTTTCTCCACATCCCCGCCAACATCTCTGGTTTTGGGATTATCTTATGTGGGCTACTCTTACTGGGGTTAGATGATATCTCAAAGTAGTTTTGATTTGCATTTATCTGATGATTAAGGATGATGAGCTTTTTTTCATATGTTTGTAGATTGTGCATCTGCTTCTTTAGAGAAGTTTCTCTTCAAGTCCCTTGCCCACCCTGAGATGGGATCACTTGTTCTTTTCTTCCTAATACATTTGAGTTCTCTGTGGACTCTGGTTATTAGACCTTTATCGGAGGTATAATCTGCAAATATTTTCTCCCATTCTGAGGGATGTCTGCTTGCTTTACTTATGATGTTCTTGGCTGTGCAGAAGATTTTTAGTTTGATCAGGTCCCAGTAGTGTATTTTTGATACTGCTTCAATTGCCTGGGGAGTCCCCCTCATAAAATATTCACCCAGGCCAATTCCTTCAAGAGTTTTCCCTGCACTTTCTTCAAGTATTTTTATAGTTTCATGTCTTAAGTTTAAATCTTTTATCCAGTGAGAGTCTATCTTAGTTAATGGTGAAAGGTGTGGTCCAGTTTCAGTCTTCTACAGGTTGCCAGCCAGTTCACCCAGCACCATTTGTTAAATAGGGAATCTTTTCCCCACTGAATGTCTTTTTTATTTTTTTTATTGTTGGGGATTCATTGACGGTACAATAAGACAGGTTACAGTTACACTGATTGCAATTGTTAGGTAAAGTCTCTCTTGCAATCATGTCTTGTCCCCATAAAGTGTGACACACACCAAGGCCCCACCCCCTTCCCTCCGTCCCTCTTTCTGCTTCCCCCCCATAACCTTAATTGTCATTAATTGTCCTCATATCAAAATTGAGTACATAGGATTCAAGCTTCTCCATTCTTGTGATGCTTTACTAAGAATAATGTCTTCCACTTCCATCCAGGTTAATACAAAGGATGTAAAGTCTCCATTTTTTTAAATAGCTGAATAGTATTCCATGGTATACATATACCACAGCTTGTTAATCCATTCCTGGGTCTGTGGGCATTTAGGCTGTTTCCACATTTTGGCGATTGTAAATTGAGCTGCAATAAACAGTCTAGTACAAGTGTCCTTATGATAAAAGGATTTTTTTCCTTCTGGGTAGATGCCCACTAATGGGATTGCAGGATCAAATGGGAGGTTTAGCTTGAGTGCTTTGAGCTTTCTCCATACTTCCTTCCAGAAAGGTTGTACTAGTTTGCAGTCCCACCAGCCGTGTAAAAGTGTTCCCTTCTCTCCACATCCACGCCAGCATCTGCAGTTTTGAGATTTTGTGATGTGGGCCATTCTCACTGGGGTTAGATGATATATCAGGGTTGTTTTGATTTGCATTTCTCTAATATATAGAGATGATGAACATTTTTTCATGTGTTTGTTAGCCATTCATCTGTCATCTTTAGAGAAGGTTCTATTCATGTCTCTTGCCCATTGATATATGGGATTGTTGGCTTTTTTCATGTGGATTAATTTGAGTTCTCTATAGATCCTGGTTATCAAGCTTTTGTCTGATTGAAAATATGCAAATATCCTTTCCCATTGTGTAGGTTGTCTCTTTGCTTTGGTTATTGTCTCCTTAGCTGTACAGAAGCTTTTCAGTTTAATGAAGTCCCATTTGTTTATTTTTGTTGTTGTTGCAATTGCCATGGCAGTCTTCTTCATGAAGTCTTTCCCCAGGCCAATATCTTCCACTGTTTTTCCTATGCTTTCTTTGAGGATTTTTATTGTTTCATGCCTTAAATTTAAGTCCTTTATCCATCTTGCATCAATTTTTTGTGAGTGGGGAAAGGTGTGGGTCTAGTTTCAGTCTTTTACATGTAGACATCCAGTTCTCCCAACACCATTTATTGAATAGGGAGTCTTTCCCCCAAGGTATGTTCTTGTTTGGTTTATCGAAGATTAGGTGGTTGTAAGATGTTAGTTTCATTTCTTGGTTCTCAATTCAATTCCAAGTGTCTATGTCTCTGTTTTTGTGCCAGTACCGTGCTGTCTTGACCACTATGGCTTTGTAGTACAGAATAAAATCTGGTATGCTGATGCCCCCAGCTTTATTTTTGTTACTAAGAACTGCCTTAGCTATACGGGGTTTTTTCTGGTTCCATACAAAACGCAGGATCATTTTTTCCAAATCTTAAAAGTACGATGTTGGTATTTTGATAGGAATGGCATTGAATAGGTAGATTGCTTTGGGAAGTATAGACATTTTAACAATGTTGATTCTTCCCATCCATGAACATGGTATGTTCTTCCATTTGTTAATATCCTCTGCTATTTCCTTTCTGAGGATTTCATAGTTTTCTTTATAGAGGTCCTTCACCTCCTTCGTTAGGTATATTCCTAGGTATTTCATTTTCTTTGAGACTATGGTGAAGGGAGTTGTGTCCTTAATTAGCTTCTCATCTTGACTGTTATTGGTGTATACAAAGGCTACTGACTTGTGGACATTGATTTTATATCCTGAAACATTACTGTATTTTTTTATGAGTTCTAGGAGTCTTGTGGTTGAGTCTTTGGGGTTCTTTAAGTATAAGATCATGTCGTCAGCAAAGAGGGAGAGTTTGACCTCCTCTGCTCCCATTTGGATTCCCTTTATTTCCTTGTCTCGCCTAACCACTGAATGTTTTTAATTGGTTTGTCAAAGATCAAATAACGGTAAGTAGCTGGATTCATCACTTGGTTCTCTATTCTGTTCCAGACATCTACTTCTCTGTTTTTGTGCCAAAACCATGCTGTTTTGAGCACTATTGTGAGTGAGGGAAGGTGTGGGGAAAGGTTTTATAGTACAGTCTCAGGTCTGGTAGCATGATTCCTCCTGCTGTATTTTTATTGCTGAGTAATGTTTTGGCTATGTGATTTTTTTTCTGATTCCATATAAAATGAAGTATTATTTTTTTAAGATCTTTAAAATGTGACAATGGAGCTTTAATAGGAATTGCATTAAAATTATATATTGCTTTGGGTAGTATGGACATTTTAACAATGTTGATTCTTCCCAGCCATGAGCATGGTATGTTTTTCCATTTGTTAACATCTTCAGCTATTTCTTTTCTTAAAGTTTCATAGTTCTCTTTGTAGAGATCTTTCATGTCCTTTTTAGGTATGCTCCCAAATATTTCATCTTCTTTGGCACTACTGTGAAAGGAATAGAGTCCTTGACTGTTTTTTGGCTTGGTTATTCTTGGTATGTATACAGGCTACAGATTTATGGGTGTTGATTTTGTAGCCTGAGACATTGCTGTATTTCTTGATCACTTCTAAAAGTTTTGTAGTAGAATCCCTAGTGCTTTCAGATATACAAGCATATCATCTGCAAAGACTGAAAATTTGATCTCTTTTGACCCTATGTGGATACCCTTGATCGCCTTTTCTTCCCTAATTGCAATGGCTAAAACTTCCATTACAATGTTAAAGAGCAATGGAGACAATGGGCAACCTTGCCTGGTTCCTTATTTAAGTGGAAATGATTTCAATTTAACTCCATTCAATATGATATTGGCTGTGGGTTTGCTGTAGATGGCCTCTATTAGTTTAAAAAATGTCCCTTCTATACCAATTTTCTTAAGTGTTCTGATAATGAAGGGATGCTGGATATTATCAAAAGCTTTTTCTGCATCAGTTGAAAGAATCACATGGCCCTTATTTTTTAGTTTGTTCATGTGCTGAATTACATTTATAGATTTATGTATATTTAACCAGCCTTGAGACCCTGGGATAAATCCCACTTTGTCGTGGTGTATAATTTTTTGGATGTGTTGTTGGATTCTGTTTGTTAGGATCTTATTGAGTATTTTACCATCAATATTCATTAGTGATATTGGTCTACAATTTTCTTTTCTTGTTGGGTCTTTCCCTGGTTTGGGGATCAAGGTGATGTTTGCTTAGTAGAATGTGTTGGGTAATATTCCTTCTTCTTCTACATTTTGGAAGAGGTTTAGTAATATAGGTACTAGTTCTTCTTTAAAGGTTTGGTAGAATTCTGACGTAAAGCCATTTGGTCCTGGGCTTTTCTTTTTAGGGAGATTTTGTATGGTTGATGATATTTCAGAACTTGATATAGGCCTGTTCAAAATTTCCACTTCATTCTGGCTAAGTCTTGGTAGGTGGCGTACTTCCAGGTATTGGTCGATTTCTTTCAGATTTTCATATTTCTGAGAGTAGAGTTTCTTGTAGTATTTGTTAAGGATGTTTTGAACTTCTGAGGGGTCTGTTGTTATTTCATGGTTACCATTTCTGATTGATGAAATTAGAGATTTTACTCTTTTTTTCCTGGTTAGGTTGGCCAAAGTTTTATCTATTTTATTGATCTTTTCAAAAAACCAACTTTTGGATTTATTGATCTGTTGTATAATTCTTTTGTTTTCAATTTCATTTAATTCTGCTCTGATTTTGGTTATTTCTTTTCTTCTGCTGGGTTTGGGGTTGGAATGTTCCTCCTTCTCCAGTTGCTTGAGATGTCCCATTAAGTTATTAACTTCCTCTCTTTCCGTTTTCTTGAGGAAGGCTTGCAGTGCTATAAATTTCCCTGTTGGGACATCCTTTGCAGTATCCCAGAGGTTCTGGTAATTCGTGTCTTGATTGTTGTTTTTTTCCAAAAATGTGGTGATTTCCTTCTAAATCTCGTTTATAACCCATGTATCCTTCAGCATAAGGTTGTTTTGTATGGGTATGCAGATTCCTGCTGTCATTGAGTTCAACTTTTATTCCACGATGGTCTGAGAAGATGTAAGGAGTAATTTCTATTTTTTTTTAATTTGCCGAGTTTAGATTTGTGGCCTAGTATGTGGTCGATTTTGGAGTATGTTCCATGGGCTGATGAGAAGAATGTGTATTCAGTTTTGTTGGGATGAAATGTTCTGTAGATGTCTGTTAAATCCAGATGTTGAATGGTTAGGTTTAAATCTAAAATTTCTTTGCTTAGCTTCTTTTTGGAGGATCTATCCAGCACTGCTAAAGGGGTGTTAAAATCTCCAACTAATATGCAACTGTAGGAAATTGAGTTGCTCATGTCTGTTAGAGTTTCTCTTATAAATGAGGTGTGTTCCTGTTGGGTGCATAAATATTAATAATTTAAATCTCATCATATTGAGTATTACCTTTACCAAATATGAAGTGTCCATCCTTATCCTTCCTTATTTCGGTTGGTTTGCGAATAGGATTGCAACGCTTACTTTTTTCTGCTTTCCATTTGCCTGGAGTATAGATGACCATCCCTTCATCTTGAGTCTAAAATTGTCTTTTAATTTAAGATGCATTTCTTCTATGCAGCAGGTATCTGGCTTGAGTTTTTGCATCCAGTCAGCCAACCTGTGCCTCATTAGAGGACAATTTAAACCATTCACCTTAATTGAGAATATTGATAAGCCTTTTGAGAGTCCAGTGGACATTTTTAATCCTTTTGCGACTGTGGAAGTTGGAATTTGATCAAAATTTTCTGGGTGGGTTTACTTTTGTGGTGGAGGATTGCGCTGGTCTTTATGGAGGATAGGTCTGAGAATATCCTGGAGAGCTGGTTTAGTTATGGCAAATTTCTTCAACATGTGAATGTCATTGAAGTATTTAATTTCTCCGTCATAAATGAAACTCAGTTTAGCTGGGTACAGGATCCTGGGTTGAAAGATATTTTGTTTTAAGAGATTAAAAGTCCATGACCATCCTCTTCTAGCTTGAAAGGTTTCAGCAGAGAGATCTGCAGTTATTCTAATATTCTTCCCCTTGTAGGTGATGGTTTTCTTTTGTCTGGCTGCTTTCAGAATTTTCTCCTTCATAGTAACTTTAGTGAAATTGATTATGATGTTTCTGGGAGACGTCTTATTTGGGTTGAGTCGTGCTGGAGTTCTGAAACTGTCTGCTATCTAGATTTCAGAATCTCTTGGCATGTCTGGAAAATTCTCCTTCATAATCTCATGGAGAAGTGACTCTGTGCCTTGTGAAGCCACTTGGTCACTTTCGGGGATCCCTATAAGATGAATATTGGTTTTCTTCGAATTATCCCAGAGCTCTCTGAGAGAGTGATCTGTTTTTGCCCTCCATTTTTCTTCCTCTTTGAGAGTTTGGAAGCGTTCGAAAGCTTTGTCTTCGATGAAAGAAGTCCTTTCTTCTGCTTGCTCCATTCTATTACTGAGGGATTCTAGTGTGTTCCTCAGATCTTTGAGGGATGCAACTTCTTGTCTCAATGTGTCAAAATCTTTTGTCATTTGGTCTTTGAATTCATTGAATTCTTGAGATATCGTTTGGGTTACTGTTGGAATTCTAATTTGATCTTATTTGCTATCTGAACTCAATTTCTGACATCTCAGCTATTTGTTTGTGTATGGGATCTTGTGCTGTGTCTGCCCCATTGATCCTTGGGAGAGTTTATCTGCCCTGATTATTCATATTGACAGAGTTTTTCCATTGATTTCGCCTCATTATTGTTTTTCACCATTGCCTCTGGCCATCCTCAGAGTTGGGGAGGTGTCGCTGCAAGATTAGACCCCAGTGGGATCACTCTATTGTTGCTGGATCTTTGTAGGGAGTGACCCTGTGTAGTTCCTATGGGGCTGCCCCAGCCAGGGAATTCTGTTTATGGAAGCACCTCTGGAGTGTGACACACCTGGATCCAGCAACAGGGCGGGAGGTGGCGTGCACGGTTCTGGGCAATGCCTTGCGCCCAGTGACTTTGGCACCGAGAGCCCACAGCTCCAGTATTCTCTGGCCAGGTGAAGGGCTCTGCGCAGAGGCAGGGAGGGCTCCAGAGGGCATGCAGCTACCAGAGTCCCTGGGCAGATGAGCGGGCTGGTATGGAGGCAGGGAGGGTTGAGGAGGGATGACACAGGGTTGCGCAGCTTCTGCAGTTCCTGGTCAGGGCATGTGGAGGGCCGGCAGGCATGTGTCGCGTGTCAGGGGTCACGTGCAGCTCTTATGGAGGTCTGGGTGGTGCCAAGCCCAGGAGTTTGAGGTTGTTATGAGCTGTGATGCTATGGCACTCTACCCAAGGCAACAGCCCAAGGCTCCAGTGTGCCAAAATCAGTCTCGCTCTGCCCCTGAGGGTTGAGACTGTAAGGCAGCTCAGTCCCTGCCTTTAGGCTTCTCAGTCACTAGGTTACTAGCTCCCGCCTGATCCTTGCTCTGCGACCCTGTGAGCAGAGCTGGCCAGGGCAGTTCTCTCACAATGGCTCCCTGTGGCCCACAGCCAAACACTGTTAGCTCTGTCTGGCTCATTGGCTCAGTCTGGGGCCCCAGACAGTGCCCAAAGTTCCCTGCACTCCTGCTCAAGCTCTCCCCAAGGCAGTTCAACTGAGTGCCAAGTCCAAAAACACCGAAACAGTTCACAGGTAAGGCCTTTCCGGTTTGCATTCTCACTGCTGCTTGTACTTAATGGCTGCCAGTGGGATTAGGTTGATCGAACACACACAACCACTTGCCAGTTTTCCACTGTTTTTGTCCTCCTTTTGGGGTCCAGAAGTCCCTTGCTGACTCCCTGTATCCTCAAAGGGATGATTATAGGCAGATCCCACCAGCCAGAGATGACTGGAGTCTTATCTCCCCAGGCTCACCGTGCCCAGTTGCAGGGAAGCTGTTACTCAGCTGCCATCTTGGATTCGAACCTTTCCCAAAACATTTGTATCTACTCTCTTTTGTGTGGCATATAGCAAGTTTCGCAAAAATAAGTGCATGCAAGCTACGGGCCTAACAAGAATTTAAGCAAATTTGGCTGGGTGGAAGCTATGTCACTTATTAAATGCCAGGCACCAAGTGATTCACATACATCAGCTTCTTTGCTTACCACAGTGAATCTGTGAGAAAGGCATACTTACTATTTCAGAAGAGGAAACTGAGGGACAGAGATGTAAATGCAGAGAATACACTTCCTCTACCAAGGGAACAGCAGCTACTTGGCTCCAATTCATTATGATCATGCAGGAATATAGTTCATGACACTGCATTTTTTTGTGTGTGTGTGTTGCCATTGGCTTTATTTTGTGCATACACCATAGTGAATGGACAAATAACCTATAAAGTGTTTTTCAAATACCACTAAAATCACTGGAATATTGATTTGAAGAGTCTAGGATTTCTTCAGATCTCTTTCCCGCAAAGTAACTTTTTTTTTTAAACATAACATGGGAAGTAAGCATACTCACACAAAAAAAACCAAAAACAAACAAAAAGCAAATGACATCAACCTGTGCATTTATAATGTTTTCTAATACTAACTGAAAATGTTAAAGACGTGCAACATGAATTTCTAGTGAACCTGTTAGATAAAGTAGCTGCCAGTGCCTGAGGAATCTTGTACCAGTAACCCCTAGTATGCAGCACAAAGGAGGTCTCAAGGACCATGTGGACCTTAGCTCATGCCACAAGTACAAGTGCTTCATATAGCCGGAGACATTAAATTGTTTGCATTTCATTGTGAAAGAATTTTTGACTATCATCTTGAAATATTGTTTGTTTAAAAATTAGATTTGAAAACAATAGAAATTCTGTCCAATAAGGTGGTATCCTTCAACTTCTGAGACACTGTCAGAAATATGTTTTTGTAATCATTCCAACAAGGCACCCAGTAGAGTAACTCCTTACATATGAAACACAAGAGCACAGCGTATCATGAAGTATCTTTTTCACTTTGCCTACTTAATTTAAAGCACCTCCACCTTGTATTAGGTCATCTACTCCCTTCATATGAGAATTGAGTACATTGGATTCTTGCTTCCCCATTCTTGTGAGGCTTTACTAAGAAGAATGTGTTCCAACTCAATCCAGGTTAATACAAAAGATTAATACAAAAATTAATAAATAAAAAATAATACTATGGCTGCATAATATTGCATTTTTTAAAGAATATTGCATTTTTTAAAGAATTTAAAATCTGAATTTAATGTGAACTCTCCCAATTAAGGAAGGAAAAACTTTGGCAACTATTTAGAAATTAAAAAAAAAAAAAACACTGTATAAGCCAAAAAATGTATCTCTGTGGGCCAGGTGTGATGTGAACCATATTTGCAACCTCAGGTCAATGGTTCTAGAAGCATTTTAAACAGCAAAGATTAGATATCTTTAACAAAAAATAAATACAAATAAATTTAGTAAATTAATATGAATATGCTCTGGGTTGGAGGAAAACAAAAGCTGACTCCCTTGGCCATTGCTTTTCCTCAGAAGAAGGCCCCAGGAGAATGTCACAGTCCCCTGAGCAGGACCCCACTGCAACTGAAAGACAGCGCTCAGGGAGTAAACTAACACTGGGCCAGAAAAAGAACCCAACGAGAGAGATTCACTTTCATTGCACTCAGGAGGCAGACACTGCATTCTCCTTTCTGATTACCCTTCTTTACATAGAGTTTCCAAGAGGAATCTTATTTCATCTCCAGTCATTTTCTTTGTATTAGTTTATTTATGTAAACAACCATCTCTTGCACTGAATACTCAAGTTAAAAATGTGGAACCACTACCTAACTAGAAAAAAATAAATAAATAAAACAACTTTTGCTTTGCTGAGCCCATTCACATTTTAAGTTTTATTATTCTGGGTTATGGTGGTGTCAGGTTTGAAACCATAATGGTTCTGCTATCCATACATCACAAAAATTATTGCACTTGTCTCAGAAAGTTAGTTTCGACATACACACGCATCTCTTTTCAAATTGCCTTTCCCTCAAATAAAGCACCAGTAGAAATTAAGGATGACAAATGACTGATTTGGGTGAAAGTACGTTCAGAGTCAAGAGTTTTGCAAAGCAAAAGTTGTTTTGAAAAATTTTTCACAATTATGATAAAATGATTTTTTTTCCTTCTAGATGCCTAGTAATGTGATTGCAGGATCAAATGGATGTTTAATTTGAATTAAAAATTAGCTCAGATTGGAGGTCCTTTCTTTTCTCACTGCACACTCTCTGGATGGCTTCAAATGACCTTAGGGCCATCTTGACCCTCCCATAGAGGGTCAAGACCCTCCCATAGACACGGCTGGGAACAAGGGGACAGCCAGCCTGGTGGATGTGAGCCTACAGAACGATGACTCTGGAAGTGAGGGACTGTGCCCACTTGCACAAAAATTAACTGGGAAAAGGATGGGCTTGCTTAAAATGCAAATTTTTGAGCATACTTCAGAACAACTCCATCAGAATCTCTGGAGTTTCAGCTGTGGAATTTGGCATTTTAAGTAAGCTTCCCATGCAATTTGTGTGCATACTATAAATGTACAACCATTAGGACAGAAGGTGTGGAATAAAAACAATGTGTTCACATTTCTTGTGCATTTACTATATGTCAGGCATTATTGTAAGGACTTTCCATGTCCTAACCCAGTTACTCCTCACCAATACCTCTTGAGGTAGGAGCTTTCATGCTCATTTTTCAGAGGAGGGAACTGAGGGATGGAGAGATTTTCTACATTCCCCAAAATCATAGATTTGGTTAGTGGCAGAAAGGAGAGTTGAACCCAGGCAACTTGGCTTCAGAGCCACTCTGAGAGCCAGAGATTCTGATTGTGTGGGAGCCCAACAAGTCTGCTGGGGTTAGTGAGTATCCACAGCTGTCAGTGCCCTCGTGTCCCCGTGGCCAAACCTTGAGAAAAACTCGGCTTTTCCAGAGACATTCCCTCAAGTCAGTTTCCCTCCCATCCCTCCTAAGAACAAGTTTGTGGTCTTTCCCCTCAGTCCCAGACAATGAATGGCCTAAGTAAGAACATGGCCTAGACCCTTCTATCTGCTGACTTTTTGGCTTTCTCTTTTCATTGGGCCCTTCTCTCTCACTACAAATATACTCAGGACATCTCTAGTTTAAAAATAAGGCGTCTGTGGCTCAGTGAGCAGGGCGCCAGCCCCATATGCCAAGGGTGGTGGGTTCAAACCCAGCCCCGGCCAAACTGAAACAAAAAAATAGCCGGGTGTTGTGGCGGGTAGGCCTGTAGTACCAGCTGCTTGGGAGGCTGAGGCAAGAGAATCACGTAAGCCCAAGAGTTAGAGGTTGCTGTGAGCCGTGTGACGTCATGGCACTCTACAGAGGGCGGTACAGTGAGACACTGTCTCTACAAAAAAAATAATAATAATAAATAAATAAATAAATAAAATAAGACAAAGCTAAAACATCACAATTGTAGCCTATTTTCAAGCTTCTAACCAAACTCTCGTCTTAGCTTTAAATCAGACTTTTAAAATTAATGGGTTGCCTCTGCACCTCTGCTTCCACAAGTCTGAATTCACTCCTCAGCCCACTTCATTCTGGCTTCTGACCACATACCTCCCTCCCCACACTTACTGTGGCTCTAACTATGGTCTCTACTGCCTCCTAATTGCAGAATCCACTGCATAGTTTCCTGCACATCCCCTGCAGGGCACATCGAGATTGACTGCATCTTGAAACTCTCCTCTCCATTGGCTTCTGTGGCTCTAATTTTCAAATTCTTGCTTCTCTGAATGTCCTGTCTTTCTCCCTGCTCTGGAGCCTCTCCTGTGTGTGTCCCTGAAATTCAGGGCTTTGCTAAGGTTGAGTCCTGGATCTTCCTTTTCTCTTTCTGGCAGTTTCAGCCTTTCATGGGGCTTCTTTAGTCATCTATGAAATCTCTGTCCTAATATCTCTTTCTCATTCACTTTTTCTTTGAAATTCTAAGTACCCTATTTTTAAGTATTTCTTTATAAGTCTATTTGAAGGTCCACAGAGGCTTCAAACTAGTCCCAAACAACTCAATATTTACCCATCTCCTCAAACTTGGCTTTTGCTTCTCAGTTTTTTTGTTTCTGGTGATAGTTTCAACATCCATCCAGTCTCCCCAAGTCAGAAATCTGAGTCATCCATCCTCAACTCTGGCTTCTCTCCTGCCCTTATGTTTCATGTGAGTCTGTAACTTTCTAGAGAATGCCTTCCTAATGTCTTTGCCTTAGTTCAAGTTTGAAACAGCATCAAAACTGGCCTGTCTGGCTTTAGTTCTTCTTGCCAAATGTCTCTTTAACACACTACTAGACTTCACCTTCAAAGAAATAAAATTGATAATATCACATCCTTGTCAAATGTACTTATAACCTAGAAGCTGAAGTAAAGGTCACTTGAGGATACAACCTGATACCCAAGACACCTAACCCTTTCTTTCTTTCTTTCTTTTTTTTTATTGAATCATAGCTGTGTACATTGATATGATCATGGGGCATCATTCACTAGCTTCACAGACGGTTTACCAAGTTTCACTTATACCCTTGTAAGATGCACCGCTGGTGTAATCCCACCAATCCCCTTCCCTCTGCCCACCTCCCCTCTCCCTCCCCTCCCTTTCCCCCTTACCCCTATTCTTAGGTTGTAACTGGGTTATAGCTTTCATGTGAAAACCCTAAATTAGTCTCATAGTAGGGCTGAGTACATTGGGTACGTTCTCTTCCATTCTTGAGATACTTTACTTAGACGAATATGTTCCAGCTCCATCCATGTAAACATGAAAGAGGTAAAGTCTCCATCTTTCTTTAAGGCTGCATAATATTCCATGGTGTACATATACCACAGTTTATTAATCCATTCATGGATCGATGGGCACCTGGGCTTCTTCCATGACTTAGCAATTATGAATTGGGCTGCAATAAACATTCTGGTACAAATATCTTTGTTATGATGTGATTTTTGGTCTTCTGGGTATATGCCCAGCAAAGGAATTACAGGATTGAATGGCAGATCTATTTTTAGATCTCTAAGTGTTCTCCATTTCTCTTTCCAAAAGGAATGTATTAATTTGCATTCCCACCAGCAGTGCAAAAGTGTTCCCTTTTCTCCACATCCGCGCCAACATCTCTGGTCTTGGGATTTTGTGATATAATCTAGTCTCACTGGAGTTAGATGGTATCTCAAAGTAGTTTTGATTTGCATTTCTCTGATGATTAAAGATGATGAGCATTTTTTCATATGTCTGAAGGCCGTGCGCCTGTCTTCTTCAGAGAAGTTTCTCTTCAAATCCCTTGCCCAGCCTGTGATAGGATCCCTTGTTCTATTCTTGCTAATGCATTTGAGTTCTCTGTGAATTCTGGTTATTAAACCTTTGTCGGAGACATAACCTGCAAATAACTTCTCCCATTCTGAGGGCTGTTTGCTTGCTTTACTTACTGTGTTCTTGGCTGTGCAGAAGATTTTTAGTTTGATCAAGTCCCAGTAGTGTATTTTTGAAGCTGCTTCAATTGCCCGGGGGGTCCTCCTCATAAAATACTCGCCCATCCCAATTTCTTCAAGGGTTTTGCTGCACTCTCCTCTAGTATTTTTATAGTTTCATGTCTTGAGTTTAAATCTTTGATCCAGTGAGAGTCTATCTTAGTTAATGGTGAAAGGTGTGGGTCTACTTTCAGTCTTTTACAGGTTGCCAGCCAGTTCACCCAGCACCATTTGTTAAATAGGGAATCTTTTCCCCACTGAATGTTTTTAATTGGCTTGTCAAAGATTAAATAACGGTAAGTAGCTGGGTTCATCTCTTGGTTTTCTATTCTATTCCAGACATCTACCTTTCTGTTTTTGTGCCAATACCATGCTGTTTTGATCACTATTTATTTGTAGTATAGTCTGAGGTCTGGTAGCATAATTCCTCCTGCTTTGTTTTTATTTCTGAGTAATGTCTTGGCTATTTGAGGTTTTTTCTGATTCCATATAAAACGAAGTATTGTTTTTTCCAGATCTTTAAAGTATGACAGTGGAGCTTTAATAGGGATTGTGTTGAAATTATATATTGCTTTGGGTAGTATAGACATTTTAACTATGTTGATTCTTCCCAGCCATGAGCATGGTATGTTTTTCCATTTGTTAATATTTTCAGCTATTTCTTTTCTTAGAGTTTCATAGTTCTCTTTATAAAGATCTTTCACGTCCTTTGTTAGATAAATTCCCAAATATTTCATCTTCTTTGGCATTACTGTGAATGGGATAGAGTCCTTAACTGTTTTTTCAACTTGACTGTTGTTGGTATATATAAAGGTTACCGATTTATGAATGTTGATTTTGTAACCTGAGACGCTGCTGTATTCCTTGATCACTTCTAAGAGTTTTGTAGCAGAGTCCCTAGTGTTTTCCAGGTATACTATCATATCATCTGTGAAGAGTGAAAGTTTGATCTCTTCTGACCCTATATGGATACCCTTGATCGCCTTTTCTTTCCTAATTGCGGTGGCTAAAACTTCCATTACAATGTTAAAAAGCTATGGAGACAATAGGCAGCCTTGTCTGGTTCCTGATCTGAGTGGAAATGATTCCAATTTAACTCCCTTCAATATGATATTGGCTGTGGGTTTGCTGTAGATGGTCTCTATCAGTTTAAGAAATGTCCCTTCTATACCGATTTCCTTAAGTGTTCTGATCATGAAGGGATGCTGGATATTATCAAAAGCTTTTTCTACATCGATTGAGAGAATCATATGGTCTTTGTTTTTTAATTTGTTTATGTGCTGGATTACATTTATAGATTTACGTATATTGAACCAGCCTTGGGATCGTGGGATAAAACTGACTTGGTCATGATGTATAATTTGTTTGATGTGTTGCTGGATTCTGTTTGTTAGGATCTTGTTGAATATTTTTGCATCTATATTCATTAGTGATATTGGTCTATAATTTTCTTTTCTTGTTGGGTCTTTTCCTGGTTTGGGGATCAGGGTGATGTTTGCTTCATAGAACGTGTTGGGTAGTCTTCCTTCTTTTTCTACCTTTTGGAACAGGTTAAGTCATATAGGTACTAATTCCTCTTTAAAGGTTTGGTAGAATTCAGACGTGAAACCATCTGGTCCCGGGCTTTTCTTTTTAGCGAGGTTTTGTATGGTTGATTCTATTTCCGAACTTGATATGGGCCTGGTCAACATTTCCACTTGATTCTGGCTAAGTCTTGGAAGGTGACGTGCTTCCAAGTATTGGTCAATTTCCTTCAGATTTTCATATTTCTGAGAATAAAGTTTCTTGTAATATTCATTAAGGATTTTTTGGATTTCTGAGGAGTCTGTTGTTATTTAGTCTTTGTTGTTTCTGATTGATGAGATTAGAGATTTTACTCTCTTTTTCCTGATTAGGTTGGCCAAAGGTTTATCTATTTTATTGACCTTTTCGAAAAACCAGCTTTTTGATTTATTGATCTGTTGTATAATTCTTTTGTTTTCAATTTCATTTAATTCTGCTCTAATTTTGGTTATTTCTTTTCTTCTGCTGGGTTTGGGGTTGGAATATTCTTCCTTTTCCAGTTGCTTGAGATGTCCCATTACGTTGTTAACTTCCTCTCTTTCCGTTCTCTTGAGGAAGGCTTGCAGCGCTATAAATTTCTCTCTTAGAACTGCCTTTGCAGTGTCCCAGAGGTTCTGATAGTTTGTGTCTTCATTGTTGTTTTGTTCCAAAAAATTGGCGATTTCTTTCTTAATCTCATCTCTGACGCAGCTATCATTCAGCATAAGGTTATTTAACTTCCATGTTTTTGTATGAGTATGCAGATTCCTGTTGTTACTCAGCTCAAGTTTTATTCCATGGTGGTCCGAGAAGATGCATGGAATAATTTCTATTCCTTTAAATTTACTGAGGTTAGACTTGTGACCTAAGATGTGATCAATTTTGGAGTAAGTTCCGTGGGCTGATGAGAAGTATGTGTATTCAGTTTTGTTGGGATGAAATGTTCTATAGATGTCTGCTAAATCCAAATGTTGGATGGTTAGGTTTAAATCTAAGATTTCTTTGCTCAGCTTCTTGTTGGAGGATCGATCCAACACTGCCAAAGGAATGTTGAAATCTCCAACAATTATGGAGCTGGAGGAAATCAAGTTGCTCATGTCTGTTAGAGTTTCTCTTATAAATTCAGGTGCATTCTGGTTGGGTGCATAGATATTAATAATTGAGATCTCATCATATTGAGTATTACCCTTAACAAATATGAAGTGACCGTTCTTGTCCTTCCTTACTTTTGTTGGTTTAAAGCCTATTGTATCTGCAAATAAAATTGCAACACCTGCTTTTTTCTGATTACCATTTGCCTGAAATATGGACGACAATCCTTTCACCCTGAATCTGTATTTGTCTTTTAGGCTAAGATGTGACTCTTGTATGCAACAGATATCTGGCCTGAGTTTTTGTATCCAGTCAGCTAACCTATGCCTCTTTAGAGGACAGTTTAAGCCGTTCGCATTAATGGAGAATATTGATAAGTCTGGTGAAGTTTTGGGTATCGAGTTTTTCAAAAGTCCATTGGCCATTTTTAATCCTTTCACCAGTGTGGAAATTGGAGTTTGATCCGAAGTTTCTGAGTGAGTTTACTTTTGTGGTATAGGATTGGGTTGGTCATTATGGAGGATAGGTCTGAGAATATCCTGAAGTGCTGGTTTGGTTATGGCAAATTTCTTCAACATATGAATGTCATTAAAGTATTTAATGTCTCCATCATAAATGAAACTCAGTTTAGCTGGATACAAGATCCGGGGTTGAAAGTTATTTTGCTTGAGGAGATTAAAAGTCGGTGACCACCCTCTTCTGGCTTGAAAAGTTTCAGCAGAGAGATCTGCAGTCATTCTAATACTCTTGCTTTTGAAGGTAATGCTTTTCTTTCTCCTGGCAGCTTTGAGGATTTTCTCCTTCATATTAACTTTAGTGAAGTTAATTATGATATGCCTTGGGGATGTCTTATTGGGTTGAGTCGTGCTAGGGTTCTGAAGCTGTCCACTATGTGAATTTCATAATCTCTAGGCATGTCTGGAAAATTCTCTTTCATAATTTCATGCAGAAGGGCCTCTGTGCCCAGCAAGGCCACTTCATCTGTTTCTGGAACTCCTATGATTCGGATATTCGCCTTCTTCGAATTATCCCAGAGCTCTCTGAGTGAGTGATCCGTTTTTGCTCTCCATTTCTCTTCCTCTTTGAGAGTTTGGGAGCGTTCAAAGGCTTTATCTTCGATGTCAGAAATCCTTTCTTCTGCTAGCTCCATTCTGTTACTGAGGGATTCTACTGTATTTTTCATATCTTTGAGGGCTGCAAATTCTTGCTTCAGTGTGTCTAAGTCTTTGGTGTTTTTGTCTTTAAATTAGTTAAATTCTTGAGACAACTTTTGAATTTCTCCTTGAATTCCTAATTCCACTTTGTTAATGTTGTCTGCAATCCAAATTTTGAATTCGATTTCTGACATCTCAGCCAGTTGTTTATGAATGGGGTCTTCAATTGCATCTGCCATATCTTTCCTTGGGGGGGGGTTGATCTATTCTGGTTATTCATGTTACCAGAGTTTTTCCGCTGATTCCGTCCCATGGTTGTTTTACTCCCTCTGATTTTTTCCCCTGGGGCTTTGTCGAGAGCCCGTACAGTGTTGTGGCCTGAGAAACTGGGACCCTGTCTGGTGTGGTGGGGCTAAATGGTTCTGTCTTGTTTTCAGCTGGTTTCTGTTCCACCCTAGTGAAACAGATATTTTGGATTGAAGTCTCAGCTGTGGAGAAATATCAGCAATTAAGTCACCCCACCCACCACTGGCAAACAATTGGAAAAGAAAAATCAAACCTTCCTACCACTGTGCACCTAGGGTACCACCTGATTTCTCCTCAGGTGATTGGTTCAGTTCAAAAATGTCCAAATCAATTGTCTCAGTCTGCACCTGTCTCGGGTGAGAGAGTTTAAGAGATCTCTGGGAACTGGATCACAGGCGTCTGGTGACTACTCTGGTGTGGCTTGCTCCAGTGTTGCGTGGAGTCAGGAGAAGCCACCCAGCCTATAAATCAGTCTGGGAAGGTTGATACCTCCTTCCCACCTCGCACCACTTCACACCCAGTCACTAATAGCCCTGCAGTTGGCTGACCCAGTTGCCTGTAGTGAATCGGTACTCCAGGAGTTTGTACCTGCCTGAATCACAAGGAAGTCTACCAGGCCGCTGTGCTCTGCCTCTCTCCAGCAGGAGGAGGTGAGGCCTGACAACCTCGGGTGCTAGATGAAGCTTGAGGGGTTTTCACTCAGGTCCAGTCTCACCCCTGATTAATGTTACTGACAGAACAGAACAGAACAAGTCTGCGTTTCCCCTGCAGAAGAGAAGCTGAATTGAGTTCCAAATCAGCTTGTCTTTGCTGTTGTATTGTCTATAGGCTGACGATCCCCTGAGGGTCAGGTGCGTCTTAGGTTTAGTAAAGCAGACCTCTGGGTCAGCCCCGCCCTGGGAGTTTCCCTGATTTGCAAGTTTATGTTGCCTCAGGCAAACTCAGAGTCTCTGGTTGCCCATGGAGACAGGGGGTGTGGCTTCAGAATATTCTGTAGTGAGCCGTATTGCTAGCAAAAGAGGGCTGCTGCCTTATGGCTCAGGCAACCGTTGCTCCGGTGTAGCTCCCCTCCTGCCAATCGTCCTCTCTCCGCTCTGTACCCCAGAGTCTGCACCGACAGGCTGAAGCCCAGCACTGTCTACACCCTTCGAGCAATCGCCCAAGAGTCTGGACCCCTGGGGGACAGGCCTCCAGACCTTGGAGTGAGAGCAGAGGGGAGCAGGGGGAGCACTGGAAGCCTGGGGTTGCAGGCAGAGAACACACACAGCTTTACACAGTTTTATGCCTGGCCGTATTATCACCAAAAGACAGCTGTTGCACTGTGCCTCAGGGAACTGCCACTCTGGTGCAGTGCCCTCTCCGCCAACCAACCGGGACTGGCCTCCAGACACCAGCGTGAGTGAAGGAGAGCGCTGGGAGCTCAGAATTCCAGGTAGAGACCATATACAGTTTATACAGTTTTATGCCTGGCAGGAGGACTCCATGGCACCCCAGTAGGGGCGGTAGGTCCAGTTTTTAGAGGGTCTCTCCCGTGGAGTGTAGTGGGAGGAACTTTGAACTCTGCCCGGTTGTTTGTGGGGCACTCTGAGCCGTTCTCATGGGGGAGGGGACTCCCGTCCGCTTGGTGATGGATTTTGTACCTTCCTTGTGGTCGCAGCTTGCCTCAGCGGGGTTGATGTGAGTTCTACAACCTTCTCTCTTAGTGCAGCTCAAATCCACCAGGTTACTTGCTGAATTTTTGTCCTTTAACTCTCCGTCTGAACGGGAGCCTCTGTGGAAAGCTGGCTTCAGTCAGCCATCTTGTCTCCTCCCCCCTAACCCTTTCTCAGGTCCCTCCTACTCTGCTCACTCAGCTCTACTCTTGGCACATTGAACTGCTGCTCATTCCATTGAGGCTCCAGCCTTCTGTATTTGCACAAGCTGATTTATTTGGCTACAGTGCCTTTTTTTCTCCTTTTTTTTTCATCTAGTAAATGCCATCTAATCTTCTAAGTCCAGCTGATATGTCACTTCTTCCAAGAATCCTCCATTTCTCTAAGCAGAAACTATTTCACTTGTGTTGGTTACCCCAGAGTTTGGTTCACTCTCTGAAATACCTTTTGCCCAGTGGGTCCTAATTACCCTTTTCACGTGGCTGTGTCCATCCCTCAGCTCAAAGCATCACAGGGCAAGGAGCACTGATTTGCTTGATCTGTGTTTAGAGCCTCAAAACCTGCACACAGTGGCTATTCTTTTAGTGGCTTTCTAACAGAAGGCAATTGCTCCCTGGCACTCAGGGTGCAATGAATGCCACAGTTACTTATTTTCCTAAGGTCCTTTAAATTTGGTTTGAATGCTCACTTGATAGCTTGGTTAGGTGTTCTCCAGTAGTGGAAACTGGGAGCCTCCTCAAGTCTTGCAAGATCAAGTAATTGGAGATGAGAGAGGACCCTGCATGCTAGTTAGTAAAGGTCGTCACTGCCCAAATAGACTAGTCTAATGGCTCAACTTCCAATGAAACAGTCAAGAAGAGCAAGCTGTCAACCTGCACCTGTCTCTAGAGATACCCATATTGCCAGTCCACCTGAATTCAACCTACCTCCAGGGCCCAGGATCCAAAGTGGAAAATGAGATAAAAAGACATACACACTGCAAGCCCCTATTTTATTTTTAGATGATTAGATTCAACAGACATACAATTACTCTATCAAATTGCTATAAAGTGGTGGTTCTCACCTGGGGCAGTTTGTCTTGTGGAAACATTTGACAATGTTTGGGGATGTATTTGGTTTGTCAAAACTGGTAGGACAGTGATACTAGTGCTGGTGGGTAGATGTCAGCCATAGTGCTAAACATCCTACAGCACAGGTGGCCCCCAAACATCAGGTCCAAGATGTCAGTAGCACAAAGCATATTTCTAAATGCTTACTATAAATTTTTGTTCTTACCTTTGATGAGCCAGTTATGAGTGCTTTCCAGATGAGCACTGGTCTGCAGACCACACTCCAAGAAAAAACAGCATCAAAAGTTTTTGCTACTGCTTTTCTGTCAGCCCAGAGGCCTGATTCTAAGAATGGAGACTTTCAAAAGAACTTTTGTATTATTCAAGGGTAGTACTATCAAATGAAGCCATGTGGCTTATAATATACACTTTTTAAAAATGACACAACTAACCATACACTATTTCCTACAGTACAAAACTATGAATGCCCAGAACACCTCTAAATAGCACCGAAGAAAGAATGGATCTCGGATGCAGCTTTGTACCTCACTGACACACCCAATACCTTTGTCCTTTCTGACTAATAATATTTTAATCAATTTAGCATGTTTTACCAAATTAATCTTAGTTTCTTACCCTTGATCAACAGTTCTTTTTTAAAAGTAAAGATTTCAAGGTCCCTTCCAAGACACAGGGATTGAGGTGAGGGGGCTCCCAAGGAATCTGTATTTTTAGTAAGTGCCCTGGGCTACTTTAATAAGAAGTCTGGACAACACCCAAAGAAGGGGTACCCTATTAGACATTCCCCTACCATTTCTAAAACATGAGTCCCATTGATGCCTTCACTGAGGAACCTTTATGCACTGCCTAACACTGATCTGGATTTGGGGCCTTCAGTGGTGGGAAAGGCAGCAGGAGGCCCCTGTCCACCCGCAGCTCTGACATGCTTCCTGTGTACTATTTCCTGTCTGTCCCATCTCGGGTTTTACTTCCCTACCTTGTGGGGAGCACTTACCACCTCTCACTTGGATTATCACAAAGACTGGTCTCCTCTTCCACTTTCACCCTGTCCCCGCCTGTGCCCTGGCCATTTGCCATAATGATACTACCTCTATCCATCTGTCTCCAGATTAAAACTCTCACTGGGTTTCCATTGTGTATAGGAGAAAGCCCAAGCTTCTAAACAAGGTCTACAAGTCCTTCAGGACCGGGGCCCTGTTTACTTCCCCATTCTCAACTCTAGACACTCACATCTCCCCACTTTGGCCCTTCCAAGAAATGCTGATCCAATTAATTGATGTTGCACCAGAAACCAGATGTCAACACTGCCTGTGCTGGTCCTTCTGCCTGGAAAACTGGCATTCTACCTTATTTTCTGAGTGGCATTAACATGGAAAACTTGCATTCATTTTTTTAAAATTCAGCCCAAATATTAACCTCTTTATGTTAATAATTGTTAATATTTGAGTGCTTAGTAAATGAAAATACTACACGTATGTACTGTAGGCACTCTGCGAAGCGTTTCATTTATTCTCTGCAGTAACTCAATGAAGAAGGTACTATTTTCATGTCTCATGTACTATTGCGATAACAGAGGCTTGGCTAATTTTGGTAACTTTCTAGGGGTAAGGCAATAAGTAGTAGAACAGCTGGATTTAAACCTTCCATCTAACCGCTTCACATTTCTCCCCTCTGGGGAAGCCTTTCTTGTTGCACCCCCTCCCAGATGGTTAGTGTGGTGGACACATTCTTGTTTACAAACTCAGTGCTGACTATATGCCTGTTTACAAATACTCACTGCCTTTCCCACGGGAGAAATTACTGTTCCCCTTTACTGGTGGTGTCAGCTTTGGCCATGTGACTTGCTTTGCTCAATGAAGTATAAGAAGAAGTAATGGGTGTTTTTCCTAGACAGACAGCATGTGATCCAGGGCATGGTTTACCGTGCACTTTATCTCTCCTACATGAGCTTGTTCATGTTCCAGAAAGAAGTTGCTCCACATCCTGAGTTTTGGTTAAGCAATGCGGTGCAGAAGACAAGTAATGAACATTTAGTAGGAGTGAGAAATAAATTTTATTTGATTTGAGGGTTTATTTGTTGCTGAGAATAACCCAAACCATAATGACACTGTTAGTAGCTATCTGTACAGCCCTACTTTTGTATGCTCTTGTCTTTCTTTCTTTTTTTTTTTTGAAGATAAGATCTCTCTGTGGGTTAGGGTTCAGTGGTATCATCAGAGCTCGCTACATCCTTAAACTCCTGGGCACAAGCAATTCTTCTACCTTAGCCTCCTGTTAAACTTGGGACTACAGGTGTACACCATCACACTGGCTAACTTTAAAAAATATTTTTATAGAGACAAGGTCTTGCTAGTTGTTCAAGTCGGTCTCAAACTCTTGGCTTCAAGCAATTCTCCTATTTTGTCCTTTCAAAATGTTGGAATTACTGGTGTGAGCCATGCCTATGCCCTCCCATTCTTCTGTGTATCTAAATTGTTGTATAACATAACACCTTGTGATTTAACTATTCACACATTTATCTACCCTTCCAAGCAATGTTCTTTCCTGAATTATTCATGTCCCACATTTAGCTCAGTCGTTATCACATCAAAGCTTGATAAGAGTTATTTGAACGAATGCTTGATACTGGACAAATAACTATCAAGGGTCCACATTGTCTGCTAGCTATAAGAACCATGTTCAATGTCAAATGGCTTTGAATATCTCAATGTCATCCCCCAAATCTCTTAATCCTAGACTCAGCAAGGCAGATATTTTCTTATAATATAAAATACAGGTAAAATAAAATAGGGAAATTATATCACATCTTGCAAAAAATAAGAGCTCTTGCAATCCATGATCCTATGTGTTCTTAGAAAAATGGCTATTTTAAAATTTATAAAATGATAGTAATGTAAGTTGCTTCTCATGCTGCGTGCTTAACATAGCATGGCTCATTAGGATATTTTGGTTGATTTTGTAATATTTTTCAGCTGCCCTGCATCCAATTCTTCTTCTCATGTGTGTGTGGGCCCCCTGTTTGAGTATAGTACTTCTGGGGACACTATACTACCTGAGGAAGCCAAAGGTAGGAGATTCATCCTATCTCTACCCTCGGATTTAGGCCTGGCTAATGAGGCTTACACAGCTGATTGATATATTGAATGGTGAAAAGGTAAGAAATAGATGCTTTCTGGGCACTTGAGTAGTATCTGACGGTAGCAAGGGGGTTTTCTTGCAGCAGCGGGAGGGAGAGGAGCATCCTTGGCCAGACTTACCCTATTAGAAAAGTCCTTGTTACACTTCCTACTTTTTTAACTTCTAAAGCTGGCTTGGTTCTTGCTTGACTTCCAAGTCTGGTTTTCCAGTCTTTATGGTCTTGATATTCTCCTAATAAATTGCTGGTCAAAACATTTCTTAAGATAGCTAGATGTGATTTTAGCTGTGTGCAAGCAAGAAATGTTAGATTCCTTTTTATTTTTTTCTCCCCATTTTTGTTTCTATGAATTGCTGTAGTATTTTTCCCTTCTGATCTAGAGTTATTCCATGAAGTATCTAAATTGTGTTCCTATTCAGGATTATAATCTAAATGATGTTTCCTGGTAGCTTTGAGCTCAGCTTGAAATTAATAAAATGAATGAAAGTTCTGTTTTTTTTCCACAAAAAATATTTACCTGACTTGAACTCTTCTTCACACTCTTGCTCAACTTGAACAATAACAGACACAACACACACCCACCAGTCATATTATCATTTGTTTGCTGGAGATCTCTTTGATTCTCTAACACAACTACTTCTTTTTTTTTCTTTTGAGTACTTACTCTGTGCCAGGCACTGTGTCAAGGAGGTTTCTAACCATGGCAGGGATTTCTGGCTGCCTACCCAATCTACCCAAAATCCATTCTCTAATTATTTGCTAGCAGAACCCTTGAAGTGTCAACATTAAGTCTCTCTCTCTCTCTCTCACACACACACACACACACACACACACACACACACACTCTCTCTCTCTCTCTCTCTCCTTCACATCCCCACTGACTCCCCCCACCCACACCCCCACACACACTTCTAAGCATCTCTTGCAGAAGAAAGGTCTACTGAATTTTAAATGGATGCTGTTGGGCAAGGCTTCCAGAAAAGTTATTTGAAGGGCTCCAACTCAGCTGCCAGGTGCTGCTTTTGCCATTTCCCCCTTCCTTCTTTTTTCTGCTTAGGAGGCTGACAGGAGGCAGTTGGAGTCCTGGCGGTCATTTAATGGCCATGAGGGGCTTCTGAGGCTAGAAGCCTGCATTAAAGGAGCTGAAGAAGAAAACTAGAAGGTCCCTGATGAAAACATGGAACTGCAAAACCAATCCCAGACTGAATCTCAAAGCTTCATGTTAAATGGGGTGGGAGTGAGATTTACTTAAATCATCGCTAATTTAGATCTACCACTAGCAAGTGAAAACACTTCGTTAGATATCACACAAAATGTATAGATAATCACACAAAAATCCCATGAGATTTGTACTGTTAATCTCATTTTACAAGTGTGTAGTCTTTTTTTTTTTTTTTTTTTGTACAGACAGAGTCTCACTGTACCGCCCTCGGTAGAGTGCCGTGGCGTCACACGGCTCACAGCAACCTCTAACTCTTGGGCTTACGCAATTCTCTTGCCTCAGCCTCCCGAGCAGCTGGGACTACAGGCACCCGCCAAAACGCCCGGCTATTTTTTTGTTGCTGCAGTTTGGCAGGGGCTGGGTTTGAACCCGCCACCCTCGGCATATGGGGCCGGCGCCCTACTCACTGAGCCACAGGAGTCTTAAACTAGTTGTATAACTTGCCCAACCTCCTCATTCATTGGGTAGTATTGAATTGACCCAGTACTGAGTCATCTTTGACCAGATGGGCCCACATTTGAATGTAGTGTTGTCTGGCGGTGAAGACTGGATTCTTAATAACTGCATTTTGCTGCCTCTTCATTGAGTATTTTGCCGTCTCTCCTCTAGATTTCCATAACCACACAATTTGTGGGTATTCTTGGGTAAGTGTTACTGGTGGAGATTTTCTCATTGGAATAGAATATCAGCATATTCCTTCTTCTCTTTTACTTCCTATCTAGCAAAAGGCACATTTTTCAGTTTCAAGCAAATTGGTCCAGTAGTCGTCCCTGCATGGAGTTACCATTCCCTTTTCTTTCTCTGCATGTAAATTCCTAATTCCTTGGAGCATTTCCAGGGAAATCTGTTCTTGGGGTGAAACTGGCTTTTATAAATAGTATGTGTCATAGAGTACATGACCAACAATGGTGAACAAATTTGTGAATTACAGAGTACTGTTCTCCCAGTAGTTCCACCTTGTTATGAAAAGTAGAAGGTCCTCTGGGAAGAAACTGCGTAGGTGCTGTCATAGTTCCTCCAACACAAAGTGGTCCATCTTTGCACTTTCAGATGACTCATTTTCTGAAAGGTTTAGATGAAAAGCTTTTACACTACAAAGATTGTAGAAAGTATCTTCGCCAATCAGTGCCGTTCAAGGTAGCGATAGAAAACAGGCTTTGTAATTACAGAGAGATGCATTCCAACCCTAATTCTGAAACTTCTCACCACTGGGTTCTCAAGCAAGTTGCTTAATCTGAGCCTCACTTTTACCATCTGTAAGATGGAGGCAATTATCCTGTTCTTATAGGGATTATAAGAGGGAACATCTGAAAAGCCTTTGGCAGAGTGTCTAAATCATAGTTTAGAATAGCCACCATCATTAGTAAAATTTTCTGAGTATTTCAAAGCGGTTACTTCTCTTGGAAGCATTTCTGAATCCCCCAAGCAGAATTAGCCCTCCCCTCAGCTTGACTACATAACGCCCTCTATCTTCTAGAATATAGAACACCTAAGAATATAGAACATCTTAGACGGTTTTAAGCCTGTCTTTCCCAATTACACAAAACTACTCTGTGAGCAGGATTTGTTTTCTTAATACTTACTGTCTGGCCCAGGGGAATTGTCTAGTAATTAAAGAGTAAAAGCAAGAAAGCCTGTAATATAATGCCTTTGTTACAGGAATAAATGTGATAGTTGAGATAAGCCAGTAAGAGGTGAGTTACAGGGCAGTTTCTGTGGTTTTTGGCCGGGGCTGGGTTTGAACCTGCCACTTCCAGCGTATGGGACCGGCGCCCTACTCCTTGAGCCACAGGCGCTGCCCTACAGGGCAGTTTCAATCTAAGAAATTTTAAATGACATATTCTCAGCTTGGGGGGTCTTTGTCCAGGTCTGTAAATTGACATTTCTATAATCCACTGCAGCCCCCAAAGACCCCGGTTTGTCTCACACAGTCAGTTATGCAATTTAGCAGCAGTTGACAATAGTCACTGTTCTGGGCTGAAGTGGATAGGGTTTATTATTTTAGTATTATAATTTATTATAATTGTAAATTAGAATAAAAAATGAAAAAGTGAAAGTATATATAGTAATATGTTACTTAATGACATTTCAGTCAACTATGGACCACATACGTGACAGTGGTCCTATAAGATTATAATGGGGCTGAAGAATTCCTGTTGCCTAGTGATGCTGTAGTTGTGGTAATGTTGTGGTGTAACACATTGCTCATATGTTTGTGGTGATGCTGGTGTAAGCAAACCTACGGTGCTGCCATTTGTACAAAAGTATAGCACATACAAGTATGTACAGACATAATACTTTGTAATGATATTAAACAATTTATTGGTTTATGCATTTTACTATACTATACTTTTCATTGTTATTTTAGTTTACTCCATATGTATATGGAGTTCAACTTTAACATATAAAGTTAATAATAATAGAGTCTCAGGCAGGTCCTGCAGCAAGAATTCCAAAAGAAGTCACTATTATAGAAAGTGACAGCTCAACGGGTGTGATCACCCCTAAAGACTTTCTAGTGGGACAAGACATGAAGGTGGGAGACAGTGATACTGATGATCCTCACCCTATATAGCCTGAGGCTAATGTGTGTTTTTGTGTCTTAGTTTTTAACAAAATAGTTTGAAAGTTAAAAAATTTTAAATCAAAGAAAGCTTTTAGAATAAGGACATAAAGAAAGAAAATATTTTTGTATAGCTGTACATTGTGTTTCTGTTTTTTTTTTTTGGCTAAGTGTCATTTACAAAAGAGTCAAGAAGTTCAAAAAAGTTAAAAAGCTCATAAAGAAAAAGTTACAATAAGCTAAGATTTGTTTACTGTGGCAGAAAGGAAAAATTATAAATGTAATGTAGTCTAAGCGTACAGTGTTTACGAAACCTCCAGTACCATGCAGAATGTCTGAGGCCTTCACATTCACTCACCTACTCACCAGAACAACTTCTAGTCCTACAGGCTTCATTTATAGTAAGCGCTCTATATAGGTATACCACATTTTTCCCTCTTTATCTTTTATGCCATATTTTTTACAGTACCTTTTCTATGTTTAGGTACACAAATACTATTGTGTTACAATTGCCTCTAGTATTCAGTAAAGTAACATGCTGTACAGGTTTGTAGCCTAGCAGCAAGAGGGTATATCATATGTAGCCTGTGTGTGTGCAATATGCCATGTCATCTAGGTTTGTGTAAGTACGCTGTATGATGTTTGCACAACAAAATTTTCTAATAATGCTGTTATTAATTGACACATGACTGTACTTTTTTTTTTGTAGAGACAAGATCTTGCTCTTATGCCTACATTGGAGTACAGTGGTGTGGTCATAGCCGAGTGTAGCCTCAAACTTCTGGGCTCCACTGATCCTCCTGCACCTGAGGAGCACCTGAGACCATAGGTACATACCACCATGCCCAGCTAATTATTACTATTATTTTAGATGGAAAGTCTCACTGTGTTGCCAAGCTGGTCTTAAACTCCTAGTCTCAAGTGACCTACCCACCTTGGCTTCTCAAAGTGCTGGGAATACTGGCCTGAGCCATCACTCCTGGCCCTTTCAGTGTATTTTTTTACTAGTTACCAAAAGTTAAGTCCTGAAGTTCTTAATTATACTTTTATCATTAGATCTCAATTTATCCAGTAAGACTGGATACAAAAGAGTAGTTGAGTGTGGTCTCAGAAACTTATACAGTCTTTATGAATTTTGTCTTCAAGATCTTGACTTTAACATTTCTGATAACTCTGGTTGTAGGGGGTGTAGGCATATTCGAAATAATCTATTATTATTATTTTTTTTAAACAGATTCTTACTCTGTTGCCTGGGCGGGAGTGCCATGGCCTCAGCTCAGCTCACAGCAACTTCAAACTCCTGGGCTCAAGCAATCCTCCTGTCTTAGCCTCCCAAGTAGCTGGGACTACAGCATCCACCACAAAGTCCAGCTCAGTTCTCTGTTTCAGTGGAGATGATGTCCGGCTGTTGCTCAGGCTGGTCTCCAACTCCTGAGCTCAAACAATACTCAGGCCTGGGTCTCCCAGATTACAGGCATAAGCCACTGTGCTTGGCCAATATAATCCATTCTTACTTGGAAGAAAGGTCTGCACTCTCTTCACTGGCAAACGTAAGCTTGCCAGAGAACATAATTCACCTGCTAAGAAAAGACAGTAGACCCTGAGCAAAAGTAAAACAGGATTATTTTTAGCTCGTTGAAGAATCACGATTACAAATAGAGTTCCATAATGTAGTTGTCATAAATGTGCTTTGAAATGGTATTAACTGATTGTTTCTATCACATCAACAGCCTCAGTTAAAAGCTCCTAAGGGAATTTAAACATAAAGCCTGTTGGAGGAATGACAAAAAAGCAGCGCTCACTGATTACATTTAAACTTACACTAGGAACACGGTTGCAAGGACACTTACAGGGGCTTGCTGGAGCAAATACAACATGGAGAAAATTTTAGTCTGAAGACCCAGTCTCGAGCCTGGTACCGAGTCACCTCCTTTAGCTCGTTACCACCCTGTAACAACATGCTCACCCCATTTCCTTCTCCAAACTTAGAATTCTGCAGAGGCAAAAGGCTGAAATCAGATCTGGGGAACAGTGATCAGCTTGTAAAACTCTTAAATGTCAGGGCAGTGCTGAATGAATGGGTATCGGATCCTGTTCACCACCACGGCCCTAAAATAGGTTCCCTAAGCTGACTGCCTGGAGCGGGCGTCACATTTAACTTGGGCCTCTTCTGGCCAGATCAGACCCTGAGACGGGGTTGGTTACTTCAAAGAGCTGGACACTGGCACGGTTACTAGGCCAAGAGCCACTCACCTGCCTTGCTCTGCCTCTACCACAAGGAGAGTTAGTAGGCATGCGAGAGTCTTTTCCTCCCCAGACAAGTCACCCACTCTCCCACACGATGCTTTCAACCCTTTCCCCTCCAGGGCGGAGGGAGCCTGTCCCTGGGTCAACTGTGGTCATGCAGCCAACCGCGCTAGCTCCAAATATGAATAGAGAGCGGCGGGCTGCGGAGGTTGGCACTGGCGCCGGGATGGCGAAGTGAAAGCAGCTCGCGGCGCGCGTCCCAGTCTGTCCCTCCGCGTTGGCGAACGCCTGAGAGGCTGCCGGGTGCACCTGCGGGTCCCCCGGGGGGCGCTGCCGCGGCAACCACCGCCGCCGCCCAGACTGCGGGAGCCGCGCCCTGGGCAGCCCGGAGTGGGGGAGCGGAGATGAGCCGCGACTCGGACCACCAGCGCCCCGCGGACGCCGACGGTAACCACTCGCCTCGGCGCGGCTGTTTTAGTCCTTAACCATCCCCAATTGGGGTTTTAATCTCAGTGTCGATTTGGGGGACTAGGGGGCTGGTTATTTTCTCTTAAAGCTTCTGGGATGGGTAGAAAGTCCCCGTTTTCGTGGATTTTTGCACAATTTTCTGCACCTGTTGAGGTTATTTGTTAGAGTTAAACGAGTTCACTTTTATAAAACACAGGGAACCGCGCCTGACACGTCACAGGGTTTTCTTAAATACAGCACACAGGAAGTTTCAGCGCTTGGTTGAAGATGAATTTTACTTCTACTTTGGGGCAAGGACAGCATCATCTGGTACTCCATAATCAGGAGTTAAAAGAGGCTTCTTGGATCTGTGAGCGATGCCCTAATATTTTTTGGACTGAAGCCGGGGGTCGGGGAAGCAGGATCTTAGTTATTTAAAGAAGACGTGGCAGCGGAATTCTCCTAACTTCACTATAACTCGGTGTGATTTAGTTCTATTTCTGTAAAATAATGGTTATCAACTTCTGCCAGGGAAGGATCTCGGATTGCTTTGGACATATGATGAAACCTATTCCCATGAAAATTCACCTACGGGTACATGTTTGGAATTCTGTAGGCGGTTTAGAGCGAGACCTCTTAACTCCGTGCAGTCACAGGTTAAGAATCTCTTCTTTGAAAGGTTATTCATATTGCAATTGAGCGATTCTCACTCCCTAGTTACTTCTTGACCTTTTAAGAGACACATTCCTCCAGGAATAACTCCTCTTTGTATCAGTAACCTTTTCTGAATGGTCCTAAACAGCTTAATGAAGCCTTGTTGAAGCTGAAACTCTCTGAGGCTTCTGCTCTACAGGTAGGTCTTGGTAACTCAGCTGGGTTCCCTGTGGAAATAATTTTCAGGGCTGGGAATTTTGCACAGTAGTTGCCAAGGCAAGAACCTTTGTGCTGAAAGACTCCTTCATTCATTTATTGTCCCAAAAAGAATTTCCAGCATAATTGCCCCAGATGCTCTTTTAAAAAATAATTTTTAAAAGTAAAGATATTATTTTCTTTATGTGGCATAAAAACTGGCACTTTGAAGTAGAGAGTAGAATAGTGCTTGCCAGAGGCTGGGGAGGACAGGGGTTGTGGAGAGGTTGGTCAATGGATACAAAGTTCCAGTTACATCAGCAAATTTCTGGTGTTATATTGGACAGTAGGGTACTATAGTTAACACTAATATATTTCCAAATAGTTAGTAGAGAGGGTAGGAATGTTCTCATCCCAAAGAAATGACAAGTGTTTAAGGTGAGTGATGTGCCGAGTACCTTGATTTGATCATTATACAATGTATACATGTATCAAAACATGAACCCCATAATATGTACAATTATCATGTCAGTTAAAAACAAAAATTAAACTTAAAAAAAAATGAAAGAAACCTGGCACTTTAACCTATTGGAGCTTTTTCTTAGACTTTTGTGTTTCTAGGGTCAGCACCTACTGTGTCTCGTAATTTAAGACATCTGGCTATTTGAGAACTGATGGAGAAGTATAAATTAGATTGTTGATTTAAAAAAAAAAGAATCTTTCTAATTGTGTGAAGCAAGATAGGCAGAATAATTGTAGCTGACCTCCTTAGCCCTGTGTTTTGTTTTCAACCTTTTAAACTTCATTACTATTTTAAAGCTTTTTAGGCTTTTAGCCTTTTAAACTTAATTCCTGTTTTAAAGCCACACAGTCTTTAGAAATCAGATAGACATGTTAAAAAAAAAAAAAGTATCCACTCTTCCTAAATTAAGCATGCGTCCTTCTCCCCAGGCATGTCTGTAGCTTGTAGTGACTTCAGTAGCTGAAATATGTGATATCAGAATAGCGAATTTCAACATTTAGCCTTAAATCTGAACTTCTAAGAACACCAGAAGGTTTAGCTTATTGTCTGTTTATCCTTGAGCGGGTGACCTAATTGTCCCAAATGCTTGTTGTGACAGCTTAAAAGAGTGCAGGCTATACACCAGTCAGGCTTAGAAATTTCTGAGCACTTATGATGAGACCCTGTACGATGATATTGGATGAGTATGTTAAATGGTAAGTTTGTCTAATATCTTCATAGTTGAATATCTTTTAAAGATCTACACATTATGGAGGAACTTCATAGAGAATCTTGTGGCAGATAAAGAATTCTTATTCTACTCTTTTATGGTCTTGTCCCAGTACGTTCAAGAGACGTTTAGGCAATCCATTAATTGCACCATATTCAAATTTTCATTACATTAAGCATACACGATTCTTTGAACTCAGATAATATTTTCCCCTGTCATTTGAAATAACAGCACAATCTTCTTCCTGAATAGCTTTGATTCTTGTCGACAACACTTCAGAAGTAGAAGTAGAATTCCAGTGTTCATGGGGAGGGAGAACAGAAAATTTTTTTGACTTTCATAGGCTGTTATAAGACCAGTATGCTTTTATTGAAATTATGACATTCAGGAAGAAAATCTATGTGTTTTTATTTTTTTGTCTCTAATGTTTTCTTTTTCTGAATTACTTTTTCTCGTAATACTCCATATCATCATTCAAATGAAACAAACCACCACAGGAAAAATTTATCACCTAGTATATGATCTCTGCTATTGCTATGCTGAATTATAAATGCTCTTATCTAACTCTCATTAATAAATCAGTGGGAGGGGGGTACTGTATTTTTTGTTTGTTTTAGAAAATTGAAGCTTGGGGAGGATAAATATCAGCTCTGAGTGTTCTACCCAGGGCTCTAATGCCAGAGTCCCCAATGCTGACACCTAATCCCTGGCCCTGGCCCATGTTGCCTCCTATTGGGCCACAGTTTTGACTATGGGGAAGTGACCTGGAGTAGCATCCTTTGCCTGCTTCTGCAGGCACTGCGGGAAGAATGCTGGAGAAGAGTCTGGGGTGCGCCTTTCAGCTCACTGAAATGACAGCAGCATTCTTTCCTCGTTCTTTCCAGTGGGAAGGATGGGAGAAAGGCTCTTGGTGTTCAAAGGTCTGCACTAAAGGCAGGGCTGGACTTGGCAATCCTGTGGAGGCAGCTCACTTCCCTTCCCATCAGGGCAGGGATGTGTGTTCTGCCCCCAGGGTGAACCTTCTGGTTGCTAAGAATCAAAGCAATTTGGCTCTGAGGCAAGAGGGCAGCATCCCATGGGACCTACTCTCTAATGTTCCTTCTCTCAGGGCTGGTTTATGGAGCTTCTCTCTCTCAGACCAGGACAGATGTGTCCATTTCACAAGGCAGTGCCCTGGGAGCAGGCAAACTCACCAGGGACCAAAGCTGTTCTCTTGGAAGTAACTACAGGAATGGAGAAAGGAGAAGAACGCAAAGTAAATACACTGGCCTATAGCCTGGTCAGACTGTGTCTATCTGGGTATGTGGTTTAACTTCTGTGAACCTCAGGGTCTTAATCTGGAAGGTAGGGTAAAAACATTCACTGTTTGAAATTATTGTGAAGATTAGGAAAAATGTGCAGAGTGCATGTAAGGTTGTCCATTCTACATAAATAGAATGTTCAGAAAATTGTATGTAGAGGTTAATGAGGTAGTTAAAAAGTGTTTGTATCATGCAGTTTTATAGAAAAATAGCCCATGGTGACATTCACTTAACTCCCCAAGGCTGCTGAGCACATTTTAATGCTTATGTATTGATGCAAAGTGTCCATCAGCTGTGGATTGCCCCACATTCTATGTTTGGGCTCCTTCTGGGTCTTTGTAATTTGAGCTTTCAGTTGAAAGACAGGAGAAGTTAATTTACACATTAAGAGAGTAGACTGAATTAAAAGTCCAGGTGATTCCGGAGAAAGTAATTTTCAGGAGCAATTTGGTCAATGGTATAATTAAGTTACTGCCACAAATGGCTTCAAAGATTTTTATCTCTGCCCATTGTTTTCTCTAGTGTAGGTAATTTGATAAGGCCAGTATTGTCCATATCATAACTCTTTTCAAAATATCTGTAACTGTTAATATTTTGGGTTCTTGCCTAAAGTCTATCAGAGCATGAACGCCATCTGGCTATTAGCAACAGCCCAGCACCTAGCAAAGTGCCTGGCGCAGAGTAGGAACATACGTTCATGACTTTTATGCAACAAATTCATGCATGAATGCATAAGAGAGTTATGGAAGCATTTTGGCAATAACACATAATGCTGGGAAATCCTAGAGTCCTTTTCATCTTTGTATTTAAATTGTGAATTCATATCCCTTCATTCCTTCTTAGAGCTGTTTATAGTAATGAAAATCTGTAAGTATTATACATCAAACAAAAGGGCATTATTTAGACTACCTAAATATCTAACAGCTGGATGGATTAAATAAATTATGGTAGAGGATGAAATGCTGTATGAATGCACTCTATTTTTGGAAAATGGGTATCTATTGCAAGAGAATCTAGGTGCATAGATAGCACAGGATTAATAGGGGTTGTCTCTGGATGGGTGTATTGTGGGTATTCCTTAAATTCTTTTGCTTGTCTTTCTTTTTCTTAATCTTATGTAATGAATTTGTTTTGCCTTTGTAAGGAAGAAACTCAGTCAAGAAATAGTATATACTGTACATTATAAATCACTTATCACTGTCATTAGGCATTCAGGTTGTCTTCTCAGCTAATTTTCTAAATTTGCTTTTCTAACTCATTTTGAACATTTAACTCATTTTCTACTTCTCAGCGTTACAAAATAGCATAATTGATTTAAAAGAAAGCAGCAATTGAAAAAGAAACTCAAAGAACAAAAACGCTAACTCAAAGCCAGTACTAAGGATATTAATTTTTCAACATGGTGCCTGTTAAATCCATTGATCTGCTGTAAGTTATAGTTATGCCGACGTTTGGTCTCCCCTCTGCCCTTGGCTTTCCCCCCTTTATTATGAAAAATTTTATGAAGGTTCTTTCATACCTCATTTAGAAGTGTTCCCTAATTGTTCTGCACCTACGCTTGGTGTTTTCAAGGTGACCTCGTGGAGTATTTCCCTTTGTCTGCAAGGCTGGCTCCAAAACCCAGAAACTTTGTAAAGTCATGTGGCTGCTGCTTCTCTTTTTATTTAGAAATCAGCATTCTTTAGGAGTAGAAGTACGAATGAGTAACTTTTAATATTCCCTATTGATGTATTTTTTGGTGGAAATGATACTGTTACTGCTGCATAGTCCCTGGTGGCATCACGGTATTTTCTTTTAATGTCTTGTGGCTTCATCTGCTCTCTGATGGAGAAGTGGAATGAAGGCTCCACTTTTTCAGGATCCACAGCAGCCATGTTTTTTTCTGCCCTGTGGAGAACTCTTCAGTTTTAAAGGAAAAGCCCTACCTCATTTTTTTTTTTTTTTTATCTCCCCTCACAGGTCCTATCCTAAGTTCCCTGAGTGCCTTCGAGCCCTCATCCAGCCCTAGAGTACTCCTCTCTGTAAGTCCTAAGTTTGATTTAAGGGCAATATCCCTATTCCATGAGTGTGGAAAGGGAAAAATACCTGAAGGAAATATCTCAAAAATGGGATCCCTCCCCATAAAATCTGCTCTGAACTCTCCTGTATTCTGGCACAGCTCTCCCCTCTCCCTTTCCCATTTCCTCTTCGCCATGAGCTTCTGAGGATTCCTGAGAGACTGAGGACTCCTTGATGGTGGCTTCTGTTTTCTGTTCATTAAACTTTTTGTGGATTATGAGGATGCACAAGCATAACACTGAAATATCATTTTATACACTTGTAATCACCACCCAGATGAAGAAATACAATTTTGTCATCGTCTCAGAAGCTCCTTTTATGTGCCCTATTTTAATCATAGTGACCTTCCTTGTAAGTGACCATTGCCCTGATTTTGATCATGTAGTCTACCCTTGAATCCACAGGTTTCACACCCACAGAGTCATCAACTGCACATAGAAAAATAATAAAGTATAAATAAATAAATTAAAAAGTAATGCAACAATAAAAGCAATTCAAATAAAAACTACACAGTACAATAAATATTTACATAGCATTTACATTTTATTAGGTATTATGAATAAACCAAAGATGATTTAAAGTATGTTGGACAATGTGCCTAGATTACATGCAAATACTAAGCCATTTTATATAAGGAACTTGAACATTCTTAGATTTTGATATCCATGGGGGACCTGGAACCAATTCGCCATACATACCAAGGGATAGCCCTAATTACTTTCTTGCATTTTTTAATAGTTGTCCCATCCTTGGTGTGTATTTCTAGACATAACAATTTAGTTGTATCCATTTTTAAAACTATGATGTTTCTTTTTAATTTATAGATTTCCTCTCCTATCCTTCTCTATTTTTAAAATTTACCTGTTGAAAAATCTGGGCCATTTGGCCTGTGGAACTCCTCATAACCTGGGTTTCACTGCCTGTGTGCTTCTGGTTCAACATTTTTCTTGAAGATCGCCATCTGTCTTAGTCCATTTTCTGTTGCTTATAACAAAGCACCTGAAACTGGGTGATATATAAAGAAAAGGAATTTATTTCTTACAGTTATGGAGGCTGGAAAGTCCATGGTCAATCAAGTGTGTTTAGGGAGATCTTCCTTCTAGTAGGGATTGTTTTCAGCACCCGAAGGCAGGGTAGGGCATTACATGGGGAAGGGGCTGAGTGTGTAACTTGCAAGCTTAGGTCTCTCTTCCTCTTCTTTTAAAGCCACCAATACCCTCCCTGTGATAACTCATTAATCCATTGAACTATTAATCTATGAACAGATTAATCCACTCATGACAGCAGAGCCCTCATGGCCTAGTCACCTTTTAGAGGGCCCATCCCTGATACCAGCCACCTTGGGGATTAAGTGTCAACATGAATTTTGGAAATTATATTCAAGCCACAGCATCATATTTCGAGCTACAATTTATACTATCCAGGGGTGGGGAACCTGAGGTGCAGCCCTTCAACTAAATCTAAACTTCATGGAACAAATTCCTTTATTAAAAGGATTTGTTCTGCAAAATTTAGATTCAGTCAAAAGGCGACACTCAAAGATCCAGAAGGCCACATGTGGCCCAAAGGCTGCAGGTTTCTCCACCATGTTGGAGCCCAAGCTCCACCAGTTACTGTTACTAAACTGTATCCTAAACTGTATTTGCTGCCCAAATTCTGTGCTCCAGCTTCCTTGTTTGTAACTAATAACAGAACCTGCCTTTCAGAGTAATGGTGAGGATTAAATGAGATGATGCCTGTGAACACTCAGCACTGGTTCCTTCATGTTAAGTGGTCTCTCTAGATTAACAACTGTTGCTATGATTATCATTAGTAGGTGGAAAGGAGTGGTGGATAACATTCCTCACTGAAGCTCCAACGTCCCATATCAACTCTCTTGTCCCTATTTTTGTTCCCTGTCTGCCTTATTTCACCTGCCAGGGGCTCTAGGCTATATAGATTGAGACCCAGAAGCTCCATTCAGGCTGGATGCCCCAAAGGTATCAGAATCACCTAGTCGTCTTTATGTAACATGGCTGTGATGTGCACAGGTGTTGCAACATAAATTACTGGCATGAAGGTAACCCCCATGGTGAGAAGTTTATATATGTTCTACTTCACCAGGCAGCTCTCACAGCTTTCTTTGGGACATAAAGGCTCCCTCCTTAAAGGAAGCCCCTTCTCAGGCATCCTTAATCCACCCTGCTCCCATCCTCTGCCCTTGCTCGCTCCCCTTTTCTCCAGCCCCTTTGCTCTCATTCCGCCCACATTTTGCTCTTCATAATGCAAAACTGCAAAGTTACTCTCAGGGGAGAGTCTCATCTAGGTCTGCAGAACCTTTTGGATACTGTCCTTAGTGAGGAGAAATTAGTCCCTTATCTTTTAGTTTACAGACATATCCCTTTATTGCTACTCCCTGTGGACATATCTAGTCCTCTTGACTAAGTTACATTCCTTGATAAAATCCTTAAATTTTAGAAACAAGCATGTGATCCTATTTTCTATGGAGCGTCTCATTCTTAGGCAATCCAGCCTTTTCTTGAGCTTCTCATATGCAGTTCCTCAATTCTTACAGTAAATTCATAAAGCATTATAATGAGTTGGTTAACATTAATGTTCTCATTTACTAATTAGTTTTGCAAACTTTTATATGTTAACCCTTTTGTTGATCTGTATTCAGAATTTTTCACATTTTCTTCTATTTTATTTTTGATAACTTTATTAATTTTCTTTTCTTTTTTTTTTTTTGGTTGGGACTGAGATTGGAGCCTGCCACCTCTGGCATATGGGGCCGGCACCCTACTCCTTTGAGCCACAGGCGCTGCCTAACTTTATTAATTTTCAAGCAATTATTTCTTCTATCCACCATCAATAACAGTAAAATGTTGTAGTGCAGGGTATATTTAGAAATAGCTCTTGGCTTAAAAAAATGTAAATGCAGAGTTATTTAAATTATAGTAGATTAAAAAATAGTGTTTGTAGAAAAAGTTCATTTTGTTAAAAGTCAATAATCTGTTTAGACATATGAAACTGGAACTGAAATAATATATACCAAGGGATTGAAAATAGTTATGCATGATTGGGTGGATAATGGAATTTTTCTTAGGTTCATCCACTCATCTGTATTTTCTGTAGTAAGTCTGCATTGCTTCTGTCAAGAAGAAAAAAATATTAATTTGGGAGGAAATAGGCTTGAGGGTGTCGTGTTTGTTTTGCTTAAATGCTTTCCTCATTCACTTGAGGTCAGACTTTGTAGCTTTACTGTCTGGTTTGTTTTGCTGCTTTGTACACAGACATGAATGTCATTTCTATTGTTCAGAAACTCCTTACAATGGAATCTAAATTGTCTTTTAACTAATCTCCTGTTGCTGAAGATTTAGGTTGTTTTTAACTATTTTAAAATCACAAACAAGACAGAGGAAAAACTAATTGACTACTAATTAGCTAAAAATACAGAAACAAAAAAGAAGGACACTACAATTCTAGAAAAAAGGTTCAGACTGTTTTAAGAGGTAGTACAACATATAAAGTTGAACATTTTGTCCAGGAGTGCATCAGAATTTTTAACTTTGGAAAACCAGTGGTTGGAAATTATTTTTTGATAAATGCCCATCTTGACCAATTTGTACTGAGTCAAATAGATATGGACAAACAATGGGTTGCTGTCAGGGCAGCGATGGGGAAGGACAAGGTTTGAGACTTGCTGTCCTGTAGACTGAGCTTCAGTTTCTGAGTCTAATGGCAGTCAGGCTCCTTTCTGAGCATCGGTTTACTTCTTAGTACAGTGGAGGTCATAAGAGATAATAGTATTTACCTTTTGAGGGTTGATGGAGAACATATGTAAAGTGCCTGGCACATTAAAGAAAAGTATTTTCTACCTTCCCAATATATATTTATCATGTTGAATTTTATGTATAAACAGGCATGGAGCTTCTTAAGGAATATGTTTTTAAATAAGGTTTAGTTTAAATATATCTTCCAAACCAAATAACAATTTCACTATACAATAAGGAAGGAATATCTTTGACTTTTATCATTCTTAATAGAGTAATTGAAAAAGGGCAATGTTTTTTAGATTCTTTTTACTTGGAACTGAAATGGCACAGAGGAAGAATACAATAGAAAAACATGATAGGGGAAATAGAATCGGGTTTTTTGCTATTGATTAAATTATGATGGTTGAAGTAGACATCTCCCTGTACTTGTGCTCAGATTCTATTCCTGGTGGATTTAGGCAACTGAATGAACCCGGCCATGCTTCTGTTGCCACCACTGTTTAAAGGACTGTCTCTTTGACAGGTGTTGCAGACTTGCAAGGGAAATGAATCATAGAGAACTCTGATATGGGTTATTGTATGATGCTCATTTTATGAACAGTATATCACAAATTCCCGTACGATGGCATTATCTTAGGGGCAAGCATTCCTCTGCCACATCTGGCTTCATCCCAGATCCCAGGTGTGGTTTCAACATTTTACTTAAAGTTGTCTAATCTGTCACTACTGTGGCTATGGCCCCTCAAAATGGGTCCCAGCAAGTGTGGTCCTCAGATCTGCCCCCACGACCCAAACACCTCCCACCAATCCCCCCTTCTAATATTGAGGGTCATATTTCAATATGCGACTTGGTGGGTCAAACAGGCCACTTCCAAATCATAGCTGTGAGAAAATAGGATATTTAGAGCTGAAGGATTTAGACCACTGCGAAACCAGCTGTCTGTTCCAAAGCTGACAGTTTCACTTCTAATCTCTTTAAAGCCAAACGCTTAAAAATTTTATTGACAAAACTTAAAGATTCACAATAGCATCAAAAAGAATAGTTAGCAATAAATCTAACCTCAGGGATTAAAGACTTGTATAGTGAAAACTACAAAATATTGCTAAAAGAAATTGAAGGATAAATAAATGGAAAGATACCCTAAATTCATAAATTGAAGGACAATATTGTTAAGATGTCCATACTACCAAAGCAATCGACAGATTTATCACAATCTTTATCAAAATCAAATCCAAATGGCTTTTCTTTCAGAAATATAAAAATTTATCCTAAAATTCAAATAGTATCTCAAGGGACCCTGAACAGCAAAGACAAAGTTGAAAAAGAATAACAAAGTTGGAGGACTCTCATTTTCTGATTTCAAAATATATTACTAAACTACAGTAATCAAGGTAGTGTGTACTGGCATAAAGACAGATATATAAATAAATGGAATAGAGAACCCAGAAATATATAGTCAAATGATCTTTGATAATGGTGACAAGACCACTCCACGGGGAAAGGACAGTTGTTTCAACAAATGTTGGGAAAACTGATTATCCACATGCAAAAGAGTAAAAGCTGGACATTTATCTTACACCAGAGTCAGAAATTAACTCAAAATTGATTAAAGACTTAAAAGCAAGATCTCAAATTGCAAAATTTCTGGAAGAAAAATACAAAGAGAAATCTTTATGACATTGGATTTGGCAATGATTTCCTGAAAATGACACCAAAGCATAGGCAAAAAATCAAATGAGACTACATCAAACATAAAACCTTTTGTGCATGAAAAGACGCAATCAACCAAATGAAAGGCAACCTACAGAATAGGAGAAAATATTTGGAAATCATATTCATGATAATATTCAGAATATGTAAAGGACTTCTACAACTCAACAACAAAGAAATCAGGCATGGTGTAGCCAATTTAAAAATGGGTAACTGAGTTGAATGGACATTTCTCCAAAGATGATGACCAAGAAGTATAGGCAAAGATTCTCAACATCACAAACCATCAGAAAAATGCAAGTCAAAACCACAGTGAGATAACACTTCATATCTGTTAAGGTGGGTACTACATTTAAAAAAATGAAAAACATTAGAAAATAACAAGTGTTGATGAGGATGTGGGCAAATTGAAACTCTTGTGGACTGTTGTAAAATAGTGCAGTGTCTATGGAAAACATTAATAAAAATGGAAAAATGCAAAAATTGGAAACAGAACTACCATGTGATCCAGGAATTTTACACAAAAGAATTGAAAACAGAGTGTCAAATTGATACTTGCACATCCTTGTTCATAGCAGAACTATTTACAAGAGCCATGAGGTAAAAGCAACCCAATGTCGTCAATGGGTGTGTGGACAAATAAAATGTAATATATATTTATAATGGAATATTATTCAATCTTTAAAAAGAAAGGAGATTATGTCCCATGCTACAATGAATAAACCTTGATGATATTATGCTTCGTGGAATAAGCCAGTTACAAAAAGACAAATACTATATTACTGAAATTATAAGAAGGATCTAAAGTAATAAAATTCAGAGAAACAAAAAGTAGAATGGTGGTTTCCATTGGCTTAGGGTAGGGGACTTGTTTAATGGGCATAGAGTTTCAGGTTTATGGAATGAAAATGTTCTGGAGAGCTGTTTCACAACCATGTGAAACATTGTTATGTGCATGCAAATAAACAGTGTGAATATACTTAACACTTCTGAGCTGTATACTTAAAAATAGTTAAGTTGGTAAATTTTATGTTATTCATATTTACCACAACAAAAAATAATACCCAATTCAAAAGCAACCAACCAAATAAACAAACTTTTAAGGATAGAAAAGTTTGTGAACTGGGCGGCGCCTGTGGCTCAGTGAGTAGGGCGCCGGCCCCATATGCCGAGGGTGGCGGGTTCAAACCCAGCCCCGGCCAAACTGCAACAAAAAAATAGCCGGGCATTGTGGCGGGCGCCTGTAGTCCCAGCTGCTCGGGAGGCTGAGGCAAGAGAATCGCGTAAGCCCAAGAGTTAGAGGATGCTGTGAGCCGTGTGATGCCACGGCACTCTACCCGAGGGCGGTACAGTGAGACTCTGTCTCTACAAAAAAAAAAAAAAGAAAAGTTTGTGAACTAATTTAGAAACTTGCTTTTCTCTCTATCTTAGTTTGTTTTGTGGTTCTGTAAGAAAACACCATGGAAGGAGTAACTGAAAACAAACTGAAATTCATTGGCTTACAGTTCTGGAGGCTGAGAAGTCCAAGGTCAAGTGCCTGGCATCTGAAGAGGGCCTTCTTTCTGTATCATCCTGTGGAGGACAGCAAGAGGGCAAGGAGGGCAACAGGGGCCAAACTCAGCCGCCATTGACTTAGTCACTTTCTAACGGTCCTTTTTAATAAGATTAAAATGTCAGTTAAATTTCAATGAGTGCTTTGGAGGGGACAATCCAAGTTTAACCGTTTTTTGTGTACCTTGCCACTGCTGTTGTGAGCATTGACCGTATTGTATTACAGTAAGTTGACCACCCAAGGGACTGTAACAAACAGGTCAACTTACCCAGGTGGTCACTGTAAGGAACTAGGCCTGCTGTACTGATACATGCAATGTCTGCCTTATAACAATTAGGTCTCGCTGTCTGGAAATGACTGAGAAATTTTCACCTATAGTATCTTCAACTCGAGTGTCCATGCTTTGGGGAGTCTCTTCTTCTCCTTCAGGGATACCTACAATTCATATTGTTGTACACTTTGCATAGTCCCGTATCTCTCTAAGAGATTGCTTTTGCTGTCTTCTTCCACTTTAAATGATTGGGTAGCTTAGCTCGAAAGGTCTTGTCTTTGAATTCTGAGATTCTTTCTCCTTCATGGTTCACTCTACTGTTGAAACTCTCTGTGGTGTTTTGAAACTCCATGAATGCCTCTTCAATTCTTTAAGCTCCATTATATCCTTCCTAATTATATCCAAATCCTTGATAACTTTGTCTTTAATTTTGTTGGTTTCTTGAGACCATTTTTGGGCTTCTTTTTACTGGTTTCCACTCTATCTTTAATTTCCTTCATCTTATTTTTCATACATACTCTGAATTCCATTTCTGTAACCTCAACAATGGTTGAAATTTTCTGCAGTAGCTCCATTGTGATCCCTTGGTGGATTTGATCTGTTCTGGTTTTTTATGTTGTCAGAGTCGTTTTTGTTGGTTCCTCTTCATGTGTGCTTTCTTTCTACTTTTCTATTTCCCTTCCTACTCTATCTTTTCTCACCTGAACGCAAGGCTATTGGGTTGAGGGATAAAAAGGGATAGTAGAGAAAAAAGAAGACAAAGAGAAGAAAGAGAAAAAATAATTTCAACTGTTATTGCTAAACTTCTCTTTCTTGCTTTTGAAAATAAATAGAAAGAAAAAGAAAGGAAAGAAGAAAAGAAAAGAAAAATATTTAACTGTAATTATTAAAATAAATAGAATGAAAAAGAAAAGGAAAGAAGAAAAGAAAAGAAAAATATTTGACTGTAATTATTAAAACTTTTGCCTTGGAAAAACAAAAAATAGGAAAAGAAAAAAGCGAGCTGTAATTATGAAAATATTTGTTGCCTTGGAAAAAGAGGAAAAAAATCTAAAAAATAAAATAACTTGGACTGTAATTATTAAAATCCACTTTATTGCCTTGGAAAAGAAATAGGTAGAAAAAAAGGAAAAAATGATCAGTTAGTGGTGCTCTCAGATTACAAATAACAGCAGCTGTTGGATGCTGTGATCTGCTGAGTTCTGTTCTCTAGTGTTTTCAACAGCCTGTCAAAATGATGTTTGCAGCAGTTTCCTGCTCTGCTATAAAAGGGGAGATTCTGGGATGGGTCCATGGGCCAATGACAGAAGTGAAGATCCAGCGGGTGGTGGATACAACCTTTCTGGAAGGAAGTATAGAGAATGTTCAAAGAACTCAAATTAGTCATCCCATTTTATCCTGCAATTCCATTACTAGGCATCTATTCAGAAGACAAAATATCATTTTATCATAAGGACATTTGCACTAGATGGTTCACTGCAGCTCAATTTACTATCTCCAAAACATGGAAGCAACCTAAATGCCCATCAACCCAGAAATGGATTAAGAAGCTGTGGTATATGTATACCATGGACTACTATTCAGCCTTAAAAAGATGGAGACTTTACATTTTTTGTATTAACCTGAATGAAGATGGAACAGATTCTTCTTAGTAAAGCACCATGAGAATGGAGAAGCAAGAATCCAATGTACTGGGTGGTGCCTGTGGCTCAGTGAGTAAGGCGCTGGTCCCATATACTGAGGGTGGTGGGTTCGAACCCAGCCTTAGCCAAACTGCAACAAAAAAATAGCCGGTTGTTGTGGCAGGCACCTGTAGTCCCAGCTACTCAGGAGGTTGAGGCACGAGAATTGCCTAAGCCCAGGAGCTGGAGGTTGTTGTGGGCTGTGATGCCACAGCACTCTACCGAGGGTGACAAAGTGAAACTCTGTCTCTTAAAAAAAAAAAAAATCCGATGTACTCAATTCTAATTTGAAGGCAGTGGATCATCTAACACAAGGACACAAGGGGTGGGGTGGGGAATGAGAGATCAGGAGAGGGGAGGAGGGAGGGAGATGGGAGGTCACAGTGTGTGGCACACCTCTTGGGGGTGGGACACAATTACAAGAGGGACTTTACCTAACAACTGCATCAGTATAACCTAAATCTTTGTTCCCTCAATGAATTGCAAACAGTAAAAACAAAAACAAACAAAAAAACCCAGTGCAGTGCACTTGATAGCCGGAGTGGGGTGGTGCTTGCTGCTGTTGCTCATTCCTCTCTGTGGTCACCCTCTGATGGGGCTCATCTGCTCAGGGATTCCGTCTGTCCTGGACCGCCGTGGCAGGGCTGGGGGATGTAGGGGATGTTGCTGGGCTCCCAGCAGCCAACACCACACAGCGATCCCATGTAGAGACTCTGCTTTTATGTCTCTCACCTCCCCTTCACCTGTTTTCCCCGATGACCTCCCTTCCTGTCTCATCTCTTCTCCTGGTGTCCAGTCCTGTGCAATTGTTCCCTGCCTTCACAGTGCTGTCTTTAGGTGGGTCAGTCTGAACAGCGGTGCCTGCACACATTTCTCCCCACTTCTGTTGAAAAAGGCTGCATAGGTGCTGCCACTAGACAGCCTCTTGGCTCCCTCTGTGTGTGCTTTAAAAATGTTCAGTTTGCAGTTGGTTACAGTCACAAATACAGAACCCCAAAATGTGAAGGGCTGCGCACAATATTAAAAAAATTCTGTGCTTTCTTCTGCTGCCATCTGAGTACTTGTTCCTCTAAACACCTGGGAGAGGTGATGATCTCTGTAGGAAGAATGGAAAGGGAAAGGTTACCGTTTAGATCCTAACAGCCAAAATAGGAGTTTCAAAGCACAATAATTGTTTTATAAGCCAGGCTATTGCCTTGAAGTAGAGATGTCTAAGTTCTTTTATTTTCCTTGTAACATGACTTGCTAGGCCTACATGACAAAATTGTGGGCTTTTGTTTGTAGCACAGAGAAGATACTCTTGTGCATTTTTCAGTTATCCATGAGGCTAAGGTCAAGAAAAATGAATATTTAATGTATGAAAAATTAACAGGTGTGAGGTGATACTGGGAGAGAAAGAAAGATTGAAGCAAGAAATGCCAACACTGAGATGTATGTTCTTTATTTCCTATTACTTGAGGTCAAAGCCAGAATGGAAGGACAAGGGCTAGTTAATATGGTGGTTTATGAAAACATGGCAGGCAACAGCAGAGATCTTTACCACCTCCTTGCAGACTTGTCAAAGCCAAAGCGATGGCTCACTGAAGGTGAATGGAGAGGGAGAGCCTGCATTGAGCTCTTCAAGGGGCAGTAATTCAGGAAGACCCTCTTGTCCTCAGAAGAAGGTAGAGGAATTAAGGACCCCTTGTCCTCCAAAGGAATTTTCTCTGATGATAAAGACAGAAACCATGTAATAGACTTATATTACTGGGGGGCTAAATGTTTCATAACTATCACCAAGAGCCACAATGAGGCCCCCTATCTAAGGAGCACCCCCATCGCTGACTGAGATGAGAAAGAAGGGGCTGTTAGTGTGCCCTGTAACTGCCAGAAGGGAAAGGAGAGAAGATATAGATAAATGAGATTGCTGGGGATCAAAATGCCCGTGCACATGGCACTGATCAAAGGACTTCACCACTGTTCCTCCACCTTGAAGTTGAGTGAGACATGCATTTCTCCCCATGCACCTAGAAGCCAGCAAGTGGAGTATTAGAGCTGGGAACAGTGGCTCATACCTATAATCCTAACACTGGGAGGCTGAGGTCAGAGGCTCACTTAATTAAGCTCAGGAGTTTGAGACCATCCTGAGCAAGACACCATATCTACTAAAAATAGAAAAATTAGCCAGGCATTGTGGTGGGTGCCTGTCGTCCTAGCTACTCAAGAGGCTGAGGCAGGAGGATCGCTCGAGCCCAGAAGTTTGAGGTTGATGTGAACTAGGCTGACACCACCAGCATTGTAGCCTGGGTAATAGAGTGAGACTCTGTCTCAAAAACAAACAAATAAATAAAAAATTCAAAAAAGAGAGGAAGAAGAAGAGTATTAGGAGAGAAAGGACTGAAAATCCGAGATATGAAATATAGCATTACCTAAAAAGACTATTTAATTATATCTGATCACATTTTAACCATATTGGATTAAATAAAATAAATTCTGTTACTTCTTTTTAGTAATGGGGGCTCATGAGGAAGACAGATTAATTAGAGACTAAAATAAAGATACTATATGTTCTCTGTATACTTGAGTTTCCTAAAAGTAATGGCACCACACATAGCCTTTAAAAAAAAACAATGGAATCGGCTGCTTTAGCCAGGGCCATTTTCAATGGCCTTTTCTTTGGAGAGTGCACCTGCCAAAGGTAAGTACATGCAAAGCTGGGCCTCAGGTCTGTGGATGAAGTGTCCCATGGTAAATAAGGCTTAGTAAGTAAGTTCTCCATTTTTTAAAAAGGGAAAAGAACAGAGTATCAAATGTCTGTCAGTCACACTGTAATTTTTGGCAGATGTAATTTATGCATTAATTTCCACCTACAGACACCTTGTTTAAGCAAAATAATGAGATGCTTGATATAAAATAGCATTTCTATGCCTAAAATAGGCTCAAGGGGCCTAAAGACCACCCAGTAACCTTCTCTGTCACTTCTTTCCCTGAGCCATCTCTGTGAAGGTCCTAAAATATTTTAGAAACTCAGGATTGTGCAGAGCGTTGATGAGGAGCACTTTTAGAAAGGGTAAGATGTGGTTTTGTTAATTATGTGAATAATAAGTTTATTGAAAAAAAAGGGCTTTAGCCATAGAATCGTTGTTTAAGTGACAAGGTATTTCATAGAGTATCATTTAACTAAGAGCATCATTTAACCAGAGATGGTAAATTATTTGCAGTGACAGAGCCACTTCGAACCAGAGTCAGGGATGGACTATTCCAAAAAGAGTGTATGGGGGGAGGGAGATTGTGCATATTGCCAGAGCAGGTAATGAGAAGTTAGAAACCAACTGTGCAAATACTGATCAGATCAGAGCTGGAATTTATATTTCTTTCCAGTAGCATCTGAGATTTCTTTGCAGTGTGAAGCATTTCAGCATTTGCACCTTTTAAATCCCAAATATTGCAGATAAACTATCTAAATTACTTGATGTCAGTAAGCCACTGTTAAATATTGAATTCTATTTTGGTGATTTTAGCCCCAGCACTAACACATTTTAAATTTTCAGACTTCAAGTTTTGCCTATTAAACCTAGGCAAAAGTCAAAGTCAATGTCTTCCCTTTGTTTGAGGTTTTAAGCTGATAAGAACTCTTCCTAATTCAGCATTCTGAATGTTGTGTTTGATCTCCTAATACTTTGTACTGACTTACTACATCAATCAAGACTTGGTTGTTGTTTTATACCATATCTGTTTTTTGGAGATGCTATGTGGGCTAAAAAATATACGCAAGTAGTGTATTTTCTTCATAAGTATTCTGGTATATTCTGTCATGACATCCACTCAATTTTATTTCAGCACCTAATTCATATGAAACCATAATAGAGTAGAAAGAAAACCTATGAAAAATTGAATTTCCTAATATTAGTCAGTGGGCTTATTTTTCAAGTTGATGGCACAACAAAAGAGAATTTTAGAAAGCAATTGTGGAACATAAGTATGATGACAGTTTTGCCCAGAAGTGTTCATTACAATACGTCATCTTAGCACTTAATTGTTCTTTTATTGTTTCATGTGTGTAAGTCCAATCTCCCTGGTGAGAGCTGCTGCATAGTTCAGTGAAAAGAGAAGAGACGTTGCAATCGATTGCAGTTTGAAGATTACCTGTTATTGATCATTCCAGCTAAGTGACCTCTGTAGAGTTTATTAACTTCTCTGATCCTCATTTCCATATTGCAGAATTGGGTGCACAGGGTGCACCTTGCCTCATAGGGTGTTATCAAGATTGGTGCCAAAACATGGAACCTAAGTGCCTAGTACAGGGTCTGTCTGGTCCACTGGCATACATAGTGGTAGCTGCTTGGTAGGTTTTCCAGAAAGAGACTCTGAATCAAGGATTAGATTGCAAGGAGTTAGCTTGTAAGGTGATCTTGGGGAGACAGCTAATAGAATATGCATTTTAAAGTACGTTGTTACTGTGGGTAACTAAAGCCCTCTGGGTGATGCTGAGGACAACCTCAGTGTTGCCCCATATGAAGAATATGAAAGCTGGGTAGTATTTATACATTACTTTCTTATCATTTATAAGTTGAGGAATGCGGAGCTATAGGTATTTGTTTTTCTAGATTTATACTTGCCGTGTCAGTGGGCAGAGCAGGTTCTGACCAAAATAGAAAGGCTGCAGGCAAAGATATGGAGATGTTAACACATGGAAATTTGGTAGACAGCTGACACATGGATGAGACACCTGAAGAAACACACTACCCATTTTTGTTAACTATTTGTATATTTTCTTATTGGTGAGCTTTTGTTTTCTTAGCTTCTCACGCAGAGATGTGTTGAAACCACCCTCATGTATTGGTTTGTGAGAATATTAAATATTTAGAAATATCGTAAACCAGTTTTAAAATTGTTGGTACGATGAAATTAGCCAAGATGAGTGTCTTTAGACCACAGAAACAGGCAAATGCTATCAGAGTCTTTCTTCTTTAGAAATCAGTTTATTGGATGGCGCCTGGGACAAATTGCAACAAAAAATAGCTGGGCGTTGTGGTGGGCACCTGTGGTCCCAAGTACTTGGGAGGCCGAGGCAAGAGAATCGCCTAAGCCCAAGAGCTGGAGGTTGCTGTGAGCTGTGATGCCACAACACTCTACCAAGGGCGACAAAGTGAGACTCTGTCTCTAAAATAAAAAAAAAGAAATCAGGGGTGGTGCCTGTGGCTCAACGGAGTAGGGTGCTGGTCCCATATGCCGGAGGTGGTGGGTTCAAACCCAGCCCTGGCCAAAAACTGCAAAAAAAAAAAAAAAAAGAAATCAGTTTATCAGTATATCATAGTATCCTGTTTCTTTCCATAAATGGAAAATGGAAGTTACAAGATAGGCTGGAGTATCAGACCTAAGTTTAAATTTGAACTCTGAAACCTATTCGCTGTGTAGCATGGGGCAAGTTACCTGACATCTCTGAGTTTGAGTTTGAGTGCCCTCATCTGTAAAATGGAGATGTTAGTATGCAACTAGTACAGCTGTCATGAAAATTCGATACAGTCACATATCGTATGTGAAGGGCATTATGGAGTAAGACATTTATCCTAGAAATTAGATCTTACATGATTGTTGGAAAAACTGCGGAAGAAAAATCCATAAGAGAGAATTGGAAATCAGAGAAAAGTCACTAACCAGCCATTCTAAGATGACAAGAATGATCAACTTGGAGCTCATAGGAAAATCCGGGGATCTTGGCATGTCTAGTTGTCAAAATATGACTGGAAAAGGCTGGAGAAAGATCCTGTTTCCTCTGTGTAGCTGACATCTCTGGGATCAATAATCAAGCTTCTAGACGAGAGGAAAAGAGAGTGAGGACAGCTACTCATCATGTCATTTGCCCTCACAGAGTGGCTGGGCCTGGCCTCACTTCTGCCAGAATGGAGAACCACAGAGAACAGAGAACTGTGAAGCCACTCCAGAGGGCGGACTTAGAGCTTGTTCAATTTAAGCAATAGGTGTGTCCTGCTGGATTTCTGAACTTCTGAACCACTGATTGCCCTGTGCCTCCTGGGAGTGTCTGTGGAAGTTATCCTACCCTGTATCAGGACAGGATGCTGCAGGTGGCACTTGATAACTTGTGTTTTTAGTTGATGGGTCTCTGGACCAAAAGCAGCTGTTTATGTCTGTAGATCTAATACCAATCATGAGATCCTGGACTTCAAGCCTAAGTCTATAATGGTATAAGATTTTAGGAGGTCCTGGGATGAGAATGAGCATATTTTGTGGATGGAGAGAATATGAATAATTTATGGTCGGAAGTTGGACTATGATAAGTTGTAAAATGGTTTCCAATTCCTTCCTTCCTGGTGTGCACAACACTTTGCAATGTTAGGACGCTGTTGCTGTCATCAAGAGGTGAGATTTCTTTTCTATATGCTTGAATCTGACTGTCCTTGTGACTTGCTTTGACCAATAGATGTGATGGTATGTGACATCTAATCTGAGACTTCAAGAGTCTCTATACCTTTTGCCTTTGCTGTCTTCAAACCTGCCATAACTTTGTGAGGAAGATCAGTCTAATCTCTTTGGTAATGAAAGCCCATATAGAGAGAGATCCAGCTACCTCAGTCTTCCCAGCTAAGTTTAGCTCTCAGACAATGAACAAGTTGGATGCAATTGTGTGAGTGAGCCCAGGCAAGAACAGCAGAATTATCCATCCAAGCCAAGCAATTATGACAAAGAATCATTGTTCTTTTTAGTTCCTAAATTTTGGCTTATTTTTTTTTTACAACTATGGATAACTGATATACCCTCCCAGTAAATTATTTTTCTGCTTAACATATATATATATATATATTGAGACAGAGTCCCACTCTGTCACCCTGGGTAAAATGCTGTGGCATCATAGCTCATAGCAACCTCAAACTCCTGGGTTTAAGTGATCCTCTTTTCTTAGTCTCTCTAGTAGCTGAGACTACAGGTGCCCACCAGAACATCTGTTTTTAGTAGAGACAGGTCTCACTCTTGCTCAGGCTGATCTTGAACTCCTGAATTCAAGCAATCCACCCTCCTCAGCCTCCTAGAGTGCTGAGATTATAGGTGTGAGCCATATGCCCAGCCTTTTCTGCTTAACTTAACTAGGGTGAATTTAATTGTTTATATCTTCAGAGGGTTGTTGCGTTGCACAAATGTGGTACTGCTTACGAAGAACTTTCCAAATATCTGGCATATAGCAAGTGATAAATAAATGCTAGTTATGATTATATGACATAGATTCTAGGTGCTCATGGAGGTGGACTGTGCACAACCCTTAGCAGATCTGACAAGCCCATAGAAAGGCTTACACAAGTATTCACCAAACATTTGTATAACATTAAGCCTCATTTATCTCAAATTCAAAATGAGGACATTTGCTAAATGATCTATAAGTGCTTATAAATCTCTAATATACCATAATCTTATACATAATTGGCCCCAAACATCTTTGGCATATAATCTAGATGATTCTAAACCCATATCTCCATCCCAGGGTTTTTATGATCTGGTATGCAGTGTTCTGTGAGTATTTCATTTCTCATCGTGAGAGTAAACTTGGTGCAGTGGCTCACAGCTGGAATCCCAGAATGCTGGGGTGCCTGGGCAGGTGAATCACCTAAGCCCAGGAGTTGAAGAACAGCCTGAGCAAGAGCGAGACTCACGTCTCTAGTAAAAATAGAAAAACCAGCCAGGCGTTGTGGTGGGTACCTGTAGTCTCAGCTACTTCGGAGGCTGAGACAACAGGATATCTTTCAGCCCAAGGGTTTGAGGTTGCTGTGAGTTATGTCACCAGGGCACTCTCCTCAAGGTGACATATTGAGACTTTGTCTCAAAACAAAACAACAAAACAAACAAAACCCCTGTGAGGCTAGCACTGAGATGTGTGGGCATCCCCCAGGGCTCCTGCATATGACAGTTCAGGGGTACCATCTATATGTAATTTATGTGACTATTGTGACTCCCAGGAAGATTAAAAGTTTTAGAATATTTGCTCCAGTAGTATACAGACGAGAAGTTGATTCTGGATAGTATAAAGGATGAGAAGGAAGATGCTGGTGGCAGCCTCACTCCCTTCTCTATTTCAGTAAACCATTCAGCTCTGCACCCAAATTTGCATACCCTACTCAGCCATGCATTTTCTATGCAGGTTAACGAAGCCCTCCTTAGAAGGCAGTTTAGGCCATTGGTTTTTGTTTCAGTATGGACCCTGGCCAGATCTTATTGCCATACCAAGCAGATTCTCAGTATATTTTTTTCCAGTCACATTTAGTAACTCCATAAAGGAATTTTGGTAAGTACAACTTTCTGCATCTGAGGGTGGACACATGTGAATGTCACAACATGTGTATTGAGGTACGAGAAAGCAGAGAATAATTGCTCTCTACTCACCTAGAAGATAATTTGTCAAAGCCTTAGTCAGGAAGCAGAACCCTGGATACAGATAAGCCCCATATCAAAGTTAATCAACAGATCATGCAAATGAGGCACCCATTTATAGCATTTATTTAAATTTTCATTTAAATTGCTGGTTAAATGGAATACATTCAAAATCCTAAAGTCAACACTTGAGCAAATTGGTTTTAAACTATATATTAAATTGCAGCACATTGCAAGTTAATATGTATTCCAAGATAATTGCTTATTGCTTTAGGAGTACAAAATACATGTCCAAATAGTTTAGTGTGGTTGATGAGACACAGAAAGCAGTATTTCCTTGCTTGCACTTTTTTTTGTGGGTGGAGGAGAATGTGGTAATTGTTTTCTTTTTCTTTCTTTTTTTTTTTGATGTGGAGTTTCATTTTGTTGCCCTCGGTAGAGTGCCGAGGTGTCACCGCTCACAGCAACCTCAGACTCTTGGACTTAAGCGATTCTCTTGCCTCAGCCTCCCAAGCAGCTGGGACTACAGGTGCCTGTCACAATGCCTGGCTATTTTTTGAATGGGGTCTTGCTCTGGCTTATGCTGGTCTTGAACTTGTGAGCTCAGACAATCTACCTGCATTGGCCTCCCAGAGTGCTGGGATTACAGGTGTGAGCCACTGCACCTGGCTGAGAACATGGTAATTGTTAACCTGGTGTCTGAACTCAGGCTGCCTGGCTTTGATAGCTGGCTCTAACACTTACTAGCTGTATGACTTGGGCAATTCTCTCCATTACTCTGGTTTCAGTTTCTCTATCTGTAAAATGGAGTGCATGAAGATACCTTCATCATAAACTTGTTAACCTTTGTTGTGAAGATTAAATGAAATAACCCATATAAAGTATGTATGAAGTATGCTCAGTACATGGTCCATTGTACGTATCCATTAAATGTCAATTATTATTATTATTATTATCATTACACCTTAAGTGCAGTTACATTTTGGCTTCTTTTATGTCACATTACAATTAGAAAAGCTACTAGAAAAGATAAGGTTATGCAGCTGGCTTGCAGTCTGTGGATTGTGTTATATTTCCTTTCAGCAATAGTGTCCTGGATTCCTTTTGCTAATACCCATTGACCTCAAGCATCCAAAATTGTACATAGGCAAAATGTTAAGAGAATAAAACACTATATTTATTTTCTAATGGTAACTGAGTAACCTCCAAGTTTTGGAGAACAATATAGACTCTGATAATTTAATAAGGTATATTGGCTAGGTGTGGTGTTTCATACCTGTAATCCTAGCATTCTGGGAGGCTGAGGCAGGAGGATCACTTGAGGTCAGGAATTTGAGACCAACCTGAGCAAGAGTGAGATCCCATCTCTACTAAAATTACAAAATGTTAGCTGGACATTATAGCAGGCACTTGTAGTCTCAGCTACTTAGGAGACTGAGGCAGGAGGATCACCTGAACCCAGGAGTTTGAGGTTGCTGTGAGTTGGCCTGGGCAACACAGTGCCAGACTCTCTCTAAACAAAACAAACAAACAAACAAAAAAACCCCAAAAAAACACCAAGGCATGCCTCTTTGGTTTTAACTTTCCTTAATGATTACAGAACACAAGTTACTCAGAATTCATGCTGGTTCTGTAGTTTGACAGAACATAAAATGACTCTTGTTCATTAAAAGGAGTAGTTTATTGGGAACATCTTAGGAAGTTCACAGAGTTGGAGAGAAATGTAAATAATTAGGTCTTGACAATACAGGAAGAAAAGCCACTCTGGAGATCTGAAATACTTAGGACTTGAAGGTACTCACAGAAGGGGTCTTAACTTAGAGTCGTATGAAGACTGTGTTCTAGGGGAAGTGGGTTAGGCCGAAAATGCCTCTGACTAAACAAGCAAATTAAAAAGAGCATTCTTTGTCTCTATTCAGCCTTAAATCCCAGAAAACACAGGAGTTACTGATAAAGCAATGAGTCAAACCTGGTGTTTCACAAATTAGATGATCATAGACAAGAAGTAAGATGAAGAAGAAGAAAGGACAAACAGCCAAGAGGTCAGAGGCAGAAAGGGCCCACAGGCACTGTGACTGCCAGGGTGGCAGTGACTGATGAAGTGGAGAGGGAAGATGCAGGGAGAACAGCAGGATCCCTGGGGATCCTGCTGCATCACTGTAGGCGCCAGTAGTAGCGTCTGGATGATCAGCAATGTTCTCCAGCCTGAGGCTGAAGGACAGGGCTAGGATGTACTGAATGGGAATGCCAAGTCCAGGTTGCCCACAATGCCCATTTGTAGGGGACAGTAAAATAAATGCAAACTTACCATCCTGTCTACTATTTAGTTCCACATCCACCCTCTCCCTGCCTGAGATGATTGCCATCCTATCTCCTACCATTAATTCTTGATTTCCCATCTGAGGTCTCCACCAGTACCGACTTCATCTTTCTAAAGACTCTTCTTACCCAGAGAAATTCCCAGTGGCTTCATGTGGCCTACTCAATAACGTCTAAACCTCTCAGTTCCTATTTAAGTCTCTGCAAGATCAATGTTCTTGCCTCCGTCTCAATAGCATCTTCCCCCATTTACAGACCCTGCCCTTTGGAAAAATAGAAGTTCTTGAGTTTTCTGGAAACACACACAGGTTTTCCTGCCTTAGTTCATATTGCGCTTTCCGTCATGAACATCATTGACATGACTTTTGTTTCTACCCTGTTATGAGGAATTCCTATGAATCGGCAAAGAATCGTAATTTTCCCATGCCACGAACACACACTTTCTGCCTTGCCTTTTCCCAGCATTCTTCTATCATTTATCTATCACCATTCCCCAGACCTCCTGACGTAGACCCCAAACCTAAGACTTACTTTTCAGAGGTGTCCAAACTTTTGGATTCTCTGGGCCACATCGGAAGATAAAGAGTTATCTTGGGCCACAGGTTAAATACACAAACACCTACAAAAGCTGATTGAGCAAAAAGAAAAAAGAAAAAAGAAAGGCTGTGCATAATTTTCATGATATACATTATTGCCACCACAGATAAGCAAAAAAGGCTTCATAAAATAATTTTGCAGGGGCCTGTACAGACAATCTTTTTAAATCGTCAGGTAGGACCCAAGTTTGTGATCACTAATATAAAAAATAAAAAATGTAGACATCTAAGTAATAAAACATCTTTGGGCTTTTTTTGATATTTTTTATTATGAAAGTAAAAGTAGGCACAATAATACAAGCTAGATATTTAACATTTTATTTGAGAAACCGATGCATCAGTATCAGGGTCCATGAAAATAGTTGCCATTCTCAGTGAGTTCTTGAGGTGCTTGGTAGGTATTTTGGTTCTAATTTTACTCTTAATGTGCTTCATTTTTGAAAATATTTGCTTACAAATGTGCATGCAGCCAAAAAGTGATAACACGAATAAGGCATGATTGTGAAGCGAGGGATATTTGTCTGTGGGAAGACATGACTTATGAAAGTCCAGTAAAGAGACATGATCAAATGTTAAGTTGAATGCCAGGTTACAGCTCTATTCATTCCATTTGAAAACTGGCAGGTAACATATTTATGTTGACTGAAAATAGAGTTACAAATACACAAAAATAATTGATTATTTCCTAGAAATCTTGAAATAAGTTTTCAAATTCTTGTATCAAATCAAAAATCAAGGCTGCGAATTTTTTGCTGTTCACAGGACTGTTAATTGTTTGCCTTAATTTGAGCTGGTCACTATTTCAGTTTCATTCGGAATGTTTTGGTTTGAAACATTGCATTGATAAGTTGTTTTTCACCTTGAAGACACATGTTTAACTCATTTAATGAGCAATAGTTAAATCTACCCAAAATGCTTAATATGTAAGGCTGTTTTCATCATCAAGTTATGGCACAAATTTGGTTTTGGATACTGTGAACAACTTGATAATATGTTGCAAATCATAAAACCTTTTCAACATTTGGCTTTGATTTAGCCATATTATTTCTGAAAAGTAAATAATGTCACCATAGTCACCATTACTAGTGCTTTTAAGGAATTCCTGGAATTCCTTGGCCCGTATGAAAATCATAGTCTTGATAATTTGCATGACCTTATCCATTTTTAAAGTTTTTGTACATAAATTTTCTTCATGTACTATGCAATATACTTCATCAAATGGGAGTTTGATGTGGCAATGCATTGTCTTTTATAAGTTTTTCAAGTCCCTCTCTTTTACCTACCATCACTGGGGGCCCATCAATAATGATACTAAATATGTTGATAACAGACAAAGTCATTTTAGCACATTGTTTATTGCTTTGTATAAATTTTTTGATTTTGTTGTGTCTTTTAATGGCACTACGAAGCCACTTTTTCAGTGACATTATATTTGTCATCAATACCTCTAATAAAAACAGCAAATTATCCGCATTTGTAGTATCATTACTGTCATCCATCGCCAAAGCATCAAATTTAAAATTATCAGCTTTATTCACCTAGCTTCTTTTGATAGATTTTCCAATTTTTTTCAATTTGCCTGGCTATAGTGTGGTGAGACAACCTGATTTTAGAAACATTTCCCTTTCTTAGGGCAAATTATCTCTGCTATGCTTTCCACATATTGCTTAATAAACTCACCTGTTTTATTATTATTATTATTTTTTTGCTGTTAAATAGGCTACCATATAACTAGCTTTTACAATGGAATCTGTATGAGTTGTAACTTAAAATTTTTTATTTCAAATTAATATGAGGGTACAAATTTTTAGGTTACATTGTTCTCACTTCCAAGGTAAAATTCAAGTTGTAGAAGAGCCTTTCACCCAGGACAAGAGACTTGATCAGAAACGTCTCTGAAGATGACAGAGGAATGGTCAAGAAACACATGAAAAAAATTTTTGTTGAGAAGACAGATTTTTTTTCAGTTCTGCTATTTTGTCCTGAGGGCACGATCCTTCATACATGCATTGAATTTGGCAGCATGTTTTTGCATATAATGCCTTCTCAAATTTTAGCCTTTGAAAACTTCCACAAATTCCTTAGTAATGAAGCAGAGTGCCTTACTATTTGCCTCAACAAAAATGTAGTCATCTCTCTACTTGTCATTGAATAATCTTCCTTTTCCTGTAATTTTTCTTCTTGGGGACTCTGTTTTTTTTTTCTGGGATTAAAAATAATAGATAAGGGGGCGGCGCCTGTGGCTCAGTCGGTAAGGCGCTGGCCCCATATACCAAGGGTGGCGGGTTCAAACCCGACCCCGGCCAAACTGCAACCAAAAAATAGCCAGGCATTGTGGCGGGCGCCTGTAGTCCCAGCTACTCGGGAGGCTGAGGCAAGAGAATCGCTTAAGCCCAGGAGTTGGAGGTTGCTGTGAGCTGTGTAAGGCCACGGCACTCTACCGAAGGCCATAAAGTGAGACTCTGTCTCTACAAAAAATAAATAAATAAATAATAGATAAGGGACTATATATTTACTTTTATGATGAAAATTAGCTGACAGGAAAATAGAAAGCAAGGTTTGAGCCCTTCCAGCTTATGGTGCAGAGAGAGATGGACAGCTGATGAAAAGCATAGCAGACGAGGTGCAGGGTGCTACCAAGGTGTGTTAAGAAAACTTAATATCAAATGCTCACTGATTTTAAATAACATTTAATGCATAATGTTGCAATGGTAGATTGAAATATTATTGATAATCGCTGCCTTGCTAAGTCACCACAAGCACATAATGTCTGATGGTATCAATTCAAATGCCTGCGCTTGGAAGATTGCACACTAGAAGCTGTGCACCAGTGTAAAACTGAAGCCATGCATGGATACAAATAGCGAGAGCATACCGATATTCATTTTATGTGATGCTGTGACACAATATTGTTGTCTATAAAGGTCACACTTGAGAACTGTCCAATTGAATTCCACCAAAATAAAAGCAAAACTGCATGGGAATATTTTAAACAAGTTTACAGTTTCGCGTTGAGCCACATTCATAGCTTTCCTGGGCTGCATGAGGCCCTCAGGTTATAGGTTGGACACCCTGGCTTAGATCCTTTTGCTGTCTTGAACCCTATATCTAATTTATCAGCAAGTTCTTTCAGCTTTACCATCAAAATATCCCTCATGTTGCACTGCTCACTTCATCACCACTGTCACCTTTCAGACCAAATTTCCCATTGCCTGTTGCCTGGACTTCTGTATTGGTAGCAGAGGCAATCCTCTATCTGTACCCCTGTCCTTTTGCAGTCCTTTCTCTACATATTTAGAACAATCATTTATAATGTGAACCAGATCGAGTCACTTCTCTGTTTAAACACCTTAAGTGGCTTCCTATTGCCTTTAGAGTAAAACACAACCTCACTTGATCTGCTCCCAACCTATGTTTCTAAACCTCATTTTGTTCCTTTCTTGCCCTTGCCCTCATGCTTAGGCCAAGCTGATCTCATTCTGTTTCTTAATGAGACAAATTTATTGATGATTTATTGATGATTTGCATATTCTGTACTTCTTCTTTCTACTTCTTTTCCTGTCTGGGTCCTTCTCCTTTACATCTCAATTCAAATATCTCCCCTCCAGAAATGCTTCCTTCTTACTTAATCTAAAAGAGCTCATAGTCATTATTCTATCAAGTCATTCAGGTAATTTCCTTTATAGAGTTTATCAGAGTTTGCAATTATCTTAATTATTTAACTGTTTGTCTCTTGTATCTACCCCAAATGAAAATTACCTGTCTGCTTGTTCATTACTCAAATTCAAATGTCTGACACAGTGTTTTTGTTGTGCACAAGGGGCACTAAACAAGTCATTGCTGAGTGGCTGAATGAAGGTTCATTTCAAAGGCCATCATCCAAAAGTACTGAAATTAAGTCTTTTTAATACAGGCATTTGTTCTGTGAAGTTTGAATTTGGTGGAGGGGCTGCATTTGGGAGTTGGAGGGCCACATGTAGCCTTGAAGCCTCAGATCACCCCACCCCTCCAGTATTCCAATGTCTTGCAAGTAGTAGGAATTCGGTAAAATATTTTATGAAAGTATAAATAAAGGAAGTATTTACTCATTGTGGATTTCAGCTGCAAAGCCACAACTAGAGAAATGATTAAAATTTCCTTTTCTTCTCTCTTTCTCCCTCTCTTGTTTATTTATCTGCATTTGGGTCCTCATTGTCAGCTGCCTAAAGTTGTAAGCATAGTTTTGTGCTTTATTCCTTCGACTTGATATTTGCAGGTTGTACTCTGGAAATTGTTCAATCCCTAGGCAGGTGCTGTGATTCTACCAAATCACAATGCTAGATCCAGATGTTAAGTTGTTGCATTTGTTGCCATTATTCAAATCTTCAGAGCTTCTGTGCCCACTGCCTGGCTTACTGTTATGTCTTAATATTTATTCCCTGTAGGAAAATAAAACCATTCTTCCTTGTAAGTTGTTCATAGTTACCCTCTTATCGGCATGTTGTTTTATAAAAAGCTGAAATGGCTTAAAAACAGTTGTGAAATTCAAAAAGGGTGCACACAATCTATGAAGCTGGCAGTACCAGGTGTATCAACTAAATTGGGCATCCACTCTTTTGAGCTCAGAAAATCCAGAGCAGAAGAGTCTCTTCTCCCCAATGTGTCTTTTATTTATTAATCTCAATTTTCCTTTGCCCTGGCTCCCAGTAATCCTCTTTCTAGACTTTTAACAACTTGAGAACAGAGAGTCTGTGTTGTTTACTTCTATACCCCTAGCATAAGGGTGGGTAGTAGGCTTTTTATTAATTTACTAACTAATACGATCCTATCTCTTTCCCCAGACTTTGCTTCTCACCCTTTCTTGGACTGGCTTACTGTGCTGTATAGGTCCTGACCTTCTGGCTTCCCTTGGCCCCCAATGTCATCGCACTGGTTTCATGAAGAGTTCCTTGGCCCCTTAACCAAATGGCTGGATTCGGTTTCTATCCATTGTTTTTCATTTCTGTCCTTTGAAAGCAAATATTGTTTTCCTACAGCTAATTCTCTCAACAATGAAAGAGCTGTGGATGGGAACTTGGCTCTTACTGGCAGACTTTCTGACAAAAGCCTAAGACTGCTAATTAAAACTTCTACCTGAGCCAACAGAGCAATGTGAGTGCCAAAAGAGAGTTCATATAGACTCAGCCACGTTAATAGTTACCATTTATTGAGTTCTTTACACTGTCCCTGGCACTTTGCTCAGTACCACCTTCAACCCTCTCAGTGACTCAATGCAGTAGGAGCAGCTGTTTCCCCACTTGCCAAATAAGAAAATAGATCAAGTAAAAGTCAAGTGATGTGGATAAGGTCATATCAGCAGAGTTAGAATCTGAGCCAGGACTTGCCTAGTGTCAAAACTCAAGCTTTGGAATCCACCAGCGTGTTAATATAAGCTTTATTAATGGAAACATGGCAACCAGGAGATGAGAAATAGGAGATCACCAGGAGACCACACCTGCAGTTTTGTGCTATTTCTTATTCTATAAGATGAAAGTAAACAGATGCAGACTAGGGACTGTGGGTATTAGAAACCATTGAAAAAACTGGAGAAGTTTCAACTGGAAAAATAAAAGGTGAGAGTTGATAAAAATCTTCATAAATTTAGACTTCAGTACTATGGTAAAAAATAGATTTACTTTGTTCATTTACTACAAAAGTCTAGAAATGACACCAATGCATATTTGGAGTCACTCTCAGAAGTTTTGTGACCCATTCCAGATATCTGTCAATGGAGTCACCTCTTCAAGAAGTTATGAAGTTTTAAAGTTATTATTATTATCACTGCATATTTTCTTTTTTTTTTTTTTTTGTAGAAACAGAGTCTCACTTTACTGCCCTCGGTAGAGTGCCGTGGCGTCACACAGCTCACAGCAACCTCCAGCTCTTGGCTTATGTGGTTCTCTTGCCTCAGCCTCCCGAGTAGCTGGGACTACAGGCGCCCGCCACAACACCCGGATATTTTTTTGTTGCAGTTTGGCAGGGGCTGGGTTTGAACCTGCCACCCTCGGCATATGGGGCTGGCACCCTACTCACTGAGCCACAGGCGCCGCCCTATCACTGCATATTTTCAAAGAGAAGACAAATCTTCTAATTCATAAGTCTTCCCTTCGTTCAGTGGTTCTCAACCTGTGGGTCACGACCCTTTTGGGGGTCAAATGACCCTTTCACAGGGGTCGCCTAAATACATCCTGCACATCAGATATTTCCATTACAATTCATAACAGTAGCAAAATTATAGTTATGAAGAAGCAATGAAAATAATTTTATGGTTGGTGGTCACTGCAACATGAGGAACGGTATTAAAGGGTCACAACATTAGGAAGGTTGAGAACCACTGCCTCAGTTAATTAGCTTGCCTTCTTCCATAACCCCAAACCTTAACCCTAATGGTTTACATTTTATTGGTTTCTTTCCCTTGGCCCTTGATACCTATTGTCTTCTATTGCAGTTACTTAATATCCTTCAAGGCTCTCAGTTACTGAGGACAGAACTGAGTCTAATTTATGTGGCTGTCGTTTTTAACTCCCTAATATTACCTTGCAAGCTGTAGACATGCATAAAGCAGAATCTCATTGCTCCTAATAGAACTTCAGTAAGTATTTAGTATTCGTCCCGTAAATATCTACCTTGGTTTCACTATACCCTAGTTCCGAGACTATGAGCAAGTCAATTAAGCCCAATTCAACCTCTGTGCCTCAGTTTTCTCATCTGTAAAACTGACCAACTGGAGTTCATGTTACAACTAAATTAATTAAATCTGTGAAATTTTTAGAGCAGGTCCTGGCACATAGTAAGCACTATATAATGTATTGTTGTAACTTTTTGAGACTGTGTTTCTTTGGGGAAGATCCAATTCAAGTTTTTGTCCTTTAATAAGATGTATGGCACATGGTGTGTGGCTGATCCATGTTTGTTGAAATACATAATTATTAAAGGATGAGAGACAGACTAGACAGCCAGAGATGCAAGGTTTTTGAAGGACTTTAGAAGTCACCCAGAATAGAGATCCCCAAACCCACTACATGTTAGAGTATTTAAGTACTACAGCAAATTCCGGCTATCTAGAACTCAAGCAACTGGTATGTGACCCAAACAAAACAAAACAAAAATCAGAGTTTGAACTTGGTGTGCTGTTCCATCAGCTGATGATGCTGCATGCATTACTTCCGTGGCAACTTTGGGTTCTAAGCATCCTCCCAAACCTCCATGGTTAGGACCTTTACTGCCTTCCTGGCTAGTCAGAACGGGGTATGGACTTTCTACTGCTGCCTTTATACCGTCGTGTGTTTTTTGCGGAACATTTTAATTACACAGTAGCGCTATACTGATCTGATGTGGATTTCTAACTGGTCCTACTCTACCTATACTGTACCTTATTGCTACTGGGCCTCTGATGATACAGGGTTCAATAATGGAGTGTGTCGGGGTGCTGTGGTCGCCGGCACTGCACGCAGGCAACAGCCAGTACTCAGGTGGAACACACAGTTGCAAGAGATGAGGCTCCCCATAGGTGCAGGAGAGCCTGGAGCTACCTCTGCAGTAGCTATTTAACGAGACACTATACAACAGGTGTGTTGAGCCCTACGTACAAGGACCACAGGCATAATGATCACTACGTGCTTTTTCCCCACAGGCTCGACTCCCACCCTGATGCATTACAAATGTTCAAAGTCCAACACCTGCTTGCTAAGGAAGGACCAATCTTATCTTGTTAGAGCACTCAGTTGCTTGAGGCTTGTCTCCATGCCGGCCAGGAGATTGTCCCGTTCCCTCCCTCAAGAACCGGTGACCATTCCTATAAGCATGGTGCTCAGTCTCCTACAGGACTGTATCACTGAACTGCATATACAGTACTGGGATAGGGTTCACTGGGACTTGTATTCTCACAAACTTGGTAGTGTCCTAGACCCAGTTATGTGAATTATGTCTGCTTAATGCTGTGAGATTGCCTAATGTTCGAGACTTTATTTCTGTGTACGCACTGGTGCATACCCTGCGTACACATTGCTGTAATAGAGTAAAACTGTGGAACAGTAAGTGAAGTTTGCCTTTGTCTTCATTTGCTTTTAATGAGTGTGCTTCAATATCAGTATCAAGTCAGTATAGAGTTTATGGTGTGCCCTGGTATGTTATAGTAATGAGGCATAGAATTAGGCCTATTTTTTGTTAATTATTTAAGACCTTTATTAACAAGTGATTGCAGTTTGTGGACTTTTTTGAAAAGATCAAGATGTAAACTTCTATTACAAATTAAAAATGAAGTTCTAAAAATCTCAGCTTGACCAGATATGGAACAGTTTAAAAATCTTTGAAGGCGTATCGAGAAAAAGCAGGCTTTTAAAAAGAAACACGTTTGTTATTACCAAAAAAGAGGTCTTTAGGTAAAAATAATAAAACCCCATGCTGCATGGATAAGGCAGATAGTTCTAGTTATCTGATCAATGGGCAAAAAGCAAGCACTTGAGGCCTCCAGCTGCAATCTTTTGTTCATTTCTTATTGCTGGAATTTCATACTCATTTCTTCACGTTGGATGACTAAACCGGATGATGTTGGGGTGGTGAGCTGGAGTTTACTCACCCACACGCTGCTCAGCCGCGGGAGCCCAGGAACTCTTGGCTGGTGGGTCCGCTGCTTTGGCATCTGATCTCTTTGCCATCTTGGGGTTTAGGGTTTTCTGGGAGTCTGCATTGGTAACGGAAGTTGCGACGGTTCTGACGTTGAGGCGGATGCTGACCTTGGGTCTCTCGCCTCCTTGATCCTCTTCATTGCCATAGTCTTCTCTGGGCTGTCTGTGGCGAGGACGGCCCCTGCAGAACCATATTCTCTTACTGGCCTACCTTGTCAACAGCTGCATCCCTTCTCCCTGCGCAGGAGGGTTGGAACCTGGTGGTCCGCGCCGTGAGGTCTCCGCGTGTGGTAAGGCGGGAACCTTCGCCCGCAGCAGGGCGGGTGTTGTCCAGGCGGCCTTCAGGAGCTCTCTCCGATCTTGCTGCTTCTCCGCCCTCATATTCTGCTGGTAATTTCGTGGAGGCCCCTGCGACGTGGATGGCCCCTGTAATGGTTGAGGCCTGCCGGCTGTTTACCGCCTTGAACTGGAACTGCACCGGGCCTGTAACATTGGCTGCCTCCGCACCCTTTTCTCCTTCAACAGCATCAAACTCCAGTCTCCCCAGGTCCTACTGCCCATGGACTTCCTGGGTTCCTCTTTACGGCAGCCTGGTGTATAAACACACAGTCCTTGGTGCCACGCCTGTGGATGACACCATAGCTGTTTCTTACATTGAACCGTTTTACTGTCCCCCAAACCTTCACCTCCTGTGTTGACCTTCTTGTTCCTACCAGAGGCGCTGCGGATGTAAGGCCACCAGGGCCACCGCTCCCTGCGCCGCTGCCCGCAGTGCCCGGCTGAGCGTCCGCAGGGCTGAGGTCAGGGGCCGTGGCAGAGGGGCGACTGGCAGCCGCTGGGGCTCAGTTCGTGGTGATGGTGACTGGGCGGGGCTGGTTTGGGCAGCTGTGGCTTCTCCCGGAGTGATGGTAATAGGTCGGTGGTGGGGCTGCTCAGGGCTCTCTCAGGTTCACTCTCTGCTCCTGCTATGATGGAACTCAGGCCTATGTTTAATGGTAACTCTTGGGAAATCAGAAACTACTTTTATCTGCAGTCTAATCTCCGTGGGTGCCAGCTAATGGGGGAGATTACTGTATTAGTGTAAATTAGAATTGTTAAAATTTCAGTTCCTGGGTTCTCCCCAAGAGCAGAATCTTTTTGTGTAGGAATCCAGGAATCTGAGTCTTCCTTAATTTTACCAGGAATTTTCTGGTAGCTGGCCTTGCAGTTTCCTTGCTGGACTCTCATTTTATAGAGGACTAAACTGGGACACAGGTTGTATGATTCCAGGTTCAGAGAGCTTGGGAGTGGCTAAGCATGGCTAGAGCCAGGACCTCCTAGCATCTAGGCCACTGTGTTGTGGAGGGAATTTTGAATTATACAAAAACGCTATCTAAGATAACTGCCAAGGTTACTATCGAGTCAGCCAGTCAGTCCTCAGAGAGCTGTTGAAAGCCAGTTGTCGAGCTCTGTTTTCTAGAGTGTTCAGCAAAATGGCTCCTTTCTCTATCTCTCTCTTTTTTTTTTTGAGACTACGTAGCCCTCAGTAGAGTGTGATGGTATCACAGCTCACAGCAACCTCAAACTCTGGGGCTTAAGCAATTCTTTTGCCTCACCCTCCCAAGTAGGTGGGACTATAGGCACCCGCTACAATGCCTGGCTATTTTTTTGTTGCAGTTGTCATTGTTGTTTAACTGGCCCCGGCTGGGTTCAAACCCTTCACCCTTGGTATATGTGGCTGGCACCATAACCACTGTGCTACAGGCCCCGTGTCGGCTCCTTTTATTCTTTCTGTAAATGTTTACAATCTGGTACAAGAAATAAAACCTCTACGCAGTGAACCACAGTGCAATGTAGAAAATGATAAAGTGGGAGGTCTGGACAGCTGCCTATCCCATGTGGGCTGAGTTACCTGGCTGCCATCTTGAGTCCTGGACACCGTGGAGAAGTGGGAGGGTGGGAGCCCTGCCATTGTGGCCCTCCCCTTCTCCTCTTCCAGAGGGGATGATTCTCCAGCCACTTGATCTAGATTTATTATCCTGATCATTCGAACATTCTAAGACCTGCCTTTCTACATAACTTAACATCGCATACAGATTTCTCTTATGCATTTGTGTATTTAATAATTATTATTGTTGCCTATTACTGTTAGCTAGCATTTATTGCATGCCCATAGTATACCAGGCACTGTTTTAAGCCTTTATCTGTATTAATTCATTTCATCCTGTGTCAGAGGAAAAGGCAATTTCTCAAAATCTGAAACAACATTTGAAGCTGAATTTACTGTTCATTAAGCAAGTGAGAGCTGTACATATGTCTGAACAAGGCAAAAGTTGAGCTTCCATAGAGTCTGGGGAGGTAGAGAGGTAAGGGATTGGTGAAAATACGTCAGAGTGTGTATGATTGACTGGATTTCAAGTTTGGAGATGTGACTGGATGATGGATGTACTTTCAGAAGAAAAATGACTCAGGACAGGAAGAGGGGAACTGCAGCAAAGAGAATAGAGAGCAGAGGAAAGTGAGAGCCTTTCAGCCGTGATTGGCAGTAACAAGCCACAAACCTCACACCCGTGTTTGCCTAGCTGACTCTGTGCCCGGGGCTCTCCTCTCAGCCTAAGGTTCTTCTGTCACCTCCTGTTTTACTGATTGGGTTCTGTGCCTTCCCTGTCCCCAGCCAGAGGCATGTCCTGCTTGGTCAGGCCTAGGCTCCTTGCTGTGCTATCAAGTCCGAATGGCACACAGGCAACCTTAATGGTGACTCAGAGGAGGGCGGCATTATCACTGCATGCTTGAAGGAACCAGGGAGAATTCTTTCATTTAATAACAAAAGTTTATCAAATACCTAAAAACCACCAGGCCCTTTCTAGGTGCTGCAGAAACAACAGTGAAGCCAGCAGACTCAAACTTATGCTTTCATAGAGTTCACCTCCTATTAGAGAGATAGCAAATTAAGTGGATATATTAATTTATACAGGTATTCTATGTCACATGGTGGTCACTATTCTGGAGTCAAAGCATGGAATGAAGGTGTTGGAGAATGATGGTTCCAGCTTCATGTAGGGTAGTCAAGGAAGGCCTCCAGGAGAAACTAATATTTAAGGAAAAAAAATCAAGGACTTATGAAGATACCAGAGATGACAGCTGGGATCTTCTCTGGAGGACAGTAATAAAAGAGGTCTGAGGTCTGTGCAATAATAGGGCAAGGGGCTTAGCCTTAGAGGTCAGTATCAGGACTTTGACTTTTAGTTTGATGAGATGAGAAGTCATTGAATGGTTGAAGGAGAGGAGTCAGGTATGATCTGACTAACCTTTCAAAGGATCATGGAAGATACCTCCAATTGAGATTTCTTTAATACTCCCACAAAATCCAGTAGTTAGAAGGAAAATTCTGGATATCCATGCTCAGAAGAACACAGATTGACCTTGTATAGAATCTCCAAAGAGTCTTTCAACTTGGGTAAATGCAAGGGAGCAAGAGACACATTATCACATCTGGCCATAGAAATAAAATGTATCTGTCAGGCAAAGAAGCATAATCTAGACCCAATTTTTATAATTTGTATAGTACTTTTTCTAGGTAATTGTATAAATTATAGGGATTTCTTCAATTAGTTTATGTGAAGACAGTGACAATTTAAATTTCAGTGCTATTCTGGTTGCAAGTGGGTGTTTGACATTTTTAATGTTATCGTGTGCATGTGTGTGTGTCTCTCATACTCACATACAGAGAGAGAGAGAGCAGAAGAGAGGAGAGAAAGGGAATGAGAAAGAAAATCGGCAGGAGGAGAGAGAGAAAGAGAAACAGCTCTGATCTGCAACAGAGCTGCTGCTATTCCCTGGGCGATAAAAACCTGAAATCTTGCTAATGAGGTTAAAACAATTTAACTTTTTCTGTGTGCTTAATAATAGCATTGCCTACTGACATAACCAGGGTTCCTAAAATAATTTCCCTCTTTCACACTTAATTTTTAAGACCTAGAAATTGGGGGAGGAAGAAAAATACCATCAGGTGAAGAACGTTTCCATCTAAAAGCTCAATTCTAGTGCCTCAACATTTGGCCCTAAACCATGTTAATTGCATCCTTTTAAGTGAAAATGAAGGATGGAACTAAAATATATCATTGCAGCTCTGGGTGGTTTCTCTTTCAGTGAGAGGAGAAAGATTGATCTTTCATTGCAGATCCCAGCTTTCCCAAACTGGGGAACTTCCTGTGACATTTTTATTTTGTACCTTCATAAATATCATTTGTGTTTGCCAGTAATAGAATAAAAGGGTTTATAAAGCCAAAGAGTTTTACCAGAACATTTAACTTTGAAGAGAAGACCACATCTCTGCTATGATAAATATTGATACTGTTAGAGCCCTCATTAAGAATAGAAATGTTTGAAATACATGTGCACACACAGGAGAACCCCTGTGAGTTGACCACCCAAGGAACTGCAGAAAACTAGTCAACATATGGAAGTGGTCAACATAGGAATTTCTGTTGAACATGCGTTGTGCATATCCAGAAAATTAGTTCAACGTAAGGAGGTGGTCAATGTGGGAGGGTGATCATCGTTGGAGGTTCTATTGTATTTAGAAAGCTTTTTAATAGACCATCAGCATCTGTGTGGTGGATTTAAAATGAAAGGTACTTTGCAAGAGCAGTGCTGAAAAGTACTTTTAAAACTTGTTCCTGTAAATTTCTGTCACTAAATGAACATGTACATTAAAAGAAAGAGAGAGATACTGGTTAGGAAAAGAGAAAGCAATCCAATCAAAACTTGCAGTGGCAGATATTGGTCGAATATCTGGAGTAAGTTGCCAGAATTATTTTTGTGGAGGGCTATTTTGGGTAGGCAGAAACCTTTCTTCTCATATATAGATTTCCATGTTGACTTTTAACCTTTTGTCCCTGGTCTGCAATTGTATAGTCCTGAACATGTCCTGAACCATCCTTCATGTTTAAACTGCAAGTTTGAAAAGTTTAAAGGCATTAAAAATGGATTTATACAAACCATCATGTTACTCCTTTTCTTTTATCATCCTTTCTGAAGGAAATTGCTGAGACAGTAGAGAGGGGCTCTCAGGAACAAAGCAGTGTCTGTAATACGGAGGGGTCATTTAAACATAGGCTTAAAATGGAAAATTAAGATTAGTGCCATGTTTATATTGCTTACCTTTCCTTAGGAATGGTTTATTAAAAGGGAAGATAGGGTTATCCCTAAAAATTACAAGAGCGTGTGTACAGAAAATAGACATGTGCTTGTGTTTACAAAGATCTTTTTGTACCATAAATCCATTTTTAATGCCTTTAAACTTTTCAAACTTGCAGTTTGAAGGGCATTTCCACAACTAATGTGGGTTGCATTTACATTTCTTGAGCTTCTTTGCACTCCATGGTGATAAGATGCTGGAGAAACGGAAAAGAGAACTTTCTTCCTATTTAGACTTTGTAATCTAGTTCATGGAGAAATTGACCAAACACTACGTGCATCTGAAGGAGGAGGGTGGGTACATTTAGAGAAACATGCTCACATGTGTCAGTCTTTTATGAAGAAAGCAGCCAGCTCTGCCTTTGATGATTCCAACATTTTGTTTGTTGAAAGTGACCAGATGATCCTTCACAGCCCCTTCCATAATTCAGATGCATCAAATATATGATGGATCTTTATGAAATTCTATTTGGTATTCTAATGTGGAAATGTATTATCAGTTCCTTGAAGGAAATAATTTGTGTATGGCCAGCTGCCACTTTCTTTATCTCTGCACAGAACTTCATCCTAGAGCTCAGAAATGCTAAGTGGATTTGCGGAGGGAAATATCAGTTATATGATTTATCTACTTAATGAACCAGATTCTGAAGTTAAAACAACTATTATATAATTTGTGTTTTAAGGGGATATTTACAACACAGAGGAATGTTAATCCAGGTAAAATTTGAAGGGCTTTACCCCCGTTCTTTCCCCCCCATGCCTCATTTCCCTCAACTACCCTACCTTGCACTCTGCTGTGGTGGAGTGAGGATGTCTCTAGGGAAAGTATTTGTTGGCAATCATTTAATTATTTGTACATGTGTGGAAGTGCCAGTGACTGTTTTACTCCCTCTTTGGGATGGTTGCTGTGTAAGTCATCTCTCTGATTGTGGAAAGCATTATTTTTTCAACTTCAAACACTATCCAGCATGGGAATTAATAAATGCAAATGGTGCCTTTCCTGATTAGACCTGAAATTATACTGAATAGATAGTTAACACTTTATGTACTAACTCAGCCCAATACAGAAGAACATATATATTAAGATTGATTTACATAACCTATAATTTGTGGGCTTTCTGAAATTTTCCTTAACTGTACCATGCCATTGAGTATTCAAATAGTCAGCTCAATCTCCCAAAGGATGCATTTTTATATTAGAAGAAGGTTTGTCATTGGGAGCTTGGATTGTGATCCATTTCCCACTCTCCCCCCACCGGTGTGTTTTGGTGTGATATAATATATTATCTCAAAAAATGCATTTTGTTTGTGTGGTTCCAGGAGATAATGATCAACAAGACATGGTTCCAAATAAGAAGAATGCTGTTCTTGTGGATGGGATTGTACTGAATGGCCCTACAACAGACGCAAAAGCAGGAGAAAAATTTGTTGAAGAGGCCTGTCGGCTAATAATGGAAGAGGTGGTTTTGAAGGCTACAGATGTCAGTGAGAAGGTAAAGATAAAAACCTATAGGAAATTCCAAGAATGGGAAAGATAGTTTTTTTTCTCCATATCTGTGTGTCTTGGATGTCAGAAAGATGGGAAGAACAAGCTTCATTTCCTCTCTGCCTTTGCCCAGAGGAATGTTCAGATACCCAAACTTGGGCCTTCCCTCACCCAGTCTGCTTTCCTTATGGGGCTGACTCCTTACTCCTCCAGCATTATTTGTGGGAAGATTAGCTGAGACCCTAGACCTTTATCAGATAAAACTGTGAAGCCCAGTGATAAAGTTTCCTGCTCTAGATAATCATATAGATTATGAACAACCTGCTGATCTGATTTATACACCTTCTAAAACATGTTTGCTCTCCATTTTCTTGTGCATATTCTCCGTGTTGCTAGTGAAAATCAAGCAGAAGCCAGAAAAGTGTGTGGAAAGTTTATTACCCTGTTTCCCTGAAAATAAGACATCCTCCGAAAATAAGACCTACTTACAGGAAAGATAAGATGTCCCCTGAAAATAAGACTTAGCGCATCTTTGGGAGCACACCTTAAAATAAGACACTGTCTTATTTTCCGGGAAACAGGGTATTATTATTATTATTATTATTGTCTTAGTAATCCGGAGCTCATCTGAGTTTAGACTATAAATCTTGGGTTGTTAAGTCTGACTCTTGACTGGTACCCATTACTGGGTCTAGGTTACAAATTCACATTCAGATTAATATCAGAACTACTACTAAGGACATCTGTCGTGATGAGTACTTACTATGTGCTTAGAACTGACCTAAGGATTACTCCATATGTAATTGTGTGTTTAATCCTTACAAACCCCGTAAGAGGCAGGTTCTATTAATTGTCATCATTTTAGTGATAAGGAAGAAATACAGGCACAAAGAGATCAAATATCTTGCCCCAAATTACACACTAGTGAATTTCGGAGCTGTGACTTACATCCAGGCATTCTGACTTAGGAATTAGCGCCTTGAATTATGCCTTCACGTGCCCCTTAAAATTGCTGAATTTTTCTTTATGACCCTGATCACTTTTCATGCTGAAAATGGATCACTGAATGGATGTGTGAAAAAGATATTTACCTCAATTTCATTAATCAGAAATAAATAATATTTTGAAAAGCTTTTGATTGTGAACTGTATTTTTTTTTATTTTTGATGACATACATTTGAGACAACTAATAGGAAAATAGATTGACCTGACCCATGAACATGGAATAGTTATGTTTGAGGCAGAATCGCTGATGCTTCTTATTTATCCAGATTGCATATTTACAATTACATATTTTCTTGTGTTCTCTGTACTTGTGAAATACGTTAGGCATGCTTTCCTTTGGAGCACAGCACTCCTTTGGCAGGATTTTTTTAATTGGCCTTTATTCAGTCATTAAATATTAACTGAGTTTTAGCTATGAGTAAGGCATTATATTCAGCCCTGGAGGATATAAAGAAAAATACAATAAAGGCCTAGCTTTGAACAGAATTTGTAATCTAATTGAAAGGATAAGTTTTCAGTAGAAAAGAGAACAGGGGGCCCCACTGAGAATGTGATAAATGCTAGGAGGTTGGAGCAGACTTTTGGGATTACACAGAGGATGGGCACTTTGAGCTTGGATGTGAAGTGTAAAGGTTACAAGATGTCTTTGACATAGCAAAGGGACTGTTTTCCCTGGAAAGAGCTCACATAGGGAATCAATGAGATATTAGATGAGAGGAGGAGGCTTAAAATCCCGAGTTATCCTAAGTTACCAGTTGAGGAACTACAAGTCCACAGCAGCCTAGTAGATGTGCAGGCTATCCATGTGAAGGTGGACTGAAAACTATGCTGGGGTTGAGGGCAGGAGGTGAAGTGTTTATACCACTAAACATTGTCTACTTTGACTCAGATGTAGCAGGACACCATTAAAAGGTGACCTGTGGAAGTATATCCATGATTAGCGAGATGATGACTTCTAATGCCCTCTCCAGCAGATTCTTCATCAGCATTTTTTTAAAATTATATATAATTTACGTTCAGTAAAATTTACCCCTTTTGGTTTTAAAGTCTGGGAGTTTTGACAAGTCATTTGTATATCACCACAATCAAGACATAGAACAGTTCCATCACCCCCCAAATTTCCCTCTGCCCTTCTTTAATAAACCCCTGCCCTCCTCTCTGGTCCCTAGAAATCACTCCTCTGTTTTGTTTCTCTATAGTTTTTGCCTTTCCAGATGGTCATGTAGATGGAATCATAATGCAAGTAGCTGTTTGAGTCTTGCTCTTTCCCCTCAGCAGACGCATTTGAGATTTATCCGTGCTGTTGAGTGCATCAGTCATCAGCTGTTCCTTTCGGTTGTCTCAGGAGATGTTGATTTATCTCTGCCTGTCACAGGTAGAGAATCAGAGCTTAGCTTTATACCACTTGCACAACTTGACACTTCCTCCCACTTCCCCCGACATCCACCTCCAAGTCTTCTCACTCCCTGACTCCTTCCCCATCCCTCTCCTCTCCTCTGCAGCCAAACTTTTAAAGATTATCTACACTTCCTCCCTCCTTCCATTTCTTCACCTCCTACATCCTCACTTCAAGGCAATCTGGCCTCCGCCCCCACCTTCCTAAGTCAAACTGCTCCTGCCAAGAACACTCCTTGTTGGTGAATCCATGAGCACTTCAGCCTTCATCTGATTTGGCATCTCAGCAGTGTTTTGACAATGGTGACCATCTTCTCCTCCTTAAAACTTCTTTTTTCTTGGTTTTAGTAACACTAGACTCTTCTAGGATTCCCCCTTCCTCTCTGGGCTGTCCTCCATAGCATTGCTGAGCTCCTCTCTCGTCGCTCACTCCTTAAGTGTTGGTTTAGCCTAGGGGAGATCCCACATTGCTTCTCTTTGCTGTAGGTTCTCCCTGAACCATACACATATTGTACGTTTACTGTTATGTTTTTGTAGTTATTGTCTGGAACTCTGTCCATGATCTTTCACAAGAGCCCCAGATCCACTACTATAGGCCCCTTTTGGACATTCTAAAGGTGCCTTGTACTAAATATGCTCAAAACTCATCATCTCTGACCCACCCTCAACCAGATCCATCTCCCGCTATTCCCTTTGCCAGTCTAAACCTTCTGTCCAAGCTAGAAACCTCAGGATTATTCTTGGTTCATCCCTTTCTCTCTCCTTGAACATCTAATTGATTTCCAAAGTCTATGGATTCTGCATTTTAATTACTCTAGAAACCACAGGCTCCATTCCCACAGCACAGCTGTCATCCAGAGCACCACCTTCTCTTGCCTGGCTTTCTACAGTTACCTCTTATTTCCAGTTTTACTTGGAATCTCCACATAGCAACTAAAAATGCTGACCCAAACACAAATGGGATCATTTCATTTCCCATTCTGAACATTTCAGTGGCTTCCTTAGAGCCAAGTTCAAACTCTGTGACATGCCACAAAAAGCACATCATGATTTGCATGAGCCTCGTTTGTCTCTCTGATTGTTCATTAATTTATTCAACATATCTTTATGAACACCTATTTTTGTGTAGGCTCTGTGCTAGTTAATTTTTGAAAAGTGAGCAAACCAAGGTCTCTTTTCTTATGGAGATTATGTGGGACATAAAAAAGAAATGAATAGCAGTATGAAAGAGTAAAAAGGATTGATAGAGATGGGGTAATGGGCAGATTGTAATTTTAAGTAAGAGGATCAAGATTGCTGTTATTGAGAAAGTGACCTTTCAGCAAAGCTTGGAAAAAGTGAAGGAATCAGGGATAAGCCTGTTTGGAGGGGGAGCGTTCTAGGTAGGGGACACAAACCGCACAAAGACGTAAGATGGGAACATGCTTGGTGTATTCAAGGAACAGTAGAAGGGCCAGGCTGGCAGGGGCACAGTCAGCCAGGAGGACAGTAGTGAGAGAGGAAGGACAGCCAGGGGAAGCAGATCACTTGGGGTCATTTTATGTCTTTGTAAGGATTTCAGCTTTTGCTTTGAAGGAACTAGGGGGCTGTTGTATATATCTGATGAGAGGAGTGACCACAGCTTAGGTTTAAGAGGATCACTGGCTGCTAGGTGATAGTAGAGTGTCCAGGACAGAGTACTAGCAGAGAGAAAACTTAGGAAGCAACTTCAGTATTCCGGTTTTATATATTGCATTTCTCTTTCCTAAAAATCCATGGGTTAGCCACACCAAACTCACTTATCTATCTAATTATCCCTAGATATGCTAAAAGATCCCTTATTTTTCACCTTTGTTCTTTCTGTTACTTTCATCTAGAAAGCTCCCTGTATTACTCAATGCCCTAACCTTTGTATGAGTCGCTCTACTCTTATTTATATAACCACTTAGATATTGGTTTCTCTAGGAAATCTTCTTTGACCTTGTAAATGCGAGGTGGAGCCCCTCATTTGTCCCATGATATCTGTATTACCATCTTAACTTTTCATGCTGAACTCTAGTGGCGGGTTTAAACCTCCCCCTTGCCTGGAAGCTTCATAAAGGTGGAATCCATCAACTCACATCCTCTCCATACCTGGCTCTGGTGGGTCGTGGAGTAATTGTTTGTTGTCACTGAATCTCCAGGTGTGTGAATGGCGGCCTCCTGAGCAGCTGAAAGAACTTCTTGATTTGGAGATGAGAGACACAGGCGAGTCTCCCCACAGGCTGCTGGGACTCTGCCAGGATGTGATACGCTACAGTGTCAAAACTAGTAAGAACTTAAATTTACTTTCTCTCTCTTTTTTTTTTTTTTTGTAGAGACAGAGTCTCACTGTACTGCCCTTGGTAGAGTGCCGTGGCATCACACGGCTCACAGCAACCTCTAACTCTTGGGCTTGACTGCTAACGCAATTCTCTTGCCTCAGCCTCCCGAGTAGCTGGGACTACAGGCGTACTTTCTCTCTTTTAAAAGCATGATTTGTCTCTCAGTAAAGTGGAGTATAACGATGTTTATGGGATGAGAAACCTGGATTAAAAAAAAAAGTGGTTTTGATGTTTTTATAATCGTCTGTTTAATCTCTAATCTGAATTTATTGTCCAAAGTCCAAGATCAGTTGATAGGAAAGCTGTTGGTGTTAGTATTTATATATAAATATCATCTTCACCTTGCCAATCCCCATTCTCCATTTACAATCAAGACCATCCATATAATTGCAACTTGTCTCATGTTGGCCCAAGATGGCAAATTATATTACATAAATTTGTTAAGAGATTTTAAATCTTGAATATGCCAAAAAAAAAAAAAAGTTCAAGAGGGCATCTTTAATAAACAGGAATAGATTTATTTGGAAGAAACTGAAGAACCTTTGGCAACTGATAAATTATAAATTACTTCATCAATCAGCAGAATCAAAAATATAAACACCTCTAAGCAGATATAAGAAAAATGAGTATGTGGTAAAGTTTTTGCTAGGATTTTTTTACAAAGATGTCATAGCCACTGCAGTCCAGTCTTTTTTAAATGTAGTGATGTGACATTGTCTGTCTTACCCTGAGGTACTATTCCAACTTGACTGCTAACATTCTGTTCACTTAGTGAACAAGTTTCAAAAATGGGGGAATAACTTCCCAAAATTTGCATCTCTCAGTGTGATGTAAAGGTAATCTAGTGCTTAATACCATATAAGCATTATGCCTTGTGAATTCTGACACTAGATTAAATTTAGTGGAAAGAACGTAATAAAATTCTGGCTAAAAATAACTGGATTATATTCCCTCGAGAAAGTCTGGTGTATGTATCAAAAACTCAGTTAGCATTTCTAAAGCAGAGATACATATCTTATTATTATGGTGCATGTTAGAAGTGTTGAATGACATTTAATGCAGCAGATTTTTCAGTTAACTGGATATTTTCCATAATGTTACCATGGAAATCAATCATAAATTAACACAGAACTAAAAAGAAAAAATGGTATTAAAACTTGTAGCAATGCATGTTTTTTCCCCCCCGGATCAGAAGAACTTTTCCATGTTTCAGTTGAAAAGACATTTTCTTTTGAGATTTTTGGTTTTTATTGAACCTCTAGTTTAAAAAAGAAACAAAACTAAGACCAAATGCTGTGAGTTGTAATGAGAGGTCACCAAATAAAATGGTTCCTAAATGTAGAAATAGACCTCTTGCCTTTTTCTCTGTGATGCTGGGCTTTCTGAGATTGCAAATTTTAATTCAGTTTAGCCTAGTGTCTGGTGTGAATATTTACACTGTGGAAAGCCAAGAACCTTTATGAGACCTTTTATCTGAGAAGGAAAAAATTTAAAGCTGGAACTAGAAGTTATTTAAGTCTTTAGGGTGACTGTGTTTGAAGTAAGCTGAACCAGAAAGTTTATAAAGCTATATGATGACTCACATGGTATCCATCTACAACATGCTGATTGCCCTGGTCCAATCTGAAAAATGAAAAGGCCACTCATTACCCATAGCCTGAGGTGAACCTGTGGGTCAGTAAAATTCATTTGGAGAGAGGAAAGTTACTACAGATATTTTCTTTTTTTTTTTCCACTTTTTTTTTTATTATTAAATCATAGCTGTGTACATCAATATGATCATGGGGCACCATACACTTGGTTCATAGACCATTTGACACATTTTCATCACATTAGTTGACGTAGCCCTCCTGGCGTTTTCTTAGTTACTTTGCTAAGACATTTACATTCCACATTTACTAAGCCTCACATATACCCTTGTAAGATGCACCACAGGTGTGATCCTTTCAATTCCCCTCCCTCTACCCATCTCCCCCCCTCCCTCCCCACCCTTTCCCCCTTCCCCTTATTCTTAGGTTGTAACTGGGTTATAGCTTCCATATATTTTCAGAAATAAAGGCCACAAGCAGACTGTTCAATAATCCATTTCTCACACTCTGGTTTGGGTGTGGCTTGTAGAAAAGAGGAGCAGGAAAATCACAACTATTAAAAGAATGCTCAAGTTTTACTTAGAAACATTTTTTCAGTAGAAAGGGCTGTGGTATGGGCATTCAATATTTTTTATTCGTATATAATCATGGTTTGAATAATTTTTAATTGAGGGATAATTTATATTCAAAGAGGTGAACAAATCTTAAGTATAGATTTGAATTTGTACCTATCTGTACATAGGGAGCCATCACCCAGACAGAGACACAGATCATTTCTAGGACTCCAAAGGCTGCCTCTATCCCCTTCCCTACTGAGAATTCTTTCTGCAAAGTACCTAGAATTCTTACCTCTAGCTCCATGGGCAGCTTTGCTGATTATCAATGTCATGTAAGTGGAATCATGCTTTATATACTCAATTGTGTCTGGCTACTTTCATTATCTGAGAGATTCATTTATGTTATTGCTGTATCAATATTTTTTCTTAATTATTATTGTGTAGATAAATACACTGTTTTAAATTTACAGACCACCCAAGATTTTTCAACCAGTTGTACGCTGGACTTGATTATTACTCCTTGGTGGCCCGATTTATGACAGAAGCATTGAACCCAAGCGTGTAAGTGCCATGCTACTAGAATTTCACACCAAACGTGGATTTGAGATATTTTTAAATGAATTAAGTTTTATTCTATACATTTCAATTTAATGGTTTCTTTTGCACAGTGTCATCATAAATAATGGAATAGTCTTATGACATGTAACAGTATGTAAAGAGGTGTTTGATTTGTACAGTGGTACTGTGAGATGGGTGAGATAGGCATTGTTACCTCCATTTAACAGCAGAGAAAATTGATGAAGCCACTTTTTATTAGTTCTTGCATTGAAAAGCCTTTATCTGTGCTACATGTTGGAGAAACATTTTGAATAAAAACAAAGTTCGATTCTGCCCTCATGGTGACTAAAATCTGGAGAGGGAAAGATAGATGCTAATAGAAATTATCCATACAAATTAATGTGATATGCAAAGTCTCAGATGAAGAAAAAGTGCATCGTGTTATAAGTATAAATGAGGCATTTTTCCCTAGTGGGAGAAATGTGTACTAGGAAAAAGTGGCAGAAAGAACTGAAGAATGAGTAAATGGTAACTAGGTGAAAAGGGGAGGAATGAGTTGCAAGTAAAGAGAACAGCACCTGTAAAGGCCCTGTGGCAAGAGGCAGCATAGCATACTCTAGGGCATAACTGAGGGAGCTATAGAGATGGCAGTGGAGAAGGAGACTGGGAAGATAGACAGCAGCCAGACATTCAGGGCCTAAGCAACCATGTTTATGAGTGCCATGGAAAGTCGTGGCAAGGTTCAAAAATCACTGGGTTCCATTTGCTTATTGAAAAGATGTCTGGAAATATGGAGAGCTGATTGGAAGGGACCAGTTAGAAGGACATTACCTTAGTCTAGTGAGAGATTGAACATAGACATTAGAAGTATTAATAGAGTGGGAAAAAATGTATTTAGATGATAAAACAGAAAGGACTGGGTAATATTACACCTTGGAAGTGAAGATAAGAGGGAGAATGTTTTGGCACGAGGCTTGAGTTTCTGGCCTTCTATAGCAGGGGTCAGGGGGTCATGTCATTCATTGACATAACAAGCACATGGGGAGAGGACCAGTTTCCAAGTCCTTGGTGGAAGAACCAAGATCAGGAATTCAGTTTTCAGTTGTGGGAATTGGAGTTTGCAGTAACTCCAAAATATCCAAGAATATATATGAACTAAGCTGAGAGATATATGGGTCTAGAATTCTGATTTTGATATGATAGGCATAAATTTCAGTGAAATGACAGCAATGGAGTAGTGGGCATGGATGAGATTCCCTAAATCAGTGATTCTCAGCCCTGACTGCTCATTACAATCAACTGGGAAATTTTTAAATAAAGCTATCGATACCTTTTACTGGGTACATCCCATGAATTGATATATTTACGAAGCTCAATAAAGTGATTTTAATGAACAGCCATGATGAAGAATCATCCAGGGGACCAGGGTGTAGAATGAAGAGAGAACAGGGCTTAGGACTGGGCCTTGAGGAGTCCACCATTTAATGGTTAGGAAGAGGAGAGTCAACCTACAATGGAGAGAGAAGAAGCAGAAAATAAAGGGGGAGAGCATGTCTAGTGTCACGTGTTGCTAGGTATTCAATTAAGACAATGAATAAAATAAAATATGTCCAGCAACGTGAACACCATTGGTGACCTTAGAAATGTTTTGGTGAAGTGACAAGAGTGTGTTCCAGGTTACAGTGGGTAGAAGTGGAAGTGGTAGGTAAATCAGAAGATACAGTCAAGTTTCACAACTCTTTGAACATATTTTTGCATATCCTGGATTTTTTAACTCCTTGTTTAGATTCCTTAATCTGAAATATTTAGGTTTTGGAACAACTAAATTACTACTAATCTGAACCATTCATTCAAAGTGTAGCCAACCCATGAGTTCATTCCATATTGTCCTCTCTTCTGCCTTCATGTCTATTCGCAGGTTTACAGTTGGGCTAGCTTTCAAAGGCAAGTTTAATACTGACTTTTCTATTACATAAAAAAGAATGATTAATTTTTATTGGTAGGTAGACATAAACATGTATACATTTCTCATACTTTTGATGTGTATAAACTGGTTTCACAGTATGTTTGAAAACAGAACCCATCTTATTTTAAAATGACATGGTGTCTGTAGAGTGCTTGACACAAAAATAGGTGATATACAGCAAGATCTTCAACATTTTTTGCCTCCATCCAAAGGCTTTCCCTTTTGGATGTTAAAATAATTGTGATTAAATTCTATAACTATAAATTGAAATGTGTCTGCTTAGTTTATGTATTTAGAGTACATGTTTATTGAGCTAGAACTTAATGTAATCTCTTACTGAGTAGGAGATTATAGATATTTAGTCATTCTCAGGTTATCTGGGAAGAAGAGACTCAAACAAATCATGGTAACTTTTGTAATTAGTGTTCCCTGGGAAGTCACTCTAGCTGGGATTTGTGAGCAGGACATTTATTAAGGAGTATCCTGGGGATCAGCCTAGGTGACCTGAGGAGTTGGGGAGGAGCATGTGCAAAGGTGGGGTCAGTAGTTAAGCTGCCATGCTGGCTCATGGCTATCTGAGCTAACCTTTGGCGATCTCTGGAGAGACATTTTTCCTGAAAAGTGGCCCAGAAATTGTCTGGGCCTCTATACCTCCAGCTTTAGCAGTTGTCAGGTGTGGACTGCCACCAGAAAGGGTGTGGCCTTGGGGGAGGTAGAGCCATGCTGTTGAGGCAACGCCTAGAGGGGTTAACACAGCAATGCTCTTTGAAAATGTTTCAACCTGGGCCAACAAATCCTTCATCAATAGGGGATCTGGATATATTCACAGTAAAATCATCATGTAATAAGAGATGTCCCATAGAGCACTTCCTGTTTCTATAAACACCGTGTAGTAGTGGAAGGTCTGGCTCAGAAGGGGTAGTTTTATGGCAGTGTCCAACCTTTTCTCTTCTCTGCAGCACATAGGAAGAAGAGTTGGCTTGGGCTGCACATTAAATATGCAAACACTAACAAAAGTTGATGAACAAAAAGTTAATTCATATTTTAACTATCTCTGATGCCACAGATAAGCAAATTGGTCCTCACATAATCTGCATGCAGCCCAGGGCACCCCTGTTAGAATATCTAGGGCTGACTGCTAGCACACTCACAGTAGTAACCTCATAAAACCCAGTTACCATGCCAATAGACTTACTTGACCAGTATCATCAGCCAACACAGTAACCAAAGCACCCAAGAGAGAAATAGCCCTTGCTCATGGCTAATGCAAAGAACTCAGATGCATTGCCTTCATCTCTCCTCATGGCATTGAAGTTTTCCTCCAAATTAAGACTTCTGGAACAGATCGCATATCCCTAAATCCACCAGCTATTGGCATGTATCTAACCCCGAGTAGTACTATCACCAATGGAGAAAGTCCAAAGACTTCAGCAGTCACTTGGTTTAATAAAACTCTATGTGCATTTCCTGGGACACCAAAGGGATGTTTTGACTCTAGTCATAGAAGTGAAGTGTTTTTTATATCTATCTAGTTATACGTATGAGGTGTCCCCAGTGTTTCTGTTAGTGGAAGAAGCGGTTCTGAAGAAAATGATTGAATTTATTGGCTGGAAAGAAGGGGATGGAATATTTAACCCAGGTGAGTAAAATTAGTTATTGCCATCACCCTTCCACTATGAGCATCTAAAAATGTATTCATGTGAAGAACAACTCCTTATGCTTTTACACATTACAAAAAGTTGGATATTAATAGTGCTGTCTGGGGAGAAGATAGCTTGTGCCTTTGTCCAGAGTGATAATATTTTATATTAATGCTACATACTTAACAAATGAGATGTCTACAATTTAGGATTCATATCTAACACAAATGAATTTATCTGCTATTGGGAGTTGGAAAGGACTAAATGATAAGTCTTCCAAGTTATTAAATTGACTTTACCTTAGAAAATTCCCGACTCATATTTGTTAATCCTACAGTCCTTTTCTGGAACCAGAGATGAACGTGTATTGTCATTTGAATTTTATCGATCAAGCTACAGACAGAAACAATATTAACTATGGAGACTTGGGTAGTGACCCTAAATCCAGAGCTAATAGATTGAAACTTTTGGTTTGAAAAAACCCTGAAATGAGAGAATAGATCAAAATTTCTCTCTTTGCTGAGACTGAAAGTTATGGAATTAAAGATTATGGAGTGTGTAAATGGAATAGCCAGAATATTGGATGGAGGTTGTGTTTGCTGCTTTTCCTAGTGATTTGTCCTTAGGCTAGAGCAGCCATGGCCTTTCATGCTTTCCTCTGTACTTGGCACTTAGTGAGCTATAACTTCATGATATAAATCTGTCATTTTAATTTTGTTTTTGCAGGTGGTTCAGTGTCTAATATGTATGCAATGAATTTAGCTAGATACAAATATTGTCCTGATATTAAGGAAAAGGGACTGTCTGGGTTGCCAAGATTGATGCTTTTCACATCTGCAGAGGTAAAAATTTATTCTCATTATCAGATACGGATTTTCTGAAAATGCATATTTAAGAGGGCTTGTTTGTTTGCGGATTCCTGATGCAATTTTATCCTATCCATGTGTGACTAATGCTGAAATGTAATGTAGTATTTTATTCCAAAGGAGATTCTGATGCCTGCCTACCCAATTTTATATATCACCTTTATTTAAAATTTATAGTCCATAACATTTTCCTTAAGAAAAAAGGAATATTTAATTTGAAAGTGCTGTCCCTTTCTCTCAATCTCTTTACTTATTAAAACTTACACCATCACTATTGATCTTGACTCTGTCTTCTACTCACATTTCCTTATAAAATTGATGACTTTGATTGACTAACATAAGGGCCTTGTACATTTCTTTTCAAGGGGAAAGGGAGTTGTTTAATAACCATGCCCACAATCCAACACCCAGGTGAACACACACACAGTGAGATGTTGCCACAGTTTCCTGAGTCTCTTATTTTACTCTCCACTGAAGTAGGAGGTCAGACTATGGATAAGTGCATTGCCTTTGAGTTAGGCTGCCTGGATTCAATTCCTCTTTCCATCCTTTACTACATAATTGACTTTGAGTAGGTCAGTTAACATCTCTGTGCCTCAGTTTTCTGATTTATAAAAATAAGTGTGTTAGCCTTTGTAACTAAGTAATTATCCCCAAACCCAGTAGCATGGAACTATATAATATATAATATTTTACAAAATATATATAACTATATGATATATATAATATATAATAACCCTAACCCTTATATATAATATTATATATCATATAGTTATATGTAACATATAATAGTGATATGGCATGTTATATTATAGTTATATATATGTACATATGTATTTTATATATATATATATATATATAAAGACTTTCAAGTCTTGAGCTATCTGGGTAGTTCTGCCACTGTTGGCTGGGGACCCTTCCATCATCTGCGAGTTGGCTGACTGATGGCTGATGCAGAAGTGATTCAGCTGGATGTCTCCAGTGATTCCTCTCTGCCCTGTGTGTCTTTCATCCTCAGTAGTGTAGAGGTGTCCTCCTTGCAATTGTGTGTGTAAACAACAGCACCTAAACACATCCTATCTCTTGAGACCTAGTTTCAGAACAGGCCATTATCACTTCTGCCTCAGTTCCTTGTCAAAGTAAGTCATACCTGTGGACCCAGATCCAAAATGTGGTAAAATAGAATCTGCTTGCGGAGCTGACCTGCTGCACAGTCCTCTGGCAAAGGATGTGGATACGAGACTCAGTGGACAATTGGGGCTATTAAAGCGATCCAGCAACCACATAGTGGTCATTGAATAGTGAGTTGTTGCTACTTCTTCAATGGATTATTACATGTAAAGTGGTATCTGGCATAGAATAGTCAAAATTATTAACTCTACTCATTACTAAGAGAAGAACGATCCAGCTATGACAAAGAGGTTAGAAGTAGACATTATACCGTAAGCGCTGTCTTTGTAGGGAAGAGATCCTTTTTTCCATTTTCTATTTTTGTGTGATTCATGTGGGTGCCTCTGTCCAGTCTGTCACCACATCTTTCCCAGGTCCCTGGCAGGAAGAGTTAGTTCAGCTTCTTTACCTCCTGTGGTAATACGTGTGGAAGGTCTCCATAAAAAACATGAGGTACCCTGTTTCCCTGAAAATAAGACAGTGTCTTATTTTAAGGTGTGCTCCCAAAGACGCGCTAGGTCTTATTTTCAGGGGACGTCTTATCTTTCCCGTAAGTAGGTCTTATTTTCGGAGGATGTCTTATTTTGGGGGAAACAGGGTAGGCAAAATCCAAAAGTTCTTTATTTCCAGCTAGGCTTGCCTCTATCTATCATTTTCTTCCACAAGCAAAAGTTACTTTATTATAGCAAAGGGAAAAATTTTGTGCTGATTTCTCTTAGTGGAAGAAAACCTGACCCCCACCATGCTGTCCTCTCGCCCTCTCTGACCATCGCTTGGGCTAGTTCAGTGCCAAAGAGAAAGTGAGAGATGAGTGATGGGAGGCACCGAGAAGCTCTTCTTCGTAAGACATTCTTTCTGTGGCAAGAGAAGAATGTCTGTAATGTAGACAGCTGGGAGAAGTACTTGGTTAATTGGGATTATTTTGGGATAGAGTTTCTCTCTGAGTTCCGGCCGTGGATATTTCAGCCGATCGGAGATACAAAATTCCTCCAGTGTTTGGACTGCTATTTCCAAATTTGGGAAAGCTGTTTAAATAGGGCCCCAGTCATCAGCTCAATATTTTTCAATTTTTTTTTTTTCATTATTCATGTGGTTTAAACCTTGCTGGAGTTCTTGTTTTTTGAATATGGAAAGTGGAAGCCTGGAATGAGGGTAATGCTTGGGAAAAATCTATAACACAGGTGGGGGGAGTGAAAAACATTGAAACTTCATGTAGTTGTAAAACCAGTACTAAGTGATTTTTTTTAATTTCCAAAAAGAGGCAACATAGCTTGGCTAACATGCCAGCTGAAGTGGAAGCCAGAAAAAGCAAGAACTAGATGCGAATGCCACAGAAAAATGTTGTCACTTTGACCACAATGTTTACTTGAATGTACATCTTTCCACACCCATCAGAGTCCACTTCACTTTGCAGCTCCTTCCTTTCCATGCTCTGCCGAAGACATTCAGGTCACAGCATTTACATTATTTTAATTCATATTTTATCGACCACTTTCACTGCTTATTACAACAAATCAATACATTTAGTGAAAAACGAATTAAAGAAGGTGGTATTTACTAAACAGTCAATCCTATCTTTTTGTTTTTGTTACACCTTCCTCATTTTCTTCCAGGTGTTTGGTCTGTGGCCCAGTCATTATTTTCCTGTACTGTTTTATTAAGTGGTCTTTGCCCGTTTTTGTACTTCCTCAAATTACTCCATCTCTATCTTACATTGTCAAATGCAGAATATGTGCAACCACCCCAAGGCGTTTCTGCATAATTCAGGGTTTGATTGTAGTTCTACTATTGATAGAGACCTACCAGATCATGAGAGAGACCCCTGTGCTGTCAGTATAACCAAAGTATCCTCTCCAGTGCTGAGTGTGAATGAAAAGAAATGGTCTTTTTGGAGGAAAATAATAAAAGCAATAGATCTATGGCTTAATTATCACTTAGGTATGAATTCTGCATTTGTAGAGTTCTTGGATAATTCAAATCACTTTTGGGATCAGCATAAAGTAGTCATCATTGTTTGCCACTAAAAAGTGAGGGTGAAAAAGATAGTCCTACCTCCTAGGTGAGCGGGTGAGGCTGGGGAGAGGCAAGTGGGTGCTTCATTCTCTTCATTCTGCTCTCTAGGTAAGACTAAGCTGGGTTGGTGTGCTGTTTCAGGCCTTCTCATGGGCCGGCAGGTGCTTCTTACAATATCCAGCAGGGTATGAAGCTGAATTCGGTCTATCTGGATTCTGTCCCTGGCCTCTTTGGGAATTAAAGCAGCTGTGTGTTTTTGGAGAAGTCCTCTGGTCATTCTTTTTCTTCAGTCTCTAAGACATAGTATTTACATACCCCATTCTTCCTACCAACTAATTGGAGCATTAAATCAGTCAGCATAACAAGGCATCCACGTGTTTAGGGCAGCAAACATGTTGAGGAGAGGACAGCAGCTTATTGAGAAGCCCAAGGTCACAGAAAAAGAATCCTTGTGGAACCAGAAAGTAAAACTTCAGCTCAATGCCATCTTTCATGTAGGCATTTGCTATTTTATCTTTATAGAAATGAACACCCGCTGAGTTTTTTTCATCTTGTGTAGATTTATGAAACCTGTGGGGAGGTTGGGTCTTAGAACAACTGACTTATCTTTTGCCAGTGACAGGAACAGCCACTTGTTTCTAAATGCAGTTGTTACTTTTGAATTCTAGCCTTCTGGATTTTTTTCTTGAAACTACTCAGCATGTCTGAAGCATCGCCCTCTTGGCGTTTTTTTCTCCTTCCAGGGCTCTTTTCCTTCTCTGATGCTTTCAAATGTTTAGACTTCAGTTTTACAGACTTTTAAAAAAAAATCTATCCCTATCCATTTAAGATTGACATTGGGCCATACTTTGCCCTGAGGTACTTAAAGATAGCTCTCTGAAGGAAGCTGTTATTATTCTGATGATAAGTTTTTTATTCTGTATGTCCGTTGGCTGCAGGTACTTGCCATCTCTCAGGGGGAGAGCACAGTGATTTTCCATATAGTCAGAAGTTGGCAGGGTAGGAGAGCATTTATCACTAGGAAATCAATAGTTGTTTGTTTTCCAGAGACTAAATCTCTGGTGAGAAACAATTGAACTTAGCTATGTCAGCTTAGCTATGACAGTCATCTTATCTCCCATCAGCCTAGGCTGATGTAGCAAGTAGAAAAATTAAGTACATTTTCATGTACATTATTACTCTTCAATATGCACGTGCTCTTGTAACAACCTGAAATAAATGCATCCTATAGGCATTGTGGATGTGTCACGTTTGAGATTTGGAAATTGATTATTTAGGATGGCTTCATTTTTCTTGGTGGTATTACTTCTGCATTTATTTTTACAGAGTTAAAAAAAAAAGAGCTCTCAATAAAACTCTCTTGACAAAAGAAGGAAAAATATTACCACATTTGAGGGAATATATCAAGTTAAGTGTGAAGCCATGACTACTCTTTTAATGTATTCATACCTACAAATTAAATTATGAAGAGGTTTTTTTTTGGTACAATAATGTCTTTTCGCACCTTTATTTTTCTGGCATGAAAAAGAATTAATTGACCACCTGTCCTCACTAATGTGTAAAGAGAGACATCTTCAATGTTTGAATGTTAATTATTCTATGGTAGAGAAAAAGGCCTAATGATCTAATGCATTTACTACTACTTGTCAATGAGAAATAGGCCAGACCTAATCCAGAATTATCTGTTAGCTTCATGCATGCCGTAACTGAGTAGTTTGTCTACAAATAATTATTACTTTATTCTTAACAATTTTAGCCACATTCCTGCATGTCTGATTTCAGTCTTGTGTTCAATATTGAAGATTGGTCACTTGACTGATCAGCACTTACAACTCATTGTTTGCTCTTGGAAATAATTAGATTCTTCTCTGTTGTGTGGTTGCAATCCTTGAGAAAGAGTCTTGCTCTCTCCTTTGAGGGTTTTGAGTCAGCAGTGGATTAGATTATAAGTTTCCATTAATATCGAAGCTCATTAGTAGCATCAAGAGAAACTTTTCTCAACATTATGGAAAACAGTAACCTCCGGTGACCTACTTTGTGCCAGACTCTGTGCTAAACCTCTTACATATCTTTTTTTTTTTTTTTGGTTTTTTGGCCGGGGCTGGGTTTGAACCCGCCACCTCCGGCATATGGGACCGGCGCCCTACTCCTTGAGCCACAGGCGCCGCCCACCTCTTACATATCTTAACACATTTCATTCTATAACATGCAGATGGAGCAGGCACTATTGACATGACCTCTTTACAGATTAGCAAACTGAGGCTTAGAGATGTACATTATTTGTTCAAGATTCTCTAACTGTAACTGGAACAAATTAAAGCTCAAGTTTCTCTGACCCCAAAGTCAAAGTTCTTAACCACTATACTGAGGAGCTCAATTAAATTACTTTTCTTCTTTTTCTTTTATGCAATAACATCTCAAAGTTGTGCTCAGCTGTAATGACTTACACCACTTGGCTAATAAGCCATGTTTTTTAATGCTATATATTGATGTTTCTCCCTTTCCCCCTTCTCCCTTTAATTCAGTGTCATTACTCCATGAAGAAGGCAGCCTCCTTTCTTGGGATTGGCACTGAGAACGTTTGCTTTGTGGAAACAGATGGAAGGTAATGGGGACAGGATCCAGAGCTGTGTGGGTGGAGGTGAAAACTCATACTGTTTAAAAAGCAGCACCATTGACTGTCACCTACTTAACACAACTGAAAGTCTCAAATCTATGTCTCTTAGAGGTAAAATGATACCTGAGGAACTGGAGAAGCAAGTCTGGCAAGCCAGAAAAGAGGTGAGAGGAGGGAAGGAAAGAGGGAGAGAAAATGTGTGTGTGTGTGTGTGTGTGAGAGAGAGAGAAAGAAAGAACAGGAAGAGAATGCAAGCAGTCAAAACCATTTCTATGCATGGGAGAGAGAAGACAACACATTGGAGTTAAAATAGGGAAACGTAATAATTGTTCCATTTCCAGGGCTTGGCTCTGCATGTTCTGTGGTTTCTTAGATGCTCTCAGTCCCAGGTGACCAGAGCCTATTAAAACATTGATATCTCCGTATTCAGGATTCTTGGCTAGAATAAGCCTCTAGGATAAACTCAGCCTCACCATCAGGGTCCCATAGTCTACTCTCCTTATAAATCCTCCCTCTGAGAAATCCACAGGCCAAACCAACCTTCTCTGGGTCACATTCAATATAATTCCTGATTTCTCGATCAACCTATCTTTCTAGGTTACATCTAACCTACCTGATGTTGAGAATGGGACTAGTATTTCAGTGGCAGAATTTCTTTTCTTCCTGAAGTACTATTAATAGAATATATTACAACTGAAATGATAGAGAAAGCAAAGCATGGGCCTAGTTGCATGCTGTGCTGCAGCTAAGGCTGGCCCTGATGCCTGGTTTTTAAAAAGGTATGTCATTATTTTAGTGCCAGACATTTTGCTTTTTGGACCACAACCCTGTTGGATTTGGGAAATCTACTTTTCTGCTTCCGTGCCATCCCACTGGCACACCTACTGCTAAGGGAGCTTCAGAGAAGTCTTCAATAACTTTCTAGTAGGTCGCAACAAAGTCAGACATGACCGCCAAAAAATGAATAGCCCAGCTTCTGAGCTGGGATGGAAGTATATGGATCCCTATAGGAATTCAAAAACCTAGAAGGATTTTTCTTTACATTTTCATATTATATTTTTGTTGTCGTAGTCTTTTATTCATATTTTCATAAAAAGCACCATATGTGGAGATGTGCTAGACCACCTTATGCTGAGCCATACTAGGTTTGAACTTCTGTATTTAAAATTCCTGCCATTATTACAGATGTCTTACAAATACGTGAGGTCTAGAGTCCTCTCTCTTTTTTCTTAACCTTCTAATGACAAGTGGATTTGATACCATCTGATGGTTGAGGCAGCAGATTTCCTTACTCTTCTGTAGCATTCTGCTTAATGGTGAGGAGTTTCTACTATGAATTACAGATATTGTTTGCTAGTTTTAATTTCATCTTTTTTCTACACAAGTTCCCATCAAAACTTATTTTCATTATGTCATTAATGTTTGTTGGTGGAGAATAGGATTGTCTTTACTGTATAGTTCGTATGATTCCTTCTTTCCTTCTTTCTCTCCCCTACCATGAATTTTATACTTTTTGTTATGGAAAATTTCAAACATACAAAAATAATATCATACATCTCTGTCCATCCATCCCAGAACCTCACCCATCATTAGTTCATACGCCTTTCTACGCTGTCCTTGTCCCATCTCCTCTCACTAGATCAGTTTGTGGCAAATGTTAAACGTCACACCATTCCATCTAGCAATAGTTGAGTGTATCTGTAAAAGATACGTACTCACTTTAAGAAAAAAACATAATACCACAATTATATCTGAGATATAGGATTTTATTTATTTATTTTTGGGAGACACTCTGTTGCCCTGGCTAGAGTGCCATGCCTTAAGCCTACCTCATAGCATCCTGAAATGCCTGGGTTCAAGTGGTCCTCTTGCCTTAGCCTCTTGAGTATCTGGGACTTCAGGTGCCCCAAAACCTGAGCTCAAAGGATCCTCTTGCCTTGGCTTGGCAGAGTGTCAGGCTTACAGGCGTAAGCCACTGAACCCCAGGCGAAAATAGAATTTTTAATACGACCAAATAGTCAGTCTACATTAAAATTTCTCCCACTGCGTTTATATCACGTAAATCTTTTTGATCTATAGCTTCCTTTTCTCTACAATTTATTTGTTGAGGTCCTTTGTCCTGTGGAGTTTGCCACATTACTAATTTTGTAGATTCAATCAAGAACTTAAGACTGTGAGTGCTCCCCTCCTCCACAGCACTCGTCTGTTGTCCATATTCCCTGTAATTTGGCAGTTAGATTTTGAGACCCGATGAGATTGAAATCAGACGTTGTTTTAACCAGGAAGGCTTCATGGGTGGCTTTTTGTCCTGACATCAGAAGACATCCTGTGTCTCTTTTTGTAATAGCATTGACTTTGGTATTGCCAGTCCATCCATCATAAAAATCTTTGTCAGCCTCTTAGCCCATGCATTCCACTGCCATGATGATTATTCTCTAACCCCGTTATTTCATGAAGTAATAGTCTAATTCATTCTCTCATTCTTTCTTTATTTATTAACAGGCATTATATTATAAAGAAAAATATCCCTCATCCTTATGTAGTTTCCCTAAAGAAATAGTTTACGTAGACAAGACAGGATGAATGTTTTAGTTTTCTCCTTTATTTATCAGTGTTTTAAATCATAAGCTTGTTGCGTCCCTTAACAACAAGCCCTTATTTTTTTAGTATCATTAAGAATTCATGTTTCTCGCGTAGAGGGTTTTATTCCACAGCAGTCATTGGTATTTTTGTTGCTCAAATTTTTGTTTGTTTTGACAATGAAAGTACATGAACCTGACATAATGCTAAAGTTAAGACCTTGAGGAAAAATTGCTTTGGGCACATTTAAAAGTGGGCAATGGGGTTAGAGTTGGTATGTCTCCTCAGTTTTCTTTTAAGTCAGTTAGTACTGGCGCCTGAATTCACCAAGTACAAACTTTGCATCCATTGTGAGATAATAGTATGTGATGACTACCCTGTTTCCCTGAAAATAAGACAGTGTCTTATTTTAAGGTGTGCTCCCAAAGATGCGCTAGGTCTTATTTTCAGGGGATGTCTTATCTTTCCTGTAAGTAGGTCTTATTTTCAGAGGATGTCTTATTTTCGGGGAAATGGGGTAGTTTATTTTTCTTGGTAGCTTCAAATCTAGTTGTTTCATTATTAGCCTTTTACTTATGTGTTTCAGATATAAGGAATTAATGCATTAACTTTTTTTCTGCTTGGATTTAACTCCCTGGACTATGACCATCTATTAAAAAATGCTTAGAAAGTGACCTTTACTTGATGCTATTACAAAAATGGTGTAAAACACACAGCATTAGTAGTTCTAAAGTACTTACTGACAAGTTCAGACTAGAATGACAACTGAGTATGCAGAGGTGTTTTTGTGTATGAGTGTCTGAAATGACACATTTTCTTAGGGAACACAGCTAATCGGCACCATGCAATCAGTACTGTCTCTACTGAATTTTCTCATCAACAGCATGTGATGAGGGGAAGAAAAAAAGTTTAAATTCAGATCTCAAAAAGTTTAATTTCTGAGCCTGATATTTATGGCAAGATATCTTTAAAGGTGAGGAAAGCTCATTAATAGGCTATAATAGCTTGCATAGGCATTTTCTCATGACTGTCAGGATGTCATACAGTTTATAAGGAAAAGCCCAACCATTCAAGACACCTTAAACAGTTTTAGTGAATTACTTTTTTCTATTGCTTTTAATGATTGATGTAAATCTGGTCTCATTTCTGTTAGGTCACTGACACAATAAAGCCATAATCTGTTGGTAATTGAGTATAGGGAAGAATTTCCGAAGCTCGTGGTTTCCTGGAGGCTCTATGCCCTCCTGGCCTGGCTCTCAGAGGTTTGGGCTGACTGGATTCTATGCATCATAACTGTTTTTCAATAAGACACCATCACATTGATTTCTGTGCATCCCAACATGGAGATGGAGACCAAGTGTTCTTGTTATGGTACATTTTCTGTTGAGAAATAACATCTTGCTATCAAAAGTCAATTAATTGGAATAAGTTTGGTTCAAACACAGCCACCCTGGCATTGAAGGCCATAAAAAGTATATTGCAGTAACGATGAAATTTATGATAAAACTGAGGTTAAAAAATGGTTACGTGCTAAATGGAGATGAAAATGACCTTTTTAGGACATAAACACTTTTGTCACTTACTCCTCGGTGTTCTAGAATCTTAAAATTCTAGTTGCCCCTCCCCTCATTTGCCTGCAAGTTTTCCTTCAGGACACTTCCACCTGAACAACATAATTCTGCCTCCATACTGAGATAAATCATTTGGAGACAACCTTGTGTGCTCTTCCTCTACCTGGTCTGTACAGATGCCCTTACTGGGGCCAAGGTGTCTGGCTACCTTGACTAGACTTACCACCCATCTCTGTGTGCTCCCACATTCTCTTCTTCCTCTCCCACTTTTCACTGGTGCCTGTTCACTTTACCAGATATGGCCATCAGCTATGTGAGGAGAGGTAATCATGGTAGGAGGGATGCAAGTTTTCTTTTCCAGAAGATTCCAACAAATTCTTCTGTTGCAACATCTGTTTTAGAGAATGTATCTCAGTGTGATTGCCTTATCTCCTTCTGATGCTGAATTTGTGCCTGAGCGCATTCTCTGTTTTGTAACTGCACTTGCTTTACAAGGAGACAAGCAGACAGGCCTGCATTACCCCTGGAACTAGGTATTTGTCTTTGTCTTCTAATCCTGTTTTTTTTTTTTTTTTTTTTGAGGTTACAATGCCAGCATTAGGAAGGTCCAATATATTCCTTTGGTAATAAATCAGGAATCATACTGAATGTCAATTTGCCATTGAGGTTTAGGTTGTTCACTTTTTATCTGGCCATCTGTACAACAGAAAATACTACAGGAAGCAAATGACAGTAATAATAATGAGGATGATTACTGAACTGGGACAAAAGACTACTATTGTCATAGGATTTTCTCAGTTTTCCAACCTGTTTATAATGATGAGAGGCCACATAATGAAGAAGTTTTAAGATATCCATTGAATGAATGATTATTTCCAAAGAAACCAAATGACTCTCAGGATGCATAACACTTCATGTTTACCAACCTATTACAGGATCAGTTTAGTGGTGAAGGTAACAATTCTCTTTGTGTGTGGATCCTTCTCACAGGGGGCAGCACCATTTCTTGTCTGTGCCACCTCTGGTACAACTGTGTTGGGAGCCTTCGATCCTCTGGATGAAATAGCTGACATCTGTGAGAGGCATGGCCTCTGGCTTCATGTGGATGTAAGTTCATCTGTGTGTACACATCTGTTTAATGCTGTAGTCTTTCTGCCGCCTTGATATGAAACTTTTTAGATTCTCAGAATCTAGATATGAAGCTGCTTCTACTTTTGTCTGTGTATATTTCCTATTAGTGGAAGTATTTCTCTAAGGTATAAAGAAAATCTCAAGAGCTCATGTAAATTTTCTTTTAGTTTTCTGGATTCCATGTTATTTTCTCCTCTCTTCTGAACCAAATTCTTTGGTCCCTGAATCTACTCTCATTGAAGCAGTGTGTATAGGACACATTTTGGACTAAGGAGCAAAGAGACCTTGATTTTGGATTCTAATCTTCTTCTTCATTGTGACCTAAGCCCTTGGACTTCAGTTTTTTCATTTGTAAAGAGAGGGATGGTGGATATCATTTGTAAACTATCTTCTATTAATGTCACTAAAATGATGTGCTTCCAATCAGCTGGAAAATGCAAAAAGTTACATGAACTAATTGTGTGCTATAATTGCAGCAAGTTTTATCTGGATTTGTCAGATAAGTATTTAACAGGGATTGAGATAGCATATTCTTCAGAATTTTCTAACTTAAATAATTCCCTGGAGTTCTTCATAGGAAATTTCTTTCTTAAAGGTAATTTTTAAAATTCTGCTTATCCAGGATTAAAAGTTGAATTCATCCAGTTATGAATGCTTGGTGAGTTTTGTAGTTTTCTTTTCTCTCTTCCCTCCCTCCCTTTCTCCCTTCCTTCTTTCCTTCCTTCCTTTTTTTGTGAAAGCAGGAGAAAATTAGGTCCAATCTAACCAAGAAAAGTGATGAACATGCTGTTTAGGGAAATTTCCTCTGGTAGGCAAGTGGTTCAAATCCTCCTTATCATAAGAAATATTTTTTGACTTGTTGAATAGAAGGCAACTGAGCTTTTGAGGGATATACCTACACACAATTTTGTAGTTTGTATTTTTTTGTGCTTCCAAAGTGTCACTGATATGATTCAAGGTTTACATTAAATGTATGCTAATATTTGGTAAAATCAACTGTGGTACAAAGCCCACTAGACTTACTGGCTCTATTTGTACGCCAATGGCAATACTTCAAGTAGATTATTTGTGACTTTTTAAAATGGAATTTTAATATTTGCATCTGCTCACATTTCAAGTTCTATCTCATTGATTTTTAGGAGCATAATAATATATTATATCCTAAAAGATAATATGAAGTGAGTACTTTTGTAGCTGTAGAAATAAGAGGAAAAATCAAATACATCAGCAGATACACTTAAATATTCTACTCTCATAAAAGAAACATCAGATGTGGATTATATGTTTATGTAAAACAGAGAAAACTAAATAGTTTATGTAAAACAGAGTAACTGCAGTAATTTTTAAATTGGGAATGATTAAGAGATTTATGAAACTTAGACTTAGAGAGAATTGTGATTTATAAATATAAATAATAAGATCTCTAGGTGTTTTTTATTTTAATTTTTTTGGGATAATCTCATTCTGTTGCCCAGGTTAGATTGCGTGTGTGTCAGCCTAGTTCACAGCAGCCTCAAACTATTGTTTTCAACCAATCCTCCTGCCTCAGCCTCCCAAGTAGGTGAGACTACAGGTACTTGCCATGATACCTAGGCTAATTATTCTATTTTTAGTAGAAATGGGTTCTGGTTCTTGCTCAGGCTGTTCTCGAACATCTAAGCTCAAGCAACCCTCCTGTCTTGACCTTCCAGAGTGCTAGGATTATAAGCATGAGCTACTGTGCCCTGCCAGTTTTCTAAAAAAACTAAAGGCTGAATTTTTAAAATTACTTCTTCCATTTTTTTTTTTAAATTTTGGATTGATATGGTTAGGCTACATTGTTTACATTTGCAAGGTAAAGTCCAAAGAAAACACCCAGCCCCGGCTGAACTGCAACCAAAAAATAGCCGGGCGTAGTAGTGGGTGCCTGTAGTCCCAGCTGCTCAGGAGGCTGAGGCAGTAGAATCGTGGAAACCCAAGAGCTAGAGGTTGCTGTGAGCCGTGTGACATCATGGCACTCTACCGAAGGCAGTAAAGTGAGACTCTGTCTCTACCAAAAAAAAAAAAAAAAAAATATATATATATATATATATATATTTAGGCTACACCAAATCATTCTATGTATACATAGTAGGCATCTGGAAAATGCCTACAGTATTAGATTAAACTTGACAATAGTCTATCTGACCTATTAAAGATAGTATTCACTCATCTGTAGTTTTGCGTCAAATTGATAAAATTTTATTACAAGGAGCATGTAGCTTATCTTAAAGAAACTTCTTATACCACAAGTAGTTTGTTACTTTAAAAATAAAACATTAAGGGGCAGCGCCTGTAGCTCAGTGGGTAGGATGCCGGCCACATACACCAAGGCTGGCAGGTTTGAACCCAGCAGGGCCAGCTGAAAAAACAATAATGACAACTGCAACAACAACAACAAAAATAGCTGGGCGTTGTAATGGGCACCTGTAATCCCAGTGACTTTGGAGGCTGAGGCAAGAGAATTGCTTAAGCTCAAAAGTTTGAGGTTGCTGTGAGCTGTGACACCACAGCACTCTACCCAGGGCGACAGCTTGAGACTTTTATCTCAAAAAAAAAAAAAAAAAGTAAAGAAAAGAAAAAGAAAAAGAAAACATTAAAAATACTGCAGTAATTACATGTAGATGAACTTTTTGGAAATATTCTAAAGGAATGTTCTTTAAAGACCTTTTAAAATATTAAAAACACTTTAAAATGAAATTATGATTACTTATTCTTCTAGGTTTTTCATAAAACCAAGTTGCCCTCCATACATGCCAAATTTTATTAATTCTAAGATGCACATTTAAAAAATATTTTTTAACATCTGTGAAATAGGTATTTTATGTCATTTCTTTTTCTTTCTTAGTGGTATACAAAAATGCTAAATCTTACATTTGATGATGTCTTAAAGTTGGTTAATTATAATGTATTTTTAAACGACTGAATAAGAAAGACTTTAGTTTTGTTAGAACCTTTGGTCTTCAGTGTCATTCTTCCTCTGTGAGAGCAAATGGCATTTGAGCCTCTGCCTCAGACCAGGATGTCAGGTCCAGTCCAGTTACTCTTTGAAGCAGAGACTGTGGCTGCTGCAAAGCCTCACCTTCTTTTTTTTTTTTTTTTTTTGTAGAGACAGAGTCTCACTGTACCGCCCTCGGTAGAGTGCTGTGGCGTCACACGGCTCACAGCAACCTCTAACTCTTGGGCTTACAGGATTCTCTTGCCTCAGCCTCCTGAGCAGCTGGGACTACAGGCGCCCGCCACAACGCCCGGCTATTTTTCTGTTGCAGTTTGGCCGGGGCTGGGTCCGAACCCGCTACCCTCGGCATATGGGGCTGGCTTCCTACTCACTGAGCCACAGGAGCCTCACCTTCTTAGCAAAGCTTCCTGGTCTCTCACCCACTCTTTATCCCAAGCCCCAGAGCAGGCAGTAACATTGTATTTAAAAATCACTGGCTCTTCATAAAAAAGAATGAAATCTTATCATTTGCAACAACATGGATGGAACTGGAGAACATTGTGTTAAGTGAAATAAGCTAAGTACAGAAAGGCAATCTTTCATATGTGGGAGCTACACATTAAAAACAACTGATCTCATGGAGATGGAAAATAGGATGATGGTTACTAGAGACTGAGAAGTGCAGAGGGAGCCGGGGATAAAGTGGAGATGGTTCATGGGTGCAAAAAATCTCATTAGATAATTAGATAGAAAGAAAAATATTTGGTAGCACAGCAAAGTTGTACGTATAATCAACAGTAAACTTTAAAATATCTAAATAGTAAGCTTTAAAATAACTAAAAGAGTAGAATTGGAATATTCTTAATATAAAGAAATGATTAATGCTTGAGGCAATCAATACCCCCAATTTCTCTGTTTTGATTACACATTGTATGCCTGTATCAAAACATCACATGTAGCCTATGAAGATGTACAACTATGTAACCCAAATAAAATCGTTTATAAAAAGAAAGACAAATAAAGCAAAATCATGGGATTTACAGGCTGCCAAATCTCACTGCCACTTCTGCCCCTACCTCCCCTCAGAATTGATTCTCCTATTAATTTATTATATAATTAATTAAAGAGAAGGAATATGTCAAATGATTTACCATGATGCCTAGCTTATAATAATGATAGTCCTTACTGAGATTGAAAATCAAGTTTCTTCATCATTTATGTAATTGGTTTAATATTTTTGAAAGTTCTAGATTTAGGAACTTAGAAAGTAAATGAAATTGAAGTAAGGCATTGGCATCGGGGGTGTTATGGTTTTTCTGTTTGAGTAATAAATTTGTGGGTAAGCTATTTCTAACCCTGGCAAATCACTTTGCAAACCAGTGAACTAACGTCTTGAAAGAGTTCGTGTAATTTTAAAACTGAAACTCAGCTCACTAGGAGTGGAAGGATATGATTTACTTTTTCTGAGAGGAAGTGGGGCAGAGGGTAGAGTGAGGGGACATGAAGGGTAGAAGGCAGGGTCTGGGGCAGGTGGAAGGGACAGGAGAGTAAATGGGTGTGGCCGAGTCCTACTAACTAGTTGTTGCTGATAAGTTATCAATGAGGTTGGAGATCAAAGAATTGAGAAGGTAGAAAACTTAGTATTCATAGTGTGTGTAATGAAAGTAAAAAAAAAGAAAATGGAAGTCATCTTAATGTTTGAGAGGATTAAGATCTCAAAATCCAGATCTGTGATTCTCAGGCATTAAGTCTAGACCAAAATTTTCTTCAATGCTGAAGGCAGTGGCCTTTGCCTTCTACCCTTACTTGCACGTGGTGTGCTGTGAATCCCAGCGGGAGAGAGAGTTCGCCAAGAAGGGAAATTGACTGGCAACTCCAAGTCATCAGTCCTATACCCCACCTCTGCGATTTGCTCACACACCACCCTTGAAAGACATCAGAGCTCTCAAGCCCTTGTGGATCCCAGGGAGACTCTAGTCTAGTCCACGGAATCAAGGCTGGGGCTAAGGTGAGGCACCTGGGGTTCTGAGGGCTTATATGTAAAGAAGCACTCACTTTTGGGGCCATGGAAGAGTTTACTTTGAGAGCGACCTCCTCCTTAAATTGTGTACCTCAGTGACTCATTCACCTTGGCATAGTCCCAGTTCCTAATGACAAGAGTTATTTTTAAGTGAGATGTAAGGCTACAATGTGGCTTGTGCTGTACTATCTCTTTATTAGTACCAGTGTGCCCAGTTTTTGTAATATTCTGAGGATGATGAAGCTGTCTCATTTCCTTTGTCTTCCACATCCTTGGAGCATACAATGTCCCACTTCTTTCTACATGATATTGGAATCTACCTATCTTTTAAAATTATACAACCTAAAATAGGATAGCCTTTGTCTGTATCTTAGGCACCTCCTGAACTCACCTACTGCATGAAACATTTCCATCACCTTGAATTTTCTGTGCTGCATTTTCTAATTTGGCCAAATTGATACCTTCCTTAAGTCATGATATTAGGAGAAAAGAATGGGCTTTGGGTCTCAAGTCTAATTTTTATTATTTATGAGACCCTGGGAAATTTGCCTAACAACCTTAGGTTATCTATTAAAAATAGAAGTGAAAATGACTCCATTTTCACTGATGTTGTGAGGTTAACACAGACATAGAGAACTTTTAATATAGCTCAAGCTAGTCCCCTCAGAGTCTCTCAGGGCAGATCTCCTTCATAGTCCCACAAATTAAAACTTAGAAATTTGCTCAATTTTTTTCAAGGAACAAACTGACTTTTGTATTTCTTACACTGATTTCTGTTCTTTTCCCTCCAAACTTGCTGAATATGAGATTTCCTTTCATCTCAACTTCCCTCTCCTGTACTCCTAAAATGTTTCTCTCCAGTGAATAGCTTCCTTCTATCCCAAGCGTCTTCTCTCCCTCTCTTCTATGTTTGATTTGCAAATATTTCTGAAAAGTATTTGGCAAAAAGGATCTAATTTTTCATTCACAGGAGATTTTTCTAGCTAGCCCATCCTAGTTGGCCTTCTACCCAACTTGACAGTAATATGCCTAATTCATTATATAGAATGCCAGCCCTTAGTCCATGTCTCTTCACACAGTGTGGGTGGCAAAATGTCGACATGGTGAAGATGTCTGTTTTAGGTTCTAAGCTTTAATAGGACATGGACTGTTGTTAACCTATTTTCATCCATACACAGTTCAACTGGTTAATATTCCAATTTCTTTATTACGTATAAATTTAAATTCTAAGGATCATGGTGGGGGAAGGCTCCATCTATTGTGATGAAATTCCAGTTGCCTGAGTTGAATCACTGATCAAAATTTCCTAGAGTAAAAATCAGATAACATGACATAGAAATAACACAGATTAAGATTGTCACTGAGGGTTTTCTATGACAACCTGCTGGAAGACAAATAGCATTGGAATAACACTGTTTTGGTTATATAACTATCTCAACAGGCCTCTTGGGGTGGCTCAGCTCTAATGTCAAGGAAGCACCGCAAGCTTCTGCATGGCATCCACAGGTAAATGTAGTTCCCAGTTTACAGCTGACTTTTATTTAGGCAAAGGAATCTCTTGGGATTTTGCTCACCCAAGTGACATTTGGAAAATAGGCAAAAGCAAAGTCATTGTTTTGCTTAACCAAACAAACAACCACACACACACAAACAAACACAGTCACAACAACAACAAAATCCCTCCAAATTCACCAAAACCACTCAGACAAGTAAATGTGTAGAATGGTGACTTGTAAGTAATGAATGTGGACGCTGCTAATGGAAGCATTCTTTTTGTAGAAACTAACTGAGTTTATCTCCCTATTCTGTTCCTTTAGGGCCAACTCTGTGGCCTGGAACCCACACAAGATGCTAATGGCTGGAATCCAGTGCTGTGCTCTTCTGGTGAAAGACAAATCTGTGAGTTTTCTTCTGAATGGTTTTTGGGCATGGAGAGGGTTAAATCATCGTGTTTGCAGAGGGTTCCTGTTTTGCTTATCCTTTGGGGACTTGGGCCAGGTGTTCATGCAGGTCTTTGGGAAATGTTGACGGTCTCCAAATGAAAGATGAATAAACCCAGATAAAAGATTTAGTGTCTCTGCTCAGGTAATGTTGTGGAATTGATTTAGGTATTACATAATCTCGTTAGTTACAGCAAAATGCTCTCTCTCGCTCTCATTTGGATTACATGTTAAAACTCAGTTTTAAACGTTGCCAAGAATTTTTTCTCCTTGATTAAGTCTGGGATTTAAGTTATCTTGAAACTTCTGCTCTTTGAGAAAGTAGAACAGATGTGTGTCATATATTAAATTGAATGCTAATATGCTTAGCTAGAGTTTAACAGCCATTTATATGGGACGATATTAGTTCAGGGCCCATCATTGAACTCTGATTTGTGAAGGGATTGTTTGTCTCAAGTGGTTGGTACTTAGCTTCTTTTGGAACATTAGAGAGAATTGGAAACTAGTTTGGATCATTATGAAGCAAGAGGGAAAAAAGTTGTTAAGGTTCCTTTGGCCAGAAGTATAAACTCTGTGTTTTCCATGGGTTAAATAAGGATCCCCGTGGGAAGAGGCTCAGGCTGGAAAGTGCTACTTCATTCTTAGAAATGCCTCCTCAAGATCTGTGTTCAGCATGTGGGTGATCATTCTCAGCCATCTGTTTACAATTTTTTTTTCCTTAGGGGACTCCCTTTGCCAATGCTAAAGTCATTTTCTGTTTTTAAGGAATTTTATTTCAAAGGAAAACCATATTTAAAACTTGAAACATAGTTTTACATGTGTACATATTTACAACTTTTCTTTATAAAAAATTTGTAATATTTATATGGTAGTTCTGTGTGTGTTGCCATGGTCAAACAGAATATCCATCAGAAAGTAGAAACAAATTTCACATCTGTTGAAACAGAAACGCTCAGCAACATGAATCAGTTCCTTAGTGTTTTGTTAGGTTGGCTAGAGTTGAATGTATTCAATGCCATTTGACTTTTTAATTTAAATTTTAAAATTGTGGTGTGCCTGTACTTACAGCTGAAAAGTGTTTACAGTTACTATATCATTTGTGAACCTAAGAACATAATTTATTGGCCCATAAGGTCCATATTTTGGCCATGACAGAGATAGGAGTCAAATTAAAGAGAGTTTGGGTCTAAATATTGGAACAAAAATGCATCCAGCATCCTCTATCTGCCAGGCATTTTGCATTTTGTTTTTCTAATCAGCCAACCTGAATTACAAACTTATCCATTGGGTGAAGCTCTCAAAAGTGTAAAAGTTAGACCAAAAATGTTGTGACTACTCTGCTAAATAACTTCTTAGCTTTTATTTACTTTTTCTTGTTGAAAAATGTTGGAGTGACTTAGCCGAGAATTGACTTACATTTATGTACTTGAGGCAATTTAAAATTTTCTGGATCAGATAACTCCTTAACAGGGGTTAAAATTTTATGTTTTTAAAAGAATTTATTCCTGGATCTCAATGACAGCAGTAATACCCATGTCTGTTCTCATGGCAGGAATTAAGAAGTTAGGAGGATTGCATTCACTGTGCAAACAAGTGTGCCCTTTCAAAAAAATGTCTAATATTTTGGATGAAAAGACTGTTTTCAATTTAGATGGAACAGGAAGCTGAACCATGAGGAATGAGATATGTCAATCAGTTTGAGAGATTTTGCATTGGCAGTTTCCTATCTCTTTTGTACCTATTTTCTGCATCTATTGTTCTCTTTCATAGTGGTTTGTTCATTCTTTCAATCAACACTAACTGATCTATGTAGGCCAGGCACTGTGCTGAGTCTAGGCTTATAGCAGAGAGCAGGACAGACATACTCCCCATGGTTGAAGAGTTTATAATCTACAGAGAAGACAATGAACAAAATGTACGTGTGTAATACTTTACTTGGTGCACCTAAGCATGATGTACCAAAGACTGTCAGACTTTATTGATTTTAAAATCAACCACAATTTCACCTTTCTTCTCTTCCTGCCCAGTTCCCAATACTCACTTACCCTGCCTCCCTGTGGTCACTGCATGGCACAGATCTGGTGAATGTGATGTAGGAGAAAAGCAATGAGGACTTGGAGAAAGATTTTACTATCTGAATCGGGCGATATACACTAGAGGAGAGTGTTATTCCTTTATTGTTATGTCTTTTTATTTCATTTTATTTTTTCCATTTATTAAGTCATATACACATAGATCATGAATACATTTATGCATTTGTGGGGTACAATGTATTGATTTTTTATACAATTGGAGTGGTTACATCAAACTAATTAATATAACTTCCACTTCATTTACTTGATTATTGTATTAAGACATTTATGTTCTATACTTGATCGATTTGACTTGTACCCTTGCACTATGCTCCATAGGTGTGGTCCCATTGTTTACCCTCCCTCTATCAAACCTCACCCCTTACCTCCCTGCCCTCTCCATTTCTCTCCTTCATCCTGAGCTATAGTTGTGATCTTTCATAAAAAAGTGTGAGTAAATATAAATTGGTTTCATAAAAGTACTGAGTACATTGGATACTTTTTCTTCCATTCTTGAGATACTTTACTAAGAAGAGTATGTTCCAGCTCCATCCATGTAAACATAAAAGAGGTAAAGTCTCCATCTTTTTTTAAGGCTGCATAGAGGATCCCCCCTCCCCAGGCAGTAAAGCAATACCAAAAATACATACTGGGATCTGATCAAACTAAAAAGCTTCTGCACAGCCAAGAACACAGTAAATAAAGCAAGTGGACAGCCCTCAGAATGGGAGAGGATATTTGCAGGTTGTTTCTGACAAATGTTTAATAATCAGAATCCACAGAGAACTCAAACTCTTTTAAGAAAAGAAAAGAACAAGTGATCCCATTTCCTTGTGGGCAAGAGACTTGAACAGAAGCTTCTCTGAAGAAGACAGGCGCATGGTCTATAGACACATGAAAAAATGCTCATCATCCTTAATCATCAGAGAAATGCAAATCAAAACCACTTTGAGATATCATCTAACTCCAGTAAGAGTAGCCCACATAACAAAATCCCCAAACCAGAGATGTTGGCGTGGACGTGGACAAAAGGGAACACTTCTGCACTGCTCGTGGGAATGCAAGCTAATATGTTCCTTTTGGAAAGAAGTTTGGAGAACACTCAGGGATCTAAAAATAGACCTGCTGTTTGATCCTGCAATTCCTCTACTAGGAGTATATAAAAAAGACCAGAAATCACTTTGCAACAAAGATATTTGCACAGATTATTCATTGTAGTTCAATTCATAATTGCCAAGTCATGGAACACATTTTTTTATGTCTTGAATGCAGTTGTGTCACAACAGGATGCCTGGGTCTCTGACACCTAACTTGTTGCCATAAGGGGGTGACCTTAAATTTAAAAGTGAGCATACACACAATTGGAAAAACAGAAAAGGTAAAGTCTTGGTCTTGGATAATGATTTTGAAAGGTTACCTCAACCCTCTAAGTACCTAATTCTGGACTTTTTTGTGATACGAGGTAATTAAAATTCAATGTCTTTATTGCTGGGTAATCTATTCCCTGCAGCCAAATGCACCTTTATCTGATACAGAGACGAATATGGTACTTTGAGAATAGGTAGCAGGAAAACCTAAGATGTCCCAGGTGAAAGGAACAGAATGCGAAAATTCTCTAGAAATAGAAGGTCCTTTTTTCTTAAATTTTAGAAACTGAAAAAAAGTCTATTGCAGTTGAGGCACAGAGAATAATGTGAAAACTAACATACGATAAAACTAAAAGATTAAGCAGGGGCTAGATCATGCAGGATCTTAGAGGCCATCATGGTAATGTTAGGCTTGGTCTTCAGAACAATGGAAGAACTTTAAAACTAGGGAATACTGTGAAAATATTTTCATTTAAGACAATGAGTTGGAGGAGAAAAAGAATAGACACAAGATTAAGCAAAGGCTTGTAGTATCTCAGCAAGAATTGATGGCAAGGGAGATGAGAAACTGTGGTGAAATTGAAGCTATAGTTTTGCTACCAACTAGACAGGGCTGAATTACTGATTGTCTGTGGGAGATAAAAGTAAGTGTTGTGGTTAATTTTCTAATTTCTGATACAGCAACTGAGTCAATGGTCTTATTTAGGAGAGTGATCTATATCACTGGAGGTGGAGAAGACATGAGGATGATGTATCTTTATTTTAGCATGGCATTTACTAACTTCAATATCCTTATGAGATATTCAGGGAAGGTGTCATGTAGGCTGTTGACATACGGATCCAAATCTGGGAGAAGAGGTCTGGGCTAGAAAAGTCCAGGAATTTTTGACATATTGATGATATCTTAAGTCATAGGAATACATTGGATGGCCTGGGAGGAACTTTGGGGTTAAAAGAAAAGAGGGCGTGGAACTGAAGTCCTGAAGAACTTCAGATTCGAAGGAGTGGATAGAAGGAAGAGGTGGAATTCCTTGTGAGGCTGAGTCAGAATAGCCTGCAAAGTCATGGGAAGACCAGAAAAGAATGAATTCAACCAAATTGAGAAAAGGGCATGTAGGGGGAAAAGCAATCTATTTTGACCCATGACAAGGGTCATAGCTGACATTAGTATTTCAAAAGACAGATTAACAAGAAAAAAGCATAACACATTTATTAACCTAAGTTTTTGTGTGACATGGCAACCTCCAAAAATGTAGGCTCAAAAACCCAAGGAAAACCGTGTTTTTGCGGACAGTCTTGCAGAAGTGTGATTGGAGGACAAAGGAGTGTGATTGAATGTCAATAAACTCTGATAGTGCTCAGCAAGGCTTGTTTGTTCTTCTTCTTCTCAGACTCTGGGAAGAAGTCCCCATTGGGCAGCCCCTCTGGAATCACCTACTTTTAGGGGAGGTAGTTCAGATAATTTTTTATGAGTGTATTTCAGGAGAGGAAAGTGAAAGAAAGTCAGACATGCCGTATTTTGGGATAGCGTGTTCTCAGCGCCACAGGACTGAGGCGTGAAAATGACTTTCATTTTAACAATTTAAAAGTCACCTCCTCAAGGAGGAGTTCCTGGACTTACCAAGTAAGCTGGGACCTTCCCATAATTCTTTCTCAGACCCCTTCAAAGTATTTATAATTACATTACTTGTAATTATAATTTCTCATGTAACTAACATCATTCTCTCCCAGGGAATGAAGAATGTAAGCTGTATGAAGAGAGAGACTATGTCATTATATTCACCATTTAGTTCCCAGTATCTACCAAGTATGTATTGAAAAAGGAAAAAGAAGCCTAGTATACGTTTAAAAACTTAATGATTGATTAAATACATTAAAAATCCTCAGAAATACCTGCTTTCATGTCACAGCAATAACTAAGAGTTTTCAATTGTTTCCCCTCACTTCACATTATCCCTTTGAGAACTCCGAGTACAATGATTAAAATAATAGTTGAGCCCTATTGCCTGGGTCCTGACACAGAGCTTATAATTGATGAATAGTGATTTTAATTTGGACTTACTTCTCCTGTTGATATAAAACTCTAGTTCGAAGAAAACAGATTACTTAGTAAATAGTACTGCTGTTAAGGAAAAAACTGATTCCCTAATTTGTACCTTCAAAGCCCTGACATTCACAATGCTACTTTTCTGATGGACTGGCATTTTTGATTTCCTTTATTAGTAAAGAGGACTGCTTCAGAAACAAAGGATGCCAGTTCCTTTGGAACTTGTACTGTCACTAACCCTCTTTGCATCATAGGGAGACAAAGAAAAGCAGGGATTTAAAAAAAAAACCCTGTGATTATAAATAGATTGACTTCAGAGGTAAATTCTGGATCTACAGGGCTCTTTTGGATCAAAGACTGTTTTGATGCTTTGATGGATTATAAAGGGCAGTGTAGTCTAAGAATCAGTTGTATACAAGGAGAAAAATTGAGGACCAGCTTTTTTATTTTTGTGTTTTTAGTGTTTATTAGAAGGGTTTTTAAAAGTTATTTTTTAAATAGATAAGTGAGAACATGAAATATGCTAATTAGAAGACTTTTAAAGCATAGATTATTTCTCCCTGTTTTTACCTATCATTATCCCATTTCAACTCATAAGCCTTCCTGTTGAACCCAGAAGCTATACAGAATTAAAGTAAAATATAGTTTTCCTTTTATTTTTTAGGTAGACCATGTCGATGTCATGGACCTTTAAAAAATCATGTGTGTTTTTATATTTTTATTTCAGAAGTAATTCATATTCATTATAAATGAATCATAAAATGCATAAATTCATATAAAGAGAAAGATGAAAAAAAGAACATGGAATACTAATACTCGAAGAAGCACTTTGTGTATTTCCCTATGCAAACAAACATATAAAGGTATACATAAGGCGACATTTGCAATGTTTGCAATACATTTTGCACAACATTTGCAATACATTTTGCTTTTAGCATGTATTTTCTATTTAACAAAATTGGGAACAGTTTTCTCCTCAATATGCATTCTACACAATTGTTAATAGCTGCATAATGGCTTATTGTGATTCAGTATAATTAATGTAGCCAATCCCTTATTACTGGCCAATTAGATGATTTTAATTTTTGGCCATTTACAAATTTGGTTGCCATCTTTTGGGCTAAATTTTGTTCCCATCCTTTAGTCCTCCTTTAGGATAAACCCCCCAACATAGTCTCACTAGTCTCATTAGGGGAGGGAGAGAGAGAGAGAGAGAGAGAGAGTGTTTTAGCCTTTGATATCACAAAGATATTTAGTCTTGTCATTTGCACATCTACAAATATAGATGCAAACATTTTCTCTCTAATTTTATCTATTAACATTTTATAGCTTTTTTTTAGGGATCTTCTTTGACTTGAGCTATCGACATGCAATTCCAGGCTACCTAGGTTTTAAATATGAAGCCTTGGAAATACGCTTTTTTTTTTTTTTTTTGCATTTTTGGCTGGGGCCAGGCTTGAACCCCCCACCCCCAGTATATGGGGCCGGCACCCTACTCCTTGAGTCATAGGTACTACCCGGAAATAAGTTTTTAATTTTTTTCTTTTCATGTTTTCTCTAGAAGAGGCTCAGAATGTAGATCTAATTTTTCTCTAGGACGAGTAGCAGGAAGAAGGGAAGTAGGATATTCATTCAGTACATAGTCATTAAGGATGTGCTATGGGCTGTAATCTGAGATGCAAAGACAAAGAAAAAGAACCTAATTTCATGTCCCATTGTGGTCCCCTAGGAGAAGGCAGAGAATTTTTACTGGAATACTATGCCTGAGAAAGGAGTTCTTCTCAGTCCCATTTTCATTTCTATTTTGAATGATAATTGATATTGCAAATAACAACTGTTATATGCCATTTAAAAAATTGTGCAAGAAAGGAAGGAAGATAAAATACACACACACACACATATATATATATATATTTTTTTTTTTACCAGAGAAATCAGAAAAAACTGTACCTGCTTCTGTGAGGATGTATTTTTCAGTTTTTGCTTTTCCTCGTAGAGTTCCTATGGAAGTGCTATGAGGTGGTTTGAAAATACTGAACAATCTGATCATCAAACAAATATTTTTCATTCATGCTGGAGAACACTCACACTTTTTATATACATGCACATTATAAATTTCTTTAGAATGATAGCCTCCTACCTAATGTGGCAGAAAAGGGGAAAGGTGGGTGTTTAAAATTGATTGGAAAAGAGAAGCATTTGACTTGTAGGAAAGATATCAATCTCTTACGCTTGGTGCTACCAAAATCATTCTCCATATCTTGAGTGTTCTTGCTTGAGCTGAGAAAATTCTTCTCAGGCCTTTGAGTAAGGTTGAGAGTTGCATCAAACTGGCAGAACTCACTAAATTCATGATTAGTCAATAGCCTTTTTCTTTTTTTATTCCTGTGTTGTTAAAATTATAAGCAGCAGGTAATTTTATTTTCATGAGGCTTTTGAAAATTTTGTGCATATGCACGTATACATGAATGCATGACATTAAGAAAATGATGTTGTCAGTAGTAACAAACACCTTTGTCATATCTGGTTTTATTTTCAATGGCGTAAAGGAATATAATAATGTTAGTATTCATATATTTGAAATCCATTATGTCTTTCTCCATAAAACAAACCAATAAAATTTGGTGTGAGGATTCATATGTTAGCCAGAGAATTTGTACTTTGTTTTAGATCCATATAGCCTAACATATTAATTAATTAATTCCATTGCAGCTTACAGCTCTAAGAGATGTGTTATGATGCAATTATTATGGTACCACCTGGTTTCCATTATTAATTGCCATCTAGTTGTAAATGTGCCCTAATGTAGGGCTGTAGCAGGCAAGGATCCATTCTACAGTTCTTGGTAGACTGTGAGCTGCTCATGGACAGGATGGTCTTATTTACCACTATAACCCCACTACGGAGGACAGGCAGTCCCCAGATTATGAATGAGATAGGTTCTGTGTATTTGTTCTCCAGTTGAATTTGCATATAAGGAATAGGCACATTTACCTATCACCTGTAATATCTTCCATTCATAAGTATAAATCAAACATCAGTCAGATATTCACAACTTGGGGACTTATTGTAATAGCCCCCGTTTGTGAGTTACATGCAAGTCAGATGTTTGTAACTCAGAGACTGCCTGTACAAACTCTGGGACTCAAAAAACGCTTCCTGAAGGAACTAAATTTGTATCTCTTTACAATACTACCAAATAGTAATGCGTTTTAAGTTTGTTTCCCATAGTGGAAGTATATCCTCTATCATGCATTCTGATTTTTCAAGTCTCAAAAAGTGTCCCTTCTTGCAAGTAGACAGGGATTTTTTCGATTGGGTATAAAAATGATTGTTTGCCTTATCCATATGGTTTACACATCCATTACCTCCTTGCATCTCATCTCATGCTGGCACTTAAAATATCTTTACTCTAGCCTGTGCCAGCATTCGGCCTTTTATCTACATGCCTCAGAGACCCATAATAAATCAGTGACTCATGTTTTCCTTTTCCAGAAACCATATTGTCTTTCCCCTAGGAAGTTATTTTTGTTTTAGTGTCTAATGATGCTGTTCTTTATTGGAGAGTAGACAGGCAGAAGACATACGTGCTTTTCTAAGGTTCCCTGGGTCCTCTCTTGACCCCTTCTAATGAACAGAATGACATTCACAATCTGCCAGTTTCCTGGCAATGGCCTTTAGTAATGTTGCATCCAGCATCTTGGCCAACGGTTTCCCAATTTCATCCTTGACTTCCTTCAAAACCCTTGGGTGACTGCCACCTGGTCCTACTGATTAAGCTACATTTACTTCATCAGTTTGGCTTAGATGAGTCAGGTTTTTGCTCACTATTGGATTTTATATTTTCTGCCTATTTCTGGAGAACCCTGAGGATGTGGGGAATCTCTAATGCCTTTCCAGGGAAAGAATTTACCCAAACTTGGCAGTCAGCCCATTTTGGTATGGAATTTCAACCTTGCGTCTCTGCCAGTCATCACAAAAGACTTCAGATTTTCTAAGAAATGCCCAGTAAGAAAAAAAAATGTAATTCTACCTTTGTGTCCTTTTGTCATCTTTGGTTTGATATAATCCAGCAGTTGAAAAATATCCTAGGGAGAGGATTATATTTATAGACTGAATTTTTTCCACCTTGCCTTGTAACAAAACTGATTAGGGTCCCATGATATAGGAAGATTATACAAATTAAAATCTAAGAAAAAAAGAAACATAAGGGTAAGGGCATAAAAATAAACCTGGAAAGAATGTAATGGAAAAAATTATGCCATAATTAGCGTGCTGCACCTGTCTCAGTGGCTGGGCTAAAATTTAGTTTCAGCATTTTTAAAGGATTCCAAGCAGCTGCCTATTTGCCCTTTTATTTTACTATTAACTCATGGCAGCAAAGCCTTCTCTTCTATTACTATTCCATGATATAATACTTGAGGCCTTGTGACTTCTAGGAGTATATCATTCCATTTGTTTTTCTTTGCGTAATTCTAATTATCATACTGGTTGTTCCCAAAGAAGATTTCTAAAAGCATACCTAATACTCTCCTAATACTCTTAATTAGGCTTTCTAGCTTTTGAATTTCTGGGCAAAAAGATTCCAGGAAGTCAATTTTTTCTGGAGTTTTTCTTCCATGGTGATTCAAAGCATTCAACACAAGTGCATGTGAATAAAAGAAGTGTCTAATTTTCTAAATACTCCAGAGGTGGTAAATGTAAATTTATTTTATACAGGCTTCTAGTAATTAGTGTACTTAAACCCTAATTTGTACAGAAATTGTTGGTGGCACATAATAAAAGAAATTAATTGTGATCTAATAGAGAAATAATCTATAAAAGAGCAACCTTATCTTTTATGTAGGCATCTCAATACCTACAGAGGAAATATCAGAAAATAAAAGTGTCCCCTGATCTTGAAACTCTTGATTCTAAGATGTAAAGTTGAGTAAAATTTACACAAACAAGCACATGTGCTTATATTCTTAGCACACATCCTTGTCTTTAGGTCATTATAATGCTGATGGAAAATCATAATTCAAAGAATTTTGTTAATTGCAAAGAAAACTCAATATATTCTCTAGTAATTCATCCTAAAGGCTGCTTAGGAGTTTGGAAGTTGGCCTTTCTTTAAAATTGAAAATTATTATTAAATATAATTTGCCATGAAAGCACACATAAAATGTAAATGAACAGCTTAATTTGAACATAGCCAGAAACCAAAACATACCCCAATTGTTCCTTTCTGATATTGGATTTCTTGCTTTTCTTATTAGTTTTGCTCTGTGGTTACACATTCCCAATAATGTAATTTATTTTTGCCTTTTTGAATCTTATGTAAATGGTATTATACAGCCTGTATTTTCTTATGTTTGGGTTTTTGTTATTGTTTTTGTTCGTGCTTATTCTGCATCTTTAAGATTTATCATGCTATGGCATAATCTGACAATTATTTATTTTCATTCTTTCATACTTTCCAAATGAATATATCACAATATGATTATTCATTCTATTATTGGTGGGCATTTGAGTTATTCTAATTTTGGGCTTTTATCAAAATGTGCTGTGAAAATTTTTATGCACATATCTTTTTTTTTTTTTGTAGAGACAGAGTCTCACTTTATGGCCCGCGGTAGAGTGCCGTGGCCTCACACAGCTCACAGCAACCTCCAACTCCTGGGCTTAAGCGATTCTCTTGCCTCAACCTCCTGAGTAGCTGGGACTACAGGCGCCCGCCCCAACGCCCGGCTATTTTTTAGTTGCAGTTTGGCCAGGGCCGGGTTTGAACCCGCCACCCTCGGTATATGGGGCCAGCGCCTTACCGACTGAGCCACAGGCGCCGCCCCGCACATATCTTTATTGCTTACTATATCTCTAAAGTTCTACCTGAAGAAATTTTCCTTCTTGAAGACCATATTTGGAATTTCTTAGTGGACCAAATGTAGCATAATCTGATTTTACATCTTTGAAAGTGTAGAATTCTTTCAGTAATTTGCTTTCAGTACTTTGATGATATAGTTCCATTTTCATTTTTTAAATTTTTATTATTCATTTATTTATTCTACTTTTTGATGTTGTGTTTAAAATGTTGGCTAATGAAATGTCACTTCTTTGATGGGAAAATGACCTGGCTTCTTTTAGAATTTCCAAGCTTTCTTTAACTTTTTGCAGTTTGACTATTACGTTGCAAATAGGAATTTTGTTGAGTTTTCCTCGCTTTAACTTCAATGGGCTTCTTAAGTCTGTGGATTGATATGCTTTACCTTTTGAAAATTATTTGCTTAATTATTGCCTCTGCTTCCATTTATCTCTTTATCTGGAATTCCACTAATTCTTGTCTCTTTTTCTAGAATTCTACTAATTAATAAAAATATGTTAGAATTTCTTTCTTTCTTTTTCCTCTTACTCTCTATTTTATATGTTCCATAATTTTTTCTTTCATGTTTCATTGTGTACAATTTCTTCTGACTCATCTTTAAATTCACTAATTTTCTCTTTAGTTCTATCTAATCTGCTGTTAAATCCATCCTTTGAGTTCTTATTTTGTTAATGTCTTTACAGTTTTATAATTTCGAATGGATTTTTTCACCTATGTAATATCTCTAGGTTCTCATTGATATTTTTAAGATTAATTTTTATCACCCTGAACACTGTAAACATAGATTTACAATCTACCTCTGTTAACGCCAATATGTAGACAACCTTTGGTGCTGTTACTATGGTTTTGGATCTGTGATTCCTGCCTCTCATATTGTTTAGAGAGACACTTTATCATCTCTGATGTTTTACTGAATATTTTATATGAAAATTTACCTTTATAGGGATCATTTGAGATAAGACAACCTGAAGTGAAATTATGTTTCTGTGGGCAGGATTTTATTTTCATTCTTCTGGGCATCTGGGGGAATTAGTAGTTCAGTAGTTCAGTAGTTCAATGCTTGAAGTTTTTCTGGCTCTCCATGATGTAGCCTGCAGCTCCAGGCCTCAAACAAGGGAATGGATTGATTTACCAGCTGTGATGACTCTGAACACCTCTAAAGTCTGTTCCCTGACATCCCTAGTATATCTGCTGGTAAGAAGTAATGATACACCAGGTGTCTATACTTGGTTACCATGGAATCTCAGTCTTTCTTTCCTCACCTCTCATTCTGGTTCTTGTCTTGACCGTCTGCCCTCGGCCCGCAGATGTTCTGGAGTAGAAATATCTATAGCTGACCTGTCTTGGACTCTGTTTCTCTACTTGTACCTTCCAGTCGTTTATCCCTGTCTTGTGTAGGCTGCTATGATTTTTATTAAGGGGAGTTTTATAGTTTGTTCTAGCATTTTTTGTTGTCTTCTTCAGGAGGGTTTTCAATTTACCAAGTTCCTTAGAATTAGAATCAATATGTGCCAGAGTTTGGATTTTTAATAATCAACTACTGTTCAGTACTGCCAGTGGGGATAAGCATTTGTTAATTTATTCATCCTTGTATGCAACTTGCAAATTTATAGTGTCTACTGTGTATTCAATGAGTGAGACATAATCCTTACCCTAAGTTAACTCAAAAAACTGATGAAACATATTTTAAGCAAACATTAACATGCACTTGTTACATGTGTGTAATAGAGTAAAAAGCAGGTGTTTGAGGAATGTGCATCAGGTAAGATAACACTGTTAAAGAGGCTGGTCAAGAAAATTTAGTTGTGGCAGAGGTGACCTTTCAAATATCTGTTATTGGTCTTTTCTTTCCATGTTTATAAAGCAATAAATGACAATAGAAAACAGTCAAGCATAATGAAAAACATAAAAATTACTTAAAACCCACCAGTCAACATTAAGTCATTTAAAATTGCCTTGATAGATGCATATTAATATACCCCAATGTCTGTATCTATGTTGAGATATATAGGGGATGTATTTTGCTTCTGTAGCCAGCCTCTTGCTTTCTACCACTCTTACCTCTTCTTATGAACTGGGACAGGGGTGTCTAGCATTTTCGTTTCTCTGGGCCACATTGGAAGAAGTTGTCTGAGGTCACACATCAAATACGCAAACACTGACAAAAACTAATGACCAAAAGAAATGGTCTGTACATAACTTTAGTGATAGCCACCACCACAGATAACTAAAAAGTCCTCACATAATAGTCCTAATTATGCAGTATCCCATTTAGAGAGTCTTTTAAATGAGCAGGTCTAAAGTTTGTGATCATATAGAAAATGTATGTGCCTAAGTAATAAAACATCTTTGGGGTTTTAAAAAAATTTTTTTGTTATGGAAGTAAAAGTGGACAGAATAAAACTAGTGGGCTATTTGATGTTGTATTTGAGAAACTTATGTACCAATATTTATTCCAATGAAAGTAGTTGTAATTCTCAGTGAGTTCTCAAGGTATTCATCATATATTTTGTTTCCAATTTTACTCTTAATGTGTTTCATTATTGAAAATAGTTGCTCTCAATTGCAGGTGCTGCCAAAAAGTGATGATGTGGGGGATATTTGTCTCAGGGAAGATAGGACCTATGAAAGTCCAGTAAAAAGACACAATGAAAATTTTCTTTAAGTTGAATGTCGGATTGCAGCTCTATGCATGCCATTTGAAAATTGGCAGGTAACATTTTTATGTCGACTGAAAATGGAGTCATAAATACACCAAAATATTATTTTCCCATAAATCTTGAAATATATTTTCAAATCCTTGTATGAAATAGAAAAGCAAGGCTGCATATTTTCTGTCGTTCATAGGTTGTATATAGCAAATGTGTTAAAATGCATAAAATTGTTTGCTGTAATTTGAGTTTACCATGATTTCAGTTTCATTTGGAGCAATGGTATGGTTTGAAACGTTACATGGATAAGTCAGTTTTCACCTTGAAGATGCATGTTTAATTCAATTAAATGAGGGGTTAAATCCACTAAAAATGTTAAATCTCTAAGGTAGTTTCATTAAGTTCTGGCACAAATTTGGTTTTTGATACTATAAATGACTTAACAACATGTTGCAAATCATAAAATCTTTTTAACGTTTGGCCTAGAATTAGCCATCTTGTTTCTGAAAAGTAAATGATGTCGCCACAGTCAGCATCAATACTTTTAAGGAATTCCCAGAATTCCTTGGCTCTTATGAAATTCACAGTCTTGATGATGATTTGCATGACCTTATCCATTTTTAAAGCTTTTCTGCATAATTTTTTTATGTACCGTGCAATGATACTTTACCAAACGTGAATTTGGGTTGGCAACTGCATCATCTTCTATTAATTTTACAACTCCATTTCTTTTGCCTACCATCGCCAGAGCACCATTAGTAACCATACTAGGTATGTTGACATAGGCAGAGAAAATCACTTTAACACATTTTTTACTGCTTTGTATAAATCTCTTGATTTAGTTGTATCTTTTAATGGCACAAAAGAAGCCATTTTTCCAGTGACATTATATTTTTCATCAATGCCACTAATAAAAATAGCAAGTTGAGCCATTTTTTCCAGTACTGTCATCCATCACCAAAGCACGAAATTTAAAATGATCAGTTTTACTCTCCTTTTTTGACAGATTTTCTATTTCTTCAATTCACCTGTTTTCTAGTGAGACAAACAGATTTTAGAAATATCTCCCTTTTTTTCAGGGCAAATTATATCTGCTATGCTTTCCATACATTGCTTAATAAACTCACCGTCAATAAATGCTTTTCATTTGTTTTCTATTAAATGTGTTACTACATAACTAGGCTTTTACAATGGAATTAATCTGAGTTCTAACCTTTAAACACATTTTTGTTGAGAATATAGACCTTTTCTCAGTTCTGATATTTTGTCCTTAGGACACACTCCTGCATTGAATTTAGTAGCATGTTTTTGCATATAATGCCTTTTCAAATTACGGACTTTAAGAACTTGCACAAATTTCCTAGAAATTAGCAGAGTGCCTTAGTATTTGCCTTGAAAAATACTAGTAGTCATCTGTCTACTTTTCCCCAAACAGTCTTCCTTCATCCCCAATTTTTTTTTGGGGGGGGAGGGGTTTGTTTTCTTTTGAGACATTGTTGAAGCCATGCTGGGATTAAAAAGATAATAATAGACAAGGGATTGTATTTACTTTTATTATGAAAATTAATTGACAGGAAAATAGAAAGCAAGGGTTGGTCACTCCCACGTCTCAGGCTGCGGATGCAGCATAAGGCAGAGGGCCAATTGTAAAGCATGGCAGCCAATGTATGAGGCGCTCCAAGGTTTGGAAGTACCCTTAACAATCAAATAAGAATGCTTACCTAACTTCTAAATAGCATTAAACACCTAATGGTGCAGTGGTAGGTTGAAATACTGATAATTGCTGGCTTGCTAAGTCACCACAAGAGCATGGAACATCTGGTGATGTCCATTTGACTGTCTGCACTTGGAAGATACCACACTGGAAGCCATACACCACTATAAAACCGAGGCCACGCATGCAAGCAATAAGATCGTGTTTATTTTACATGACATTGCTACATGATCTTGTTGTCTGCAAAGTTCAGACTTCAGAAATGCACAGTTGCATTGAACCAAAAATCACCACAAAATCTCATGTTTTAAGTAAGTTTATGATTTTGTGTTGGGCCACGTTCATAGCCATCCTATGCCATATGCGGCCTGCAGGCCACAAGTTAGACAATCCTGATCTAGAAAACAGGTTACTTGGGATTACATCTCAAAATTCTAATAGTGCATAAACTGGGAGCTAAAAGGAACAGAATGTATATTTAGGAACAGAAGATTCAGTAAGACAGGATGTAACTTGATATTCCATTTCTAAAATAACTCTGTTCACTGGATCAAACTCCTGTTGATTGTGTTGGCAAGTCCACATTGCTATAATTATTAGAGCTTCAGAATGTGTTTCATCTAGCAGGGTAAGTCTTTGCTATTGTAAAATGGTTTATTCTCATCTATTTATCTTCCAGACAGTTTTCAAAAAACTTCTTTTTTTTTAAGTTTAAAAAACTGTCATTGGGGTTTTTGTTTATGATTATATTAAACCTATGAATTAATTTAAGATTTAACATCTTTGTATTATGTCAGCCTTCTCATCTAGAAATTTTTATTCAGATCTCTCTGGTTTTATATTTATTTATTTATTTATTTATTTTTGGAGATAGTCTCACTCTGTTGCCCTGGGTAGAGTGCTGGGGCATCATTGCTTACAGCAACCTCAAACTCTGGTTCGAAGCAATCCTCTTGCTTCAGCCTCCAGAATAGCTGGGATTACAGGTTCCCACCATAATGGCATGCTCATTTTCTACTTTTTGTAGAGACCAGGTGTCTCTCTTGCTCTGGCTGGTCTCTAACTCCTGATCTCAAGCAATCCACCTGCCTCATCCTCCCAGAAAGCAAGGATTACAGGTGTGAGCCACTGTGCCAGGCCTATTCAGATCTCTTTCATTTCATACAAAACTTCTTTTTAACTCTTTGTTAAGGGAAATTTCAAACACAGACCAAGGTGGAGATCAACTCTCTCCCATGAACCCATCACTTGTCTTCAATAAGGATCAAGTCATGGTCAGTCCAGTTTGACATTTACTCCTTCTGCCTCTTCCCTATACAACTAAAAACAGAAAGAAACACAAGCATTATTTTACCTGTATATTTAAGTTCCCAAGAGTTTTAATGATTTTTTCCAGAAGACCTAAATATACCATTTGCTAGGGTTATATGAATCTATATTTATACATATATATGTATTTATATTTGTTGGTATAATTATGTATAGTGATTTTTTATTCTGAAACTTCTGTTATTTCTGGCATGGAAAAAACCTTTTGAAGTACTTACTTGTATTCAACCACCAATTTCTTATTAGTTCTGAGAGATTTAAGTTTATTCTCTTCCATTTTCTAAGAATATAATTATATCAGTATAAATTGTTAATTTTGTTTTCTTTCTATTATCTAAGCTTCATATCAATTATAACGCACTGATAGAATTTCCAAAACCATGTTCAGTAATAATAGTCAATAGGAAACATTTTTGTCTTTGTGATTTTATTGAAGTTGCCTGGAGGCATACATTCTTTATAAATCCTCCTGAGAAATGATGGAGGAATGAGTATTGAATTTACCGTATTCCTTTCTATTATCTAGTAAGGCAATTCTATCATTTTGCTTCTTGAACAAAGTTAAATATATGTTAATAGATTTTCTTCACTACTGATTAACCTCATTTTATTGCAGTAAATGTTGTTTTAATGTATTGACAGATGTGCATATTTAGATTTCTGTCTCTGTGTGCACATGATTGATCCACTTTATGTGTCTGTGTGTTTTATCTTCGTTGGATTGTATTTTGCGTACCAGCTTAACAACATCTTCTTTGTTTTAAAATAATTACTACTGTATAGGAGTCATCAGTTCTTGGAAATGCTCAAGAAATTTAATCATAAAACTTTCTTTTCAGAAACTTAAGGGGAGATGATTTTTTGATTGTGTTCATTTTTCACATTTTTATTGAACTATTAAGAATTTCCTGTTCTACTTGAGTAAATTTTAATAACATGTTCTCTCAAATATTTCATACATTTCACATGTACTAAGATTTTCAAACATATTCGCATATTATCTGCTTTTTCCTTGCTATTTTAATCTCATTTTGTCCTATATTCCTGCCTTAAAATGTTACTTTTTTAACTTATGTTCTGTTTTCCTGAGTTAGTTTGCTTACCATTTTCTCTTCATGAGGACTCATTTCTTGCATTCATTTTTTAATTCATATCCTTGTTAAGCTTACTCAATTTTTATTTTCTCCTGCTCTCTTTATGTTTTGGTTCTTTAAGAATGCTATTTTATATCTGAAGGTAGTTTTGGCACAGCTGCCTGAGTTTCATTGTGGAGCATTCTTGTTTAAATTATTTTCCAATTAATCTATAATAACAGCATTGATTTACTCTTTGAGCAAAGAGATTTTGATCTTTCAAGAGCTTAAGATATGAAGTTCTGGTTTGTTTTATTGTAGTCAGATAATGATCAGAAGGAAACCAGAGATAAAAAATGAGAAATTTTTACCTTCTAAACTCCAAAGCTACTTTTAGAAGGGTATCTTATCATCCAGAATCCATTTTCTGTTTGCACTCTCTTTCTTAAGTAGATAAATAGTCCTCACCATTGGGGAGGGGGAAAAAGAGTGTCTGAAGAAGAAGCAAGTGTTAAGTATAAATGTATAAACTAGAGGGATCAAGAAAAAATAGAACCTCCCTGCAAGGTCAAGGCTGCATCGTTTCTTCTCTCTCTTGACTCAAGTCACAGGTGAGAGTCACAGTAGTGGGAAGCCTCCTCTTCCCCCTCCCTTGTCAATATGGTAAAATAGAAATTCTGTGTAAATAGAGTTGGCAGGGGTATATCTGGGCATGAAAGTGTCCAAGATAGCCACCAGTTTTCTATGAAGGCCCCAGATTGCTGTTGGAGGGGTCATCCAAAGTTACTGAAAATGAACAAGAAGACACAAGGAACCTGAAAATGAGAGCAGAAAGCAAGGATCATGTGATCTGAAAATCAAAGACAGATCTTCAGACATAAGCAGGAAGATGGAAAAATCATCTTGGGACGAGGGAGGAGTGAGGGATGGAGCAGGTGGCCAGCCTTGGACAGTAGTGTCCACACTGGAGAAGGAGATTTTACTTCCCGTTATAGAGTTGCCAGATCCGACAAATAAAAATATAGGCGGCCCAAGTAAACAACTTAAAATATTTTAGTATAAGTATATCCTAAATATTGCATTGAACACACTTACACTAGTGTTTTTATGAATTTATATGAAATCAAATCTAATGATATATTTTGTATTTTAACTAATATTAATTCTCAATACCATTTGCACAATTCAGAATAATATTAAAGACAGAGCAAGAGAAAAAGAATTCCTTAGAAGAAAAATCTTGATCCATCAGGGTTCATGTCTGAATGATCTAAAAAGTCACTCAATTTGAGTTTTGGGGGGAAATAGCCAGATTAAATATGAATTAGAAATAATGGTGACTCCAAATCCTAAACGTTTTTAGTTAAAAAAAATACAGTGTCATTTTTGCATTCCTGAAGTGATATGCTTTTGAAACTTATGACAATTATGTTTGCTGTAAAGTTCCCATGGCTGGCAAAATGTAGCACCTTGCAGTATGTTTACATCTCTGCTGTAGAGACCAGCACAAGCTAAATTACAATCTGTCAGTGTTAATTCTAAATTTCTAATATTCTCTATCTATGGCCTAGTTGACTGGAGCCAGGGAACAGAGTTGGGGAATGGTTCCCTGTGATGAGAAGGGATGTAAGGGTTATTGGGAACTGGCAGAGAGCTTACTTTGAGTCTATTATGAACATCTTCCATCTCCTGCTGTGACAACCTACTAATGGATTGCTGATATTTTAAACCCAGGCCAGAAGCTGGAAAGGAATGAGGAAGATGGGCTGTTACCGTCCTCATTTCTAGTTCCATAGTGTTTGTCAGAAAGAAGTTCGTGGCTGCTTTTTTAGAAGGCTACTTGCTTCCTAGTACATTTTGTTATGCTCTTGTCAGGAGGTAGAACATGTCACTATCGTATGTCCTCTGGATCTTATCTTGACATATTATTCCTCTGTTTCATTATCAGTTTTTGACAGCACTATAGTGCAGATTAAACCCTCAACATCTACTTGTAGAAATACCGAGGCATTCATTTAGAGTACTGTCAGAATCTTTGTGCCTTTTCAATATCCAACTTGCCAGAGATGTAGTGAAACGCAATGAAACGCCTCGCTGTTTTCTGAGCCAGTGAGAACCAATAATTTGTGTATAATAAAAGAAAGACCGCTTTCTGTCTGTGAGATAGCAACATCAAGGGTTAGAGAGTTAGCCACACTCACAGCTTTCATGCCCCAATTTTGAAAATTATAGGGCCCCTTCACTTAAAGGGTTCAGTTGAAATCCAAGAGGAATATCTCCAGAGTAGGAGAGGTCTTCCAATGTCTCTTTTGTTTAAAAAGACTGTGATTGAGAAAATGACTCACCCGTGATTGGTAGTGAGATTAATTTCATGGAGCTAGAGTCCTAAGTATATTTTACAGTCTGATATTGGCTTTATGGTAGAATATAAAAATAAATTAATATGAACCCATGAGGTTTAATTTTCTCTGTATGGGGATTTTTTTCTTCTCAGTGCCTCCTTGGCTTTAGGAATTATTAGGAAAGGTTGTCACTTACATTCAAGGCATTTATCATAATTATTTAGAACAAAAATGTCAGATATCAGTGCCAGGCTAAATGAGGTCATAAAGAAGATGTGTTGTTTCTCATCAATGGAATAGTTCCATGGAATTTGCGAGGCGAGAGAGAAGGAAGACGTCTATGGCTCATTTAGGTCACTGTGGGGATGGGGCACTGTATCTGTCCGCATACGATGGTATTTTAGCGGGGATGCTGAACAGTGATAGGTTCGGAGACTGTGTTAGTGACTGGATACAGAGCAGGCATGGGGTATAGTAGCCTTCAGCCTATGATGCTATGAAGTAGAGTTACTCCCTGATTTTTGACAAATGATAAACAGAAATTGGGAATTGTGGGCTGTCTGTCGGGGAGGAAAGGTTATGTTCAGGTGTCTGGGACTGCTGCGAGATGTGCCTAAGGAGGAATTTCAGGTCGTACATTGAGGGCTTTTAACATCATGTTCAGAGCATCTTCATTTTCCTATAGGCAAGTTGCTCCCTCTGTGTGGAAAACTGGGCACTTTCTTCTTTGCCTAGCTGAGTCATACCTTTTTCTCTTACAAAGTTCAGCTCAAGCATCTACTCTACCAGGGACCTTTTTCCTCCTCCAGTATGCTCGAGAGTCCTCTTCTCTAGCTGAGCATTTGTACAGCACAAATCACAAAGTCTCCTAATGGTGCAGCCATTAACCTGTCATCTAGAGGTTCCTTAGCTGTTCTCATGTCCAGTGTAGACCCGGAAAGCTCAGAAGACAGATCAATGAGAGGATAAATACAGTAAATTATTTAACACACATATATATCCCATCAGGTAAGGATTATTACTCTGCCCACCATACAGATTGAGGAACCTGAATACAAAAATATATAAATAACATGCCTAACGCCACAAAGCTAGTAATGTATGGGACTGAGATTCAGAACTAGTCAGCTTCACTCTGCAATCCATGCTTTTAATCACGTGGCTCATACGTTCCTAATTCAAGACATCGGGCAATGGCTCAACTCATTTCCTGCCTCAAACTATGAATTTTAAAGCTGCAGTGATGTACAGAAATAGAAAATGTTGATTTAGAAAGATAAAACCTGATTGTTCGATCCCTTTAGAACCTATACAAAATAAAATAGGAATGTAATGATTTTGCTAATTCTAACTCATTTTCACATTCTCAGCCAGACTGGTTAAACTGCCAGCTGTTTAAGCTCTTCATCTCCTCCTAACTTGATTTGACCCGCAGACTCTCATCTGTAGGTTTTTCTTCTTATCCTTTCCCTCTTTCTATCAAGAACATACAGAAATCCTGTAGCTATAGCCACTCTACCCCAGGATTTGCAGTCATGGTTGTTGTAAACGCATCCAGCACTCCTGTCTGTTTGGGACACTTGTAGTTTGCCAAACAAGGGTTTTCTTGTTTTGTTTGGAAACTGTAATTCTCATGCCTCAAGATCTATTGGGCCAGAGAATCCTAGAAGTCATCTCACGTCCCTGCTCCCCAGCTCACCAGCGAGACTTCCTAGGTCTGCCATCCCTCCTTCTCTCCTTCCCTCCCTCCCTCTTTTTCTGCTCTTTTAACACTAGTAGCTTCACCTTGCTGTTTGCATATAATGAGCTTTCAGTGTGAGATTCTTAGTCCTTCCTGCCACATTATTTCAGCAAAGATCCATTCCAAATGAGAAAATACAACCTTAGAATAAAATGGAAAAGGGATCCAGATTTAACCAGGTGCATCCCCGAATAATTTTTTTTCTTCTTGGGATATTAGGGGAACAATGGAAATTAGGAATTATAAACCATCATGTGTCTGGATTATCAAACACCATTTTCTATGGAAATTGTATAAAGTGTTTCTCAAAACCAAAAAAGGAAAGTAAATTATGGCAATTTTATTTTTCAAATTTAGGTATCTTTGTTGGGAGCTATATACAGTAGAACCTCCATAGTTGCCCAGCTCCACACATTGAATTTTCATAAACTGGACATCACATGTGCATATCACCACAGTAGCCCAGTTCCTTATATTAAGTGCCTCTGTATGTTGACCAGTTGGTTACAGTCCCTTGGAGGGTCAACTGACAGAGGTCCTATTGTTTTTACTGTGTAAAGGGAATTAAAAACTTGCCTTAAAGAAAATGGAAGACAATTTCTTCTTCTTTTTTTTTTAATCTGAAAAAATGTCTCTGGTTTTGGAGCCTTTATGTAAATGTTTAGCTTTTTCTACCTCTACAAATTTGGAAATGTTTGTCTTATTGGGTGTGTCTTAAAACAGGTATCTAAAACATATAGCCTTTGGGTTAAACTAGCCTGCCATCTGTTTTTGTAAATTAAATTTTATTGGATCACAGCCATGCCCATTCATTTAAATAACTTTCTTGGCTGCTTAGGTGCCAAAAGCACAGAGTTGAATAGTTGTGACAGAGATCATAAGGCTTGCAGAACTTCAAGTACAGTAGAGTCTCTGTAAGTTGACCACCCATGGGACTGGGACACGCTGGTCAACATTACAGAGGTGGTCAACATAAGGAACCAAGTTGACTACACTTATATGTGTTTGTGGTACATGTCCATTCTATGAAAAATAAGTCAATTTAAGGAGGCGGTCAAGTAGAGAACTGATCAACTGTGGAGTTTCTACTGTACTAACCATCTTGCCCTTTACAGAAGTTGCTTGCCCATCCCTTTTTCAGAACATCTAGAGGAGACAGCATTGCTTGCCCCAGTCTGTAGGAATCTAAGAGATTCTGGGATTAAATATGATTTCTCAGTGGGTAAACTTATCAATGGATCTTGAAATTCATGAAGATCTGTGTTCAAATATTATGCCTCTGTTTGGGACTGCCCTTCATGACTTGCACAGGCTACTTCATCTTTCTTAACCTCAACTCTTTTATCTGTAAAACAGAGACACTGCCTATTTTGAAAAACTACCACACATTAAATGAGCTCATGTTCAGAATATGCAGTGCATTGCCAGGCCTGTAGTGAGCATTCAATGAATACAATTTCTTTTTTCCTTGTTATGTTCAAATGAAGGAGTCAGCCTCATGTAAACACACATATTCTTCTACCTGAACAAATGTCCGTTAGTATAATGGAAAAATTCTTTGTCATTTGAGCAGAGTTCTGCATTTTTATCACGAATCTTTGAAGAACAATCCCATGGTCCACTATAACCTTGGTTCTATCCAAAGATTTAGTCAAGTGCTTCCTGAATTTTACATTATTCTTTAGTGATAGTTTTAAGTAGGATTGCTACCATGGTGATGATAATATCAACAATTTCCTACAGCTCTTCAATGGATTTATTCAATGAAAAGCAAGAAACTCATGTTTCAGAGATCGCCTTCTTGCATAGAATTTTTCCTGTTATAAAATCAATCTCCTGCCTATACTCCAGGCCTCAGAGGCCAGACCTCTGGAGGATGTTCAAACACTAAGAAATGTAGGCCAGAGGCCAGTTGCTGGATGTATAAACTTCCATTTGAGAAGAAACTAGACCTTAGTTGACAGCATCACAAAGCTGGAGACATAGACAGATTTTGTTAATATTGTGCTGTTGGGGTAGAGTTGCTCTCCCAGCCTCAGTCCAAAGCAACACACTCGCTCTGTGCCTGTTTTGTCCAATTTGAAGGACAGCATTTCTATACATGTCTGTCTGCCTGTTTTGTAGAGGTGCAATTAATCCATCTAGACTGAAGTAATAGTCTTATGTTAATATTTTTCCCACAGGCATTTAGTTAGATGTTATGCCACAAATAATAGAGCTATCCCCAGGAGGGGGCTGCAGTGTGATATGTTTGTCCTCAGTTTACAGATGACTGAAAATGTGGTTTGATGGAGCAAAGTGATGCTGCTGACAGTCACATAGTAAATGCATAGCATTCAGAAGCAGCAAAGGGATGCTGGTTGCCTTTGCTATGTGATAGTTACCAGGTGTGCCAAAAGATTGACAAATACTGTTTCCTGTCTCCTTTAATCCCTTTCTGCTGTGCCCTTTGTGTGCAGATGTCGGGCTTCCCGGCATTTCCTCTTGGCTTTGACCTCTTCTCTTCTGCTCCAGGCTTCCTCTTCCTTTTTTTTTCTCACCCTTCTCTATCTCTCCCTCCCTCACCTCCCTTACCCCTTCATCTCTTTCTCTCCTCTCCTTCCTTTTTTCCTCTCCTAATCCCACCCTATTTTAAGCTACTTTAATTTTGGTTTTGCAACAAGGTAGGATATAAATAAATATATATCAAGTAGAATCCCAGAGACTCAGAGTTTGAAATGATGGAGGAAGATCAAGGGTACAGTTCTTCCCATCATAGTTAAGTGAGCAAAGTTTTCTCAAATCTATGTTGATATGACTAGCTTTGGAGAACAAAGATTTTTTTCTACCTATGACAAAGATATAGCAAATCAAATGTTCAGCAGATGAAGGTTGGTGGTCTGGTTTGCACATTACATACATGCTGTAACCTATGGACATAGATTTCATAGCTTGGAGTTTTTCTTTTTCCCTCTGATTACAACTCTAGCATGATCCACATCCAACCTTCATTGTCTTTATTTGAGTGCATGGGATAAAGTCATTCTTCGTTTGCATTCACACACAAATACAACTCTGATAATGGGCACTGACAGCACCCATGAAAAGCCAGATAATCACCCTGGTTTATGTGTTCTCATAAAAATTCACCTTCAGGGCGGCGCCTGTGGCTCAAAGGAGTAGGGTGCTGGCCTCATATGCCGAAGGTGCTGGGTCCAAAGCCAGCCCTGGCCAGAAACTGCAAAAAAAAACAAAAAAACAAAAAACTCACCTTCAGATTTTTCTAACAGCAACGTGAATGTGATGCTGATGAAAACATCCAGATCAGGCTTTTTAAATGTGTAGTTAAGACCCATCAAAGCATTATACATTAGTAAGGACCACTGCTATCACCTTGCTTCACCTGTGAGCTTTAGCAAGCAAAACCAAAAACATCTTTCTTTCTCTGCATCAGAAAGTTTGATGTTTTATGTTTCTGGGTTTTTTTTTCTTGTTTGTTTTTGTTTTTGTTTTTTTGGTCTGGAGGAAGAATCCTTCATTATTTTTCTGGAAATAAATTCTTCCGGCCAGGCACAGTGGCTCACACCTGTAGTCCTAGCGCTCTGAGTGGTGGCCAAGGTAGGCGGATTGCTTGAGCTCAGGAGTTTGAGACTAGCCTGAGCAAAAATGAGACCCCATCTCTACCAAAAATAGAAAACTAGCCAGGGCTAGTGGCATACCTCTGTAGTCCCAGCTACTTGGGAGGCTGAGGCAAAAGGATTGCTCAAGCCCAACAGAGTTTGAGGTTGCTGTGAGCTGTGACATCCTGAGACTCTACCCAGAGTAACAGAGTGAGACTGTGTCTCACAAAAGAAAGAAAAAGAAAGAAGAAAAAGAAATAATTCTTGAGCACTATTATCCAGGGTTAAGAACCACTGTACTAATTGGTGTTTAGTTATGCAGCTGACTTCAAGTCACACTAGCTTTCTGTCTACACCGCCGCCCCCCCCACCTTTAACAAAGGGAAAAGAATATAATGGGATAGAAAATCTCAGCACACATTCCATGCAGTAATGGAGTGCAGTATTCCATGAAACTTTGCAGTTTCATGTATGTTAGGGCAGATATTGTGTCACTATTTAAAAGTACTTTCTTTCTGTAGGTTGTAGTCAAAGTTTGAAAAACATTTCTTTAGATTATCTTTAACAGAGAAGATATGCTGATCAGGTTGCCTAGGGAAAATCTTCATCTTCCAATTGTACTATTTTTAAATGATTGTGGGGCATGCAGAGGTATTGGCAAGTGATCTCTGTACTATTAAATGTAATGTTGCTGACCTATTTATAGAAGCAATTACACATTCTCTAGGAAACTGAGCCCAACTTTTGTCTCTTTTCCTACCGTCGACAGTGTCACAGCTTAAAATCATTAAATTGCATTTCTTAAAAATATCTTTTAGCTCAATCTCTTCATTTTCAAATCAGTTCATTCTGACCCTTAGTTAGGGGTATTTAAGGAAGATGTACCCTTCAGGAGAAAAGGTAGGATGTCAGGTTTTACACTGAAATGCTCTATCGATTCTCTGAAAATTCCTATCATCGGATTGTCAGGCTTGGAACTTAACAAAATTTCCTGGAATCTTGCAGGAGGCTCTCTGGGAGAAGGGAAGGGGGTAGGCAGTGTTTGATATTTGCGGGTAGTCTGTGGTGTTTAGAAGTATCATATTGATTCAGTATCAATGATCTCTTAGCCATTCATATGCTGGTAGTGTATAAATGACTGTCTAGAAAGCTGGTGTGTTCCTAGGCCTTGCTAACTGGCCCTTGGAGCACTCAGTGTGGAGCTCTCGTCCCCCTTTCATTTAGTGCTCAAGGCTGTTGTTTCCTCTAGACATTTTGCTGCGAAGCTGCAAATAGCTAGTTTTACAAGTGGAGAGGGAGGTGAGCCAGAGATGTCTGTGGCTGAGCGCGGACTGGACGTTCCTTACCCAGGGACCTGGGAGTGGGGCCTGCAGCATGTACAGTGCCACTTCCTACCTCTTCTGCCCCCGGCTGGGCACAGAACTGTAGGATCTAGTTGATAAATTAAAACAATATACACAGTGGGAAAGCGATGACTTTGAAAAATACCTCAAGTAAGGCTCAGTACCTGTAGCTCAGCGGCTAGGGCACCAGCCACATACACCAAAGCTGATGGGTTTGAATTCAGCCCTGGACTGCCAAACAGCAATGACAACAACCAAAAAATGAAAAAATAGCCGGGCATTGTGGCAGGTGCCTATAGTCTCAGCTACTTAGGAGGCTGAGGCAAGAGAATCGATAAGCCCAAGAGTTTGAGGTTGCTGTGAGCTGTGATGCCATGGCACTCTACCAAGGATGACAAAGTGAGACTCTGTCTCAAAAAAAAGAAAAAGAAAAAGAAAAAAGAAAGAAAGAGAAAAGAAAAGGAAAAGAGAAAAATACCTGAAGTGCATTAAGGAACAGAGAGACTGAACTCAGCTGTGCAAAGCAACTTAAGAGCTGTTAACAAATATTAACCTGAAGGCCAAAGGCGGAAGACAAATACAAGGACTCTTCATTCATACCATCATGAATGCAATGACAACATTTTTCTCAAAGAATATACCTTCATGGGAAGTTAAAAACATATGTCAATTAATTGCAACAGGAGAGGAAATCACATTTTGATACAAACCTAGCACATAGTACCCCCAAACTTTCTAGAAACAGCTTGAATCAGGCAGACTGTTGAGCCAGTTCGGGGAGAGAGTTGACAGCACATCGATTTTTGAGAAACTGAAGACTGACATAAACTTTATGAACAAAGATTTCAAAATGGCAGGACATCAAGCTCAAATATGTCACTGGATGGCAGAAGAGAGCAGGGGGAATGGTTCACCAGTTCTTCAGAAGTTCAGTTGCAGGCACCATACCTTCTGTATCTAGCATCTTCTAGAAAACACAAGCAATAAGGTGAAGGAGGGGAGACTTGGAGAACTAGTGAAAGATACGACAGAGTCTTATCTGTAGGTAATGCTGGTGACTGAGAAATGCTTGAATGGAATGGGAAAAAGAGTTGAGTCAATGGAATTAAAAAAAAAAAAAGACTTATATCTGATACTAGAAGCAAGCCTCATATGAGGATTTGAACTTCCTGCAGACATTGAAACATGCATTGGAGCACAAGGTGTCTGAAATTAGCTTTCAGATTACAGAGAAGGCAAATAAGAACTCAGATTTGGTGGCAAATATGAAAGAAATATTATGGCCATTTTCCAAACCAATAAGTCTTTTCTTCAAGCTAGATGTCACACCAGATGATTTCAAACAACTTTCTGCTCCGATGGAGAATGAAAAAGTTATGACAGAAAGAAAATGAATTAAATAAATAAACCCCAAAAGAATGGATTAAAGAAATGCCTTAGGAAAAATAAAAGATTTCTATTTAAATAAACTGCAAGTCAAAGAATACCTGCTTTGGATTACAGGGGACCATAAATAAGGCAAAATGTAGGAATACTGTGAGTAGAGGCTCCGGAAAATGAGATCTGGTTGCTTAACAGGGAAGGCAGAAAACCTGTAATAAGTGAATTGATCTTGTGGTAGAGTTGCACGTGTGAGACACGCACTTCACCATCAGCTGATAGCTGTGCATGGGTCTAGGAAGGCCCAATGGAAGCTACCCTGAAGAACAGAGAGAGACGAGAGTGAGGTGAAGATAAATGCCAAGGTTGGGACGTTACAAATGATTTCAGCTCTTAGTCCTTCCTACCTTATACTCATAAAGTGTTGTGTACCTTTGAAAGCCAGAAAGTGGGACTATTTGTGACACTAAGGGAAAAATACAGAGAAAGACAAAGGTAGTGGACATGCGTTTAGATAATGAAGACGGAAGGTTGTAGTCCCAGTTTCCCACTTTATACGTCATGTCTATTTAGATAAGAATGGAAAAATATGTCTAAAGATGACGTACTGATGCAAGAATCTCTGCTACACCTGTGCTATAGCAGATGAAATCTGACTTGAGAGTGATATTTCCACATTGTTCATTCTTTGTTTCTCCTTTGCTTCTCTCTTCCTCTCCTTCCCTTCCTTCCTTCTCACTTTCCATTCTTCCTTCATTCTCAGATTATTCATGGCTCAGCCCAATCCACTGACCTTTTCCCTGGTTCAGTCTGATTTGCTTCTTTGGGGGGGAAATACGGAGTAGGTTCAGTGTTATTGTCCTCTACTCACTCCTTTCCCTCTGCCCTGCATCATCTTCTCAGAAGTCCGTCAACATCACCATGTTCCTTTTCTGAAAAAGGCAGCTGAAAGCAACTGGACAAGTTACAACTGTCCATTTTACGGTTCCTTGGCCCTCTGCCCTCCCAGTGTCCATCCCAGGCCACTCTCATTTCACATGATGGAGGCCATTAGTGTCTCCATGTAAGCCCGGCTGAGACATGGAAAGGCCCCAGCATCTAAAAAAGGTCAGATCAGGTCAGTTTGGAGGACGAAGACTGTGAATAACTCCCCCTACTGCTTTAAGATGTCGCGTACCAGCCGTGATGGGCTCTGTTAACTTGGTCTATCTCTATAAGTCTGTAACTGGCAAATATATCCCTTTAAAAGAAAGGTGGGTGTGGGTTGTAATTTGCTCATTTCATAAAGTAAGGGAGTCTAGAGCTGATATTCTGTTCTACATCTTGCCTGTAGAAATAAGAAAACCACAGGAAGAATGGGCAGTGCCAACAGGGAGGGGTTAGGGGTGCAGCAGTGCGCAGGGGAAAGGAGCAGTAGGTAGGACTTTGATCAAAGATGACGAGTGCTCCTAATTAGGATTAATTAGTTCATTAAATTTTCTCAGTATTCATGTACGGTGAGCAGAGTGAGTAACATCATTTCCATTGGTTGATGAGAAAGATGAAGCCCAAGATATTAAGGGACATAGTTTGAGCTTTGACAACACGCAACTACGTCAAAAGCAGAATCCATATCTGCTGCTTCTCACTATAGTGAGGTTTAAGTTGCAATATCTGTATAAGCCTGTGAAGACTAATCATTCCTATCATGGCGTTTAACATTGTTGGTGACTTGGCAACTTTTTACCTTTTCTGCTGGTACTCTCCAGCTGTGCCCTACTTTACTCACTGCCTTCACATGCACTGAATTAATTCTATCCTCACACCTCCTAGTCAGCTGCCCCTCAAGTTTTAGATCTCAGCTGACGTATTTCTCCTTCTGATAAGCCCTATCTATGATCTCTAAGGTGGTGAAGGCTGACCCTCCTTTGTGCTCTGTTGCTCCTGCTTTATGCTATTCTAGCCCTGGACAGTAACTGCCTGTTTTATGTCCCCAACCCCATATGAAACGTCTTCAAGATAATGGCTTTCAGAGTTACCATTACATCACCAGTGCGTAACACAGCTTTTTGTATACTCGGTATGTTTGTTCGATAAGTAAATAAAATCAGTATCAGATGGCATAATAACTTCTTTATTTTGTGTTAATATGAGGGTATATAAGAGTAGGTTGCATTGTTTGCATGGTGAGGTACAGTCTGAGTTGTAGGCCGGTCCATCGCCCAGGAGGTGCGCCATATAACCCTACATTGTATCTGTTAGGTGGGAGCTTACTGAACTCTCCTTCCTGCCTCCCTCTCCCCTTCTTGAATTTCATTATGTTTTTCTCTTATGTGGACCTGTATTTGTTAATGTGCTAGTTTCAAATTATTATTGAGTACACGTTTGTATTCTTGATTACAACTTAATCTTTCTTCTGTTCACAGCCTAAATTTGGTTTTGCACATTCAGCCAACAAATATTAGCCTAGATAATTATGACCTCTATGTGGTTGTATGTTCAGGCCTTTGGCATCACGGTTCTTATAATATAATAGGTTATCAATGCATAATTTTGAAGTGAATTAATTAGTACAAAGGTGATTGATTAATACAAAGATGATTAGTACAAAGATGATTATATTTTTGCATGTAAATGATGGTGACATAGGACAGAATATAGGAGGAGCCACGGGGATAGAGTATTTGGTAGTTTTTGTTTGGTAAGCTGAAAAATATTATTGTAAAGAGCAGGCAATTATAAAGGTCCTAGTGGAGTGTAGAATTCTGACTTCAAGTAGGCCCATGTGTTCATCGATACCTGGAAAAGAGACTACAGAACTTGATTTGGCTAGTTGAACTCAAAGACAGGTTAACCTTAACAAGGAGAGTATGCCACCTACTGATTCGTTATGTGTTTTTAATGGTATCTTTAAATACCACAAGATTTATAAGTATTTAGGAAAATCTCAAAATGCTTTATAAATAAGATATTACTATTAATAAGACTAGGAGTCATATTGATAGGAAGAAAGTAAGGATTTGAAATAGAATCTTTGTGATGAACTGTGGTTCAATGTGCTCTCTCCTGCCATTTTCTTTTTCCTCAACCTCCCAAGGACTCTTAAGGAGTATTTATGGGGCACACTCTTTCACATGTATTTAAGTATTCATCAGATTAGAGTTCAAACTCTGAATCCAAGCATGTTTAGTCTGTAACCAAGTCCTACCACCTAGTAGGTACACCACCTTAGGCATAATTAACTCAGTGTTTATAAACACGTACAATGGAGTTGACAAAAATAATAGAATTTATCTCATTGGGTTGTTGTGAGATTCAAATAAGTTTACATACAGAAGCACGTACACACATGTGCGCACACACATGTATATGTGTATGTGTATCTGTATATGTATATACAGTGCTTGGAAAAAATAGTAAGAACTCAGAGAATGTCAGCACTGCTCATTATGTGCAGTTGGATGTTATGAATGCAAAGGCTGAAAAGGAAAATTGTGGTTTTTTGCTCATGTACAGTGTGCTTCTTATTTGCCTGGCTTTCTTTACTATATAACCATTCTTTGACTTCCTATGCTTTGCTCTACAAAGGAGCCAGATTCCTAAAAGCCATCTTTTCCATGCTCCTTTGCCATTGGCTTCCTGCTAGGTTTGGCCAGCAGAAAATTCAGATAAGAAACTGAGTTTGGGAGGCAATGAGTCTTTCTCTGCTTGGGTAGTGTTAAAGAAAATCAGAGGTAGACAGAAGTTAAGGTGGTCATAGCTTAATTTATTCAGGAACCATTATAACAGGGGAAAAGAGACCTCAGTATACCCACTGGGCTCAATTCTGAATACAGCATAAATAAGTAGGGATTTATAGGCAACGAGCAGGTTGGGGATTAGTGGGTAGAAAATTGGATCCAAGGTCTTTTTATTAATTTTTTTTCAAATTTCAGATTAATACGAGGGGACAAATATTTAAGTTACATTGTTTCCATTTCTAAGGTAAAGCTGGAGTTGTAGTTGAGCTCTTCACCTGGGGGTGTGCTGTATACCACCCTCACATTGGGCACATTGGGTGAGAACTTGCCAATCTCCTTCCCTCTTCTCCCTTCTCTTTTCCCTCCTCCTCCATCTCCCTTGCTTTAATATACTTGTGTTTTTCTTTCGGGTGGGCATGTAGTTGTTTATATATTGGTTTCCTATTAGTCTGGAGATACAGGTTAAACAGACCTTACAGATTCTTGCTGAAGGCAAGCCAGGATGATCGGATACTAAGGGTGAGGAATGAATAATTTGGTGAGATATCAAAGGTGATCAGATATTGAGATGGAGGGAGGCAGGTGCCTTTCTAAACTAATTCAGCAAGATTCTTACTACAGTGGGACAATACAGCACCTTCAAATATAGATCCAAGGTGAAGGCCTAGGGGGCTTAGAGTTGCTTAACTAAAGCTTAGTCAAGGAGAAGATGTATGTTAGCAGCATCAGCAGCAGAAGCTAACTCTTCTCCACTTCCTGGGTCTCTCCAAACAGAGCCTCTCTACATGCCCACAGCTTCCACTTAGAAACCCCAGTTGCCAGATGTCCTGCTGGCTTTCTGTTTAGGGGGTAAGGCTAATACAGAATACAACAGATACAACAGTACCTCTAAGGGGAGGTACGTGGTGCACCAGGATACTCAAGAAGAGTAGAACAAGAAGAAAAGACAGATTCCTGATGGTGGATATTATTTAATCCTTGATTTATCTGTGCCTGAAGATTATATATGACTAGGTTTTTAAATATATGAGTGTAAAAATACCCCCCTTTGCTTAAGCTTCTTTCACTTGCTACTGTGCAAGTGCTAATAATGTCTACTAATCCCTGAGAACGTTTTGAGTTAATATTACAATATAAAGCAATTTGTATTCTCATTGAATATTTGCCTCTAGAATTCATATAACTTGCATTTATTGTCCTGCCAAGATTATGAGTAGGAAGATGAGCAATATAAGTATGGCCCTTCTCTTTGATAGCATAATAGTAACTAATTAAATGTTTTCAACAATGTTAACTTTTATTTTATTTATTTATTTATTTATTTATTTATTTATTTATTTATTGTTGGGGATTCATTGAGGGTACAATAAGCCAGGTTACACTGGTTGCATTTGGTAGGTAAAGTCCCTCTTGCAATCATGTCTTGTACCCAGAAGGTGTGGGATGCACCAAGGCCCTGCCCCCCTCCCTCCTTATTCCAAAATGTGATTTTTCTCTGGAGAGCTGAGCATCTTCTCCTAGTTGATGTAAATCTTAAAACTAAAGGACATCTTATTCATTTTAGCACAAGAATATAAACTAAAATGCAAAGCAGAAACTTTGGGAGGAAAGTTCATTTATTTTTGATAGAGTAAATCCCAAGCCCCCAGTTGTTGTTTATGAAACCTTCCCAAGGCAGGAAGATTTTTCAGTGGAATGACATTAACCGTGTCATCTCTACAAGACAATTGCTGACTCTGCTACGTGCTTTCCTGGCTCTCTTCTATTTCCTTATGATGATACAATTTATCTTCTGATAATGGATGGGCTTCCTCTCCTTTTTAATCACTACCATAAGCCTCTGAAACTTGCTCAAGATATGTTCAAAGTTCATTTGCTTTGGGGATCTTTTTAATCTTTCATGGTTGATGAAAGTAAATTTATAATCATCATACAAATGCATATGTGTCTGCTCTGTCCTTAAGATATGCTGTGGCCTTTTAATGTTATGATATATGGTCAGGCTGTAGTTGCTATGGAAACCAATAACCGAATTTCTTGACCTTGGAGGGTAGGGAGATGCAGTGGTTGAAGCTGCCTTCAGAGTAGTGAGATCTAAGATTTAAGAAAAGGAGGCTTTTTCGACTTCCGTGTTCAGTTTGGAGCAATCTACTCTTCCCTTGCTTGTCTCTACCAGGAATATCCAGCTGAAGTTATACTAGTATTTTTTGATTATATTTTAGAATCATGTTCTTGTTTAACTCTTCCAGAGCTCTTTCCTTCAGCTGTTTGCCCTGGGTTCCTAACATATCTGGCCTTTTCAAATGGAGAATAGTTGAGAAACTGGTCCACCTTGATGTAGAGAGATAATGGCATGGTCCTCTCAGCTTCTCAATTCTCATCACTGAAATTCTGAAGATAGATTCTAGCATTGTCAGCTCTGAAAGGTTTTTTGTTAAAACACAAAAATGGTAATCCATATCTCAAAGTGAATGTATACCAATTGTGTCTAATGTGGGCCAGTCAGAAAGTGAGATATACCCTTGGTACAAGCAGTAGAATATCATACCGATTTTTTTTTTGTGTGTGTATGTGTTTTCAAAATCAAGTTCATTTTAAAAATATACAATAATCTTTATTTTTACTCTCTTCAAGGGCCTTCTTACTAAATGCTACTCTGCCAAGGCATCATACCTCTTCCAGCAGGATAAATTCTATGATGTCAGCTACGATACTGGGGACAAGTCGATTCAGTGCAGCAGGAGGCCAGATGCATTCAAGTTCTGGATGACCTGGAAGGCCCTGGGTACTCTAGGCCTTGAAGAAAGAGTTAATCGTGCTCTTGCCTTGTCTAGGTACTTGCCTCTGCGTGTGTGTGTTTGTGTATGTCCATGTATGCCTGTGACGGAAAGACCCAATGAATACAACATTTGCAAGGTCTGCACCTGTTCTCTTATTTGTGCATTCTTTTTCCAACCAGTAAACATTTTCTCAGTACCTACTATGTGTTAGGAATTGTGACTAGAGTATTCATATCACTTGCCCTCCAAGCTACTCCTCTATTGAGAGAAATATTTAAGTGAGAAAGCAGATAAAACAAGTGACCCTCCTTTTTGGAAGGGGAGGTATATGGTGTACCAAAGTACTTAGAAGGGTTCCCTGGTGTGTTCTGGAGGGGGCACCAGCAGAGGCTTCTTTCAGGAAAAGATATTCAATGGAGATTTAAGGAAGAGAAGGGGAAAAGAATTATCTAAGAAGAGAGAGCCCCATGTCCAAATCTCAGTGACTTTTAAGACTGAAGAGCAGCTCTGTGAGAATGTGGGGACAGCAAAAAGTTTGAATGGGAATGTAACATGGAAGCAGACCTTGTGGTAATATTAGAAGCAAAGCTGTTGTCACCACTTTCAAAGACGTTAGAAAAGCTCTTGAAATACAGGTGCCAGATATTTGCCACCTGAATGGAACTGAACTGCTAAACTTAGATACGTGAGTGCAATTAGGCCCCCACAGCCAGGTTAAGTTTTCAGGGGGTTTTGTTCGGCTTGTACTGCACAGGGTTAACTTTCTTGGTTGTTAAATATTCAAACATTTGAATATTTAAAATATACTTTTTAAAAGGGAGATTACTCCAAAACTTGGATTTTTGGCTTTTCTCAAAAGATTGAGAAATGCAGAAGAAGGCTCAGAGTCCCACATGGCACGGTCAGCTGCACAGGATGCTGCCTGCCTCCCTGGAGAGCTGCAGTCTTCATCACTGCCTACTTTTAAAAAGCTCTAGCCTATTTCATTATAGCACAGATGTGCAGATAACCTGGCGTCAAGACAGAGTGATTATGTTTACAAGTGATGTGACCTGAGCAAGTTTTTAAACATCTCTGCACCTCATTTCAATCCCAGGGCACTGGAGATGATGACGGCAGCTACGTCAAGCAGTTACTGTGAAGATTAAAGTAACTGACATATGCAAAACACTTGGAAGAGTGGCTGGCCCATGCTACGTGCTGTACGAGTCGTAGTTCTCTTACTTCTTCAGCCGCTGTAGGCCTATCAGAGTTTGTGATTTGTGGTTTGGACAGTATTTATATATCTTTACTTCCCATTCACATTTTATTTGCATACACCTAAAGGCTCTCCTTAAAGATTCATAACAATTCCCTCTTTTTATACGGGGAGTGGTATAGGTGCTTTAAGCAACAAACTATCTGAAAACTAAGGTCTTAACATAACAATTATCTATTCCAAGAGGTCTACAGGTTGGCTAGCATGGTTTTACCTCACATTATAGTGGCTGGAGGGATTGGGTCTCCTTTCTATTTCTTTAATCTTCCTTGGACCAGAAGGCTAGCCAAGTCATAGCTCTGTGATGGCTATGGCAGAAGCCCAAGAAAGCAAGCCCAGTCATTCAAGCCTACTTTAAACTCCTGATTGCATTATGCCTATACCTGACTGCACTAAATTCCAATGGTCAAGGCAGATCACATGGCCAAACCCAATGTTTAGAGGCAGGAAGTTCCCTCTGCCTTTTTGCAGGGAGAACTATTGAGTTACACGTTAAGGCCTTGAATGTACAGACAGGTAAAGGTATGGCTTTGATACTTTCAGAAGACTTTAAGAAGTTAGCAATTATGGTTATTATAGTTTAAGAAGTAGTTTGAAAAATATGGGACTATTTTATCAGGACTCTTGGATAATAAGTGATAGAAACCTTAATTCAAAGTATTTTAAACAAAGGTAATATATTATTACCTCATGGCATTATATAATAAGGAAAGTATAGTAATGACTTTGGAAATGGCTTCATCTAGACCCTTAAATAATACCATTAGTCCTCAGCTTTGTTTTACTTCATGTTGGGTTTATTCCTGTGTAGGACAGTGGCTGCCAGGAGTGTCAGATTTATATTCTCCCAGGTTTAAGTGCAAGTTCAAAAGGAGAGAGTGAGTACTTCTTTCTCAACAATCCCAAGGAAAGTTTAATCATCTGTGAGTGAGGCAAATGTCCATCTCTGAATCAGTTACTGTTTCCAAGGTAATATGATGCTTAGACTGGTCATGCTGAGTTACATGCTCTCTCGGCACTGGGGAGAGCGTTGATTCCTCTTATAGAATATGTACCGAAACTGGATGAGGAACTTGCCTTTATTAGAAGTTGGGTTAAAGTGCCTCCACTGGAAGTGGGAAAACAAAAACCCAATGGTGAAAAAATGAAACTGTTTACCATAAATGTTCATAGTTTACACTAAATTAAAAGTCCAGGAAGCTCTGTATCCTTTCTTTGGATTTTCTTGTGCTGTGTAAGTATGGTAGAATCTCTGTATCATTTTGTCTGAGCTTCGAAGTAATTCAATGACAGGTGTCTTGAAATAAGGCTACTTATAAATATTTTATGATGGTATTTATTATGAACTTAACATTCATCTCAGGGTAGAATTTATTTTATAGTCTAAGAATACCTTCTAATTTTTACAAAGAAATATCACAGGAGGATAAATGTTAGCATTTCAATTCCATTCAACAAACACTTATTGTTTGTAAATGTTTGTCAAGTTGAATTGAATTAACATTTCAGTCAGCATCACTGAAGACTCTGTGACCTATATTTAAATATTTGAAAAATAATCCCTCCTCTCTCCTGCTGTTACTCATAATAGTATTCTTGCCATAACTTTCCAGACTCTTGATATACAGCAGTCTATTTCTGAGTGGGCAAAAGTCATCCTGTTCTTTTACCCCCAAATCCAAGAACAGAGAAGAATCCTTTTCTGCATGTTACTTGGTTTAAATATGAAATTAAAGATTGGGAAAGAGTTTCTCTAGGATTAAAAAGTGTGTAAATTAGCCAACGAAAGGGCTTTATTTTCGTGATTTGTTTCTTTTCAAATTCACTGATTGATTTGTGGTTCTGCTCTTTAGGAAAGATGGGCTGTTTCCTCAATTCTGTAGTCTATTCTGTTTGTTTGAGCCTACATGCACTGGCGTGCTGGCAAATTGGCTCCAAGGAGGAAAAACAAGGCTCCAGTTTGTAGTGTCCACCAATTTCCATGATGTTAAGTATTCCTGTTACGGAAAATCATAAGCTACCAATGGTCACAATCTGCAAAATTCCTGAATATTTAACAATGGGCTTTCATTACCCACTAGAAACTAGTTCTAGAACACCACCAATTACGTGAGCCAACATGATCAATTCAAACCACTGACTGCAATAGTTGATATACCATCTCCCATCAAACCCACTGATCCCTGGTAACTTGTTTTGGAGTTTGCCAAACAAAAAAATTCCCAACTATGATCAGAAAGCTCTACCTGGTATAATTTATAATTCAGAGTAACATTGTTTTGTTTCCAAGAGGTACTGCACATGTGATGATTGTGTTACTATATGGGGAGCACATATATTATTGGCAGGCTATTGTAGCTAAAATATCCATTTCCTTAGGCCCTAGGTCAGGTCTTTAAAATACTAGAAAAACTGTGCAACTCTTTTCCCCTGACACATTACAGTAGGAACTGTAATATGCACCGATATCACTAATTCCATAGAAACTATATGTCCATGTTCCTGAATATAAATGGAACTTGATTTTGAAATTTGCATGTTGACCATAAGATTTAAGGACCACATATTAATAAACCAGTGGTCACTACCCACTACCCTAAACAGATAGCGCTCTCCCTTTTCCCCTGAGAAAGGAAGGGTAGATAATTTTTTAAAATTTATTATTAAATCATAGCTGTGTACATTAATGCAATCATGGGGCACCATATACTGGTTTTATATGCCATTTGACATATTTTCATCACACTGGTTAACACAGTCTTCCTGGCATTTTCTTAGTTATTGTGTTAAGACATTTATATTCTACATTTAGTAAGTTTCTCATGTACCCTTGTAAGATGCACCGTAGGTGTGATCCCACCAATCACCCTCCCTCCACCGATCCTCCCCCCTCCCCTCCCCTCCCTCACCCCCTTCCCCATATTCTTAAGGACAATGATTCTGATTTTATGGGTTGTCAGAAATCTATCAAGAAGAAAAAAAATAGTGCGTAAAGATGCCAAAGCTTTTCCTAATTTCCACTTGCCCATGTCATTTCAATTGAAAAGAGGAAATTTCTATCAGGAAATATTAATGACTAAAATGCTTTATTTTATTTATTTATTTATTTTTTTAAATTAGTGACATTGAGAGCCCAAAGTAACACGCAATTATTAAGCATAATTGAAACCCAGAGGATTGCACTTTAAAACCAGCACTTCTGGTACAAAGCTGGTGACTGTGCATTTCTGATATCTGCTTAGGGAAGTTGAAAATGTTTTACTAGACTCGGGGTTACCTGCTGCTGGGGGCACCTCCTAGGCCTTTGTTACAGCATCCAGGTTAAATGAATATCCACTAAGGGGTAAAAATTTGAAAAGATCCTGCGTATAAGTCTTTTCAACAACAACAAACAGCTCAGGAACTCCCATTTCGGTACTACGTTTGGTCTCCAGTGTACCATTTATCTATTCCCTTGACACACGATCTCTGCAATCTCTTAGATGGAGTTCATTTCACAGACTTGCAGGAATACTGTGGGGGTTATTGTGATCAGTCTGGAGAAGGTGAGCAGTTATACGATGGTGCTTTTGTGCTAGTTTATTTCCATAGGTGACAGAAGGAACGGAATCCAGAAGACTATCAGTCAACATTTTTAATTTTTTTCTTTAGATTGGTAATTAAAAAATATCCCCATTGCAGTCCGTGGATGTCTGTGATGAGTTACACAAGCAATGTGATATGCTCTGATATAAGCAGAACATACAGAAAGCAGGTGGGAAAATCTCCGGAGTTCTGGGAGGCTCAGTGAATCAGAGGAAATTTCAAATGAGATCATGAGACTGGGAGAGAAACTTGGTCCAGAGGGGTTCAGGGAGACTTTAAGTGGCTAGTGAAGTAAGGAAGGGACTGGAAAGGCTATTTTCAGAAAGGAAAGAATGTCTTACAAAAAGACAAGTGAATTCCAGGTAAATTAAATGGACTTATATGACAAATCTGAGATCTCTAGGGTTGGAAGCATATGTGTCAGTAAAGGAAGAAAAACTGTTTCAGAACAAGTTTATCATTAATGTATACTTCGTGATCAAGCCAGAATATTACTGTTTCTACCCCAATAGAATTAGGGTAGAAATAATAAAATAAAACAATAAAACGCTCGTTGGTACGTATTTTTTCTCTCCTTTCTTTTATGCCAAGCTTAGTAGAAAGGACAATGATGGGGTTTACAAAGTTATTATTTTTTGAGTCCACTTACCTGGATGTCTTTTGATAGACGTAGTCTAGGGTGTATGCATTATGTTCTGCAATTGAATGTACGTCTTTTTTTCTGCATTCCATCATATATGAACACTTTTAAAAGTGTATTTTAATTTTAAGCTATTTCTATTTATTGAAAAAAGAGTTGTGAAGTATAAATTGTACCCAGGATAGGCAGAGGTAGGTGATCCAAAATTTACTTGGATTTCCTCTTAACAACTCATTTCATTTAAGCATTTATTTAGGAAGAGGGTAAGGTGCTCTATTGAAGAAGCACTTCTAAACTAGCATTTATGAAAGTATGCTCTGTGGAATAATAGAATTTCAGAAGATCTTAATAGATGATCTTTTGAAAAACAGGTCCAGGGTCAAATATGTTTAGGAAATGCTAACAACCATATTATTCCTCACTTAGAAATTCAAAGTGCACATTGGGACATTAAAGGCTTTGAGAAGGCCTGTAACATAGAAACATTTTTAAATTTACTTTAACCAGTAGGCAGACAGCATCAATTTCTCACCTAAGAACCATTCTTTCTTCTTCCTTGCCCACAGAAACTTGGTTTTGTTTAGGTAGTAATGTTACAGGTGGGAATATTGGTTTAGGCAATTCCCTCCCTCAGCAATTGGTTTAGGGGAGGGTATATGACTCAGTCAATAAGATACAAAAAGGATTTTATGCAGACGTCTAAAATTAATACTCTTAACTAGAGAGGGGTGTGTATCTGAAGAGAAAGTGCTTTTGCTCTGGTCCCCTCTGATTCTTCTTGGACCCTATTATGGAAGGATGTGATATATGAATATGATAGGCATCTTGTAAGTAAGAGCAGAGCGGTCAGTAATACTCTGAACATGACGAGCTGAAATGACAGTTCTTGGTACATTGTTGAACAATCTAATCAGTTTAATTAACGGCCTGATGGATGAAGCCAAGTGTACTTCTAAGTATCGGCAAAATCAATCCAATTGGTATGCTTAGTAGTGCTACTGCTTTTATATGGAAAGCCTGTTAACAGGGTGTACCATGCAGCATGGTTTGAAAACTCTGGTGTTAGACTTTTGTTATTATAGTCATAGCAGCTTCCTCTCTTCTTTTAAATCACCTCTACCCTCAACTCAATTGGAGTGTTGTCTGGTGTTTGACAGTATCTGAGAGTGAATATGGTAGAAATGTTGGCCCCACCACAAAGCCCAGGTCTACAGGTTAGCACAAAGCAAAGTTTTAATTCAAATAATTCAGCTCTGTTTTAGGAAGCCTTTCCCCCAAGATCAGCTTTAGTCAATTTGACAGAAATATTTTAAATTGAGACTATGGGTAGTATATGGAAAATTTCATACAGTTGTAATCTGATGGATTTTTGCCAGTTTTGTTCCACATCTCCATTACATGCGTGAGGAAACTAAGGTGGGCTAAGGGCGGCTGAGTAATTTGCCTAGACCCACAAAGTTATTTAGCTGCACAATTAGAACCTTCTAACCTAGAGTCAATCCCAAGATGTATGGGGATACAAAGCCTTTCTATAGCCTCAGGTGCTCCGGATGAGCTTTCTTGTTAGTAGATTGCCAATTTGTGCCTGAGAAGGTAAGGAGAGGGGCATTCAGAAAACTTTCCTCACAATTGAATATGCCAATTTGTCTTCTTCTGTGCTTTATGCTTTTTCTTTCGTTAGGTTCCTTTTCAAAAATTACACAAGTAACCACACCTATGAAACTTTGAAAACAGATGTAAAAAGAGAGTTAATATCCCCTAATCCCACTGCATCCTGTTTCCCCCTCCCTCAGGAGTAAACATCGACAATTTATGATGTGTCCTTTCAGGGCTAGAGATTACTTTTGCTTTCCTTTTTTAAATTTATTTACAAAATGGAATCTTACTACCCACATTTCTCAATATCTCACTTTTATCTCTTAATACAGTCTGAGCATCCCTGTACATTAATTGAAATAGATATAACCCATTCATTTTAACAGCTGCACCACATTACGTTGTGTTGCTATATTACATTTTAATTTACCATTCACTAACTTTTAGATACTAGCTTTGGTTCTGGTTATTTTGTATGAAATGGTTGTGCACACACACACTCACACCACGAGCTTTACATAGAACAGCATGTATGTGCAGGCGTACTTATATATTCACATATATATCTATCTTTCCCTAGTATTGAGTTTTTTTTTTTTTCTGGTATACCAGCATTTCAAAAGTGGTTTGCTTGACCAGAAAATATGGGTATTATTAATTGTGAAAGGTTCACAGCAGTTTCCTACCACATTTTCACTAGCACTGGGTATTGTCACTCTTCAAAATTTCCAGTATCATTCAGGGCATATGGTTTAATACAGGCATACCTGGTTTTACTGTGCTTCAGTTTATTGCACTTCAGAGAGACTGTGTTCTTGAAAAACAATAGCTTTGTGCAACCCAATAGGTAAGCAAGCCTATCAGTGCATTTATTCACTTCATGACTCTGTGTCACGTTTTGGTAATTGTCACAATATTTCAAACCTTTAAAATTATTATTATATCTGATTTGTGATCAGTGGTCTTTGATGTTACCATTATGATCATCTGGGGACTCTGAAAAGTGTACCCACAGAAGATGGCAATCAAATGTTGAGTGTGTTCTGACTGCTCCACCAGCCATTCCTGTATCTCTCTCCTCTTCAGATAGCCCTACATTCTGAGAAAGATGAATATCAAAATTAGGCCAGTTAATAGCCTCTAAAGCATTCAAGTGAAAGGTGGAGTCACACATCTCTCACTTTAAATCAAAAGCTAGAAATGACTACGCTTAGTGAGGATGGTATGTCGAAAGCTAAGATAGGCCGAAAACTAGGCCTCTTGTGTCAGTTAGGATGGGCTTGCAAAGCAAAAGTTATTGAAGGAAATTAAAATTTCTACTCCAGGGAACAAAATAAATAAGAAATCCTTATTGCCAACATGGAGAAAGCTTTACAGATCTAGATGGAAGATCAAACCAGCCACAACATTCCCTAAAGCCAAAGCTTCTTAACATAACGTGACATAACATAATAACAACATAACGCAAAATAACATGTCATCATAACATGACAAAACAGTTCAAGGTGAAGCAGTATGTGCTGATATAGAAACTGCAGCAAGTCCTTTAGAAGATCTAGCTAAGGCAATTGATGGAGGTGCCTACAGATTTTCAATGTAGACAAAACCGCCTTCTATGGAAAGAAAATGTCATCTAGGACTTTCCCAGCTAGGGAAGAGACATTAATTGCTGGTTTCAAAGAATCAAAGGACAGGCTGATCTCCTGTTAGGGGCTAAGGAAGCTGGTGACTTTAAGTTGAAGCCAGTGCTCATTTACCATTCTGAGAATCCTAAGACCCTTAAAATACACGCTAAAGTTACTCTGCCTATGCTCTGTGCATGAAACAACAAAGACTAGATGACAGCACATCTGTTTATAGCGTGGTTTATTGAATATTTGGAAGCCACTGTTGAGACCTGCTGCTCAGAAATAAATATTCCTTTCACAATATTACTGCTCACTGATAATGCACCTGTTCACCTAAGAGTTCTGACGAGGTACACAAAAAAATTAATCTTGTTTTCACGCCTGCTAATACAACATTCATTCTGCAGCACGTGAATCAAGAGGTCATTTTGACTTTCAGGTCTTATGATTTAAGAAATATATTTTGTAAAGCAATGGCTGTCTTGGCTAGTGACTCCCCTGGTAGGTCTGGTCAATGTAAATTAAAATCCTTTTGGAAAGGATTCACTATTCTAGATACCATTAAGAACATTTGTGGTTCATGGGAGGAGGTCAACATATCAGCATTAACAAGATTTGGAAGAAGTTGATTCCGACCCTCTTGGAAGACTTTGAGGGGTCAAGACTTCAGTGGAGGAAGTCATTGGAGTTGTGGTGCAGATCAAGAGAACTAGAATCAGAAGTGGAGCCTGAAGACTTGACTGAATTGCTGCTGTCAAGTTGTAACATAATGTAACGTAACTAAACATAACAATGCAAGGCCCAGCAGCAAGTAGAAACCATAGCAAGTCATCTAGAAGATCTAGCTATGACAACTGATTAAGGAACCTACAGAAAACAGATTTTCAATGTAGACAAAATAGCCTTTTATAGGAAGAATATGACATCTATGGCTTTCATAGCTAGGGAGGAGAAGTCAACCACTGACTTCAAAAGTTTTATGATAAAACTTTAACTGATGAGGGGTTGCTTATTATAAATGAATGAAGAAAACAATTTCTTAAGACGGATTCTATTCCTGGTGAAGATGCTATGAACATTGTTGGAATGACAAAAGATTTAGATTATTACATAGGCTAGCAAGGTTTGAAAAGATTGACTCATTTTGAAAGAAGTTCTGCTATAGTCAAAGCGATAAAGCAGGGTCACATGCTACTGAGAAATCTTTGATGAAAGGAAGAGTCAGTTGATGGGGGCAAACTTCATTGCTGTCTTATTTTAAGAAATTTCCACAGACCCACTACCTTCAGCAACCACCATCCTGATCAGTCAGCAGCCACCAACATTGAGGCAAGACCTTCCGACAGCAAAAAGATTAACAACTCACTGAAGGCTCCATTGATTGTTAGCATTTTTCAGCAATAAAGCATTTTTTATTGATATGTACATTGTTTTGTTTTTCAGATGTAATACTATTGCACATGTAATAGAACACAGTATTGTGTAAACATAACCTTTATATTCACTGGGAAACCAAGAAATTTGCATGACTTGCTTTATTGCTATGTTTACTTTATTGTGATTGTCTGGAACTGAACCTGCAATATCTCTGAGGTGTGCCTGAATTATTGTTTTAATTTACACTTCTTTGATTACCAGTGATTTTGAGCACCCTTTCCCATGCTTATTGAGCAATGGAATTGCTTTTTTGGAAAATTAGGCAGTGGGTTAAAGGTTTGAAAACTTTATAGCTATATGTGTGTGTGTGTGTGTGTGTGTAGCATCTCCTGAAAAAATATTCAGAGAAAGGAGTATGTAGAATAACAAATAGAGAAAGAGAGAGTATGATCACAACATTATGGCTCAAAATAAAGAAACCATATTGCTAATTAATATTGATAGAATTTTTTTTTTTTTTGAGACAGAGTCTCACTCTGTCGCCCTGGGTAAAGTGCCATGGCATCATTGTAGCTCAAAGCAACCTCAAACTTTTCCACTTGAGCAATCCTCTTGCCTCAGCCTCCCAAGTATCTAGGACTACAGGAGTGCACCACTATGCCCAGCTAGTTTTTCTATTTTTAGTAGAGTCAAAGGTGTCAATCTTGCTCAGGCTGGTCTCAAACTCTTGAGTTCAAGCAATCCACCTGCCTTAGCCTCTCAGAATGCTATGCTTATAGGTGTAAGCCAACATGACTGGCCTTTATAGAATTTTTATAAAATTTTGTCTATTTCAAAGATGATATAACATATATGCAAACACCAGTATCTAAACTTATGTGAAAAGCTGTATAAATAAATTTAGAAGAAAGAACTACATCTTGCAAAGTAGTGTGTTCCAAATACACATTATAGAGTTCCCTTTAGCAAATGATGTAATGATCCTAACCTCTTCTTTCCAGTTTATAATTTTTCTGTGTTTATGATTTTGTTTAATATTTTTTACAAGAACTTTTTCAGACTGGAAAAGCACATCATGGTAAAACAGTTTTATGGGTGAGGGACTTGAGGCCTGAGAGTAGTCTTTTTTGTGTCCTTACATATTAATCGAATATATATGATTTAGTGATATGATTATGGTACTTTAACTCCATGACTAGCATATAATTTTCAAATGCAGTTCTTATGTTGGATGTGATTTTTCTTTCTCCTTTTGTTTCTATTTTCTTTTTTTATGTCACATATAACATTACAATAATTGCTTTGGCAAACACATTTCTGTCAGCCCCTTGTATCATTTCCTTACAATTGATACCCAACTATGAAATACTCGGTCAAGTGTTGTCAACTTTTTAAGGGTCATAGTTAAATCACTAGTTTTCAAGGCCAATCATTTCAGATGTATCTTTTTATGTAGACCAAAACCAAGCTGAGGGGAGAGGAGTCAGTGTTATCACTCCATAGAGTACTATGTAGTCCATGTTATTTTAGCCTTTTCTAAATCATATTCCATATCTCATACATCTAGGCACTTTGATTATATGTAATAATTCTCTTTCCCCCGACATTCCAGATGACTTCATAGGGACTCTAGCCTATCAATGGCTACAGCCCACTTTGAACATGATACTGATGATCTATCCTCCTTTCTCTGTGCCAACCATAGAAGATATATTGTTGATCTTTGATCTTAAATGAATTTACAAGCAGGATGACACACCAAAAACTCTTTCCTCCAAGCCAGCTAGGGAATTTAAGTGTCTATGCTAAATTCTCATTCATGAATATGGATGTGAAACCCACATGTTCAGAGTTGTACGTGTCCAATTATACTAAGCCCAATCTACTTTATTTGGCTTATCACGCTGAGGTTAAAGTTTGATGCTAACATGTGAGACACAATCTCATCAAAAAGATGCATTTTTTTTTGCTCAGGCCCAAGAGATTGCAGTACATCAGGAGTATCTATTTGAATCTCCCTTTATTTGTACCCTTCTTTCTATCTTCCTTATTTCTAAGTCTTGTCTCTGTGTCAGAAATAACAGCTTTGTCATACATTAGTCATGTTCCTGGCACTTTAGATTGCAGATTATAAATATTATTGTGACTTTTAATTTTAGGTACCTAGTAGACGAAATCAAGAAAAGAGAAGGATTCAAGTTACTAATGGAAGTAAGTGATTACAGAATTGTGCTTGTGATTTTGTCAGTCAACAGTGATGAAGGTGGTAATTTTCTTATCTGTTATATTTCATTGGTTTTTTTGCTGCAGACTTAGAAACAAGTGATTAGCTTAATTCATGGAGTCCATTATGGTAATTTACTCTATTAGTGAGCATTTTTCCTTTGTTGGATTCACAGAGAATACACTTGCCTTTCAGTATTGAAAATTAAAATGCTCAATAATAATTACTAGAGATAATACTGAATAAATTATGACCTCTCTCTTGATATATAAATTTCATAATGATTATACTGCAAATGTTCAACTATACTGTAGTGCAAATGTTCAACTATACTGTAGTGGTGCCTGCATGCGAAAAATCAATTAAGTGAATATATAATAATGTGTGCAGTTTTATCTTTTTATAAAATAATGAGAGCATATTAGCTTTGGGACAATGGGAAAATAAGTCATTTTGTTGTTGATGTTGTGGGATTGTTTGCTATATGTAAGAAGTAAGGTGGTTACAAAAGTGAAGATTATTATTTTCTTAAAACATATGAGTGGAAAATATTATATAAAAATATTGTTTAATTCTGATTTTTAAGAGATATGAAGTGGGAAGTTACCTTAGATCTTACTATAGTATATATGTTATGGTGGTTTTTAACCTAATGTAAAAGTCACCTAGAGATTATACTGTAGGAATCTGTACTATGTACAATATAAGCAGTCTAGCTAATTTTGCTATAGATTTATTCAGTAAGATGTATTGAACAATCGCAATGTATTAGGCCCAGTTCTAACCATTGGAGATACAAAACAGGAAAGGTCACTCCTGGTGCTTTTGTGCAAATGGAAAGTGAAAGGTAATTAACAAACAAATAAATACACAGGAAACATCAGGTAGTGAGAATTCTTAAGAAAACAAATTCATTACGTAATTGAGTATACAAATAAACAAGACAATTATAAATAATGAGACAAATAACGAGACATGAAAAATGATAAAATGCTGAAAAGGGAGTGAGAAAGGTTGTTTGGTGCAGGTGGTCTGGGTCGGGGATTTTAAGGTATCAATGAGCTGAGACTTGCTATGTGAGAGGGAAGGGTGTTCTAGGCAGAATTATTTAAAAACTATAGTTTTTAAATAATAAAATTAGATTATTATTAATAAAAATAGCTGAGCTGATTAAAAAGTTGTTCACATATTCTTCTTGTAGGCTTAAAGGTAAAAAGAGTTCTTTGTGTTTGAGCAGCCAAAAGAAGATGTGTTAACCTAGGGGAGAGGTGCAGCAGGTGATAGGGTTGGAGAGGAGAAGGCAGAGAATAGAACAGGTGGAGTTCAAGTAGATCAGGGTAAGACATTGAGTTTTTATGCCAGGTGTACTTATTAGAGCTGTTTTAATAAGACAGCAGTCTGACTTCTGTTTTTTAAAGATTATTTCACTATCATGATAAAAGAGGACTAGGGCAGGGCTGGTGGAGAGGAGAAGACAAGAAAAGAATAAATGAGGCAGATTTGGAGACTGTTGCAGTAGCCCAAGTGACGTGTGATGACGTTCCTCAGGCAAGCCTGGGAAATACCGCTCCAGGCAGTCCGGACCATGGCTTCCACTGCTGTTCATGAAAGAAGCGTCAGATCAGAAAGTTCTGAAATTCAAAAGTTCCTGAAAAACAGAGATGTAAAGGAGCTTGCACACATACCAAAATAATCCACATTTAAATTACTTTTTTGTAACGCTATCAAGAAGCAAGAAGACAAATTTAGAATGTGGGAAATTATATAGGACAGCTGACTTGGTTTCTTCAACAGGTTAATGACATGGAGAAAAACAAGGAGGAAGTTAGACTGAAAGAGACTGAAGAGGCGTAACAACCAAGTGTAGCATATGGACCTGGTTGGAATCCTAATTTGAAAGAGCCAACTGTAAAAAGTAATTTTTGAAACAGAGAGTTTTGAATATAAACTGGTTATTAGATGATGTCAAGGAATTACTGATCAATTTTTTAGACATGATGATAGTGTTGTAACTATGTAAGAAATTACCTATAATTTTTAGAAGTGCCTATCTAAGCATGCAGAGGAGGAAACCACAGTTACATGAGGGCTGGATTGGGGTTTGAGTCACTTTTTTACATTTTCTTGAGTTGGAATTCTCTATTTTCTCAAATCTGAGTTGCCTTCTTTTCTCTGGCGGTTGGAGGTGTGGTGCTTATGGAAAGTCCTGCACACCTTCGCACTGCACAGTCTTCTGACAGAACTGAGAGAAAAAGTGATGAGAAAAAAATAGATGAGCTGATTAAAAAGTTGTTTACATATTCTTCCTGTAGGCTTAGGAGACTGAAGGCGGAACCTCTTGCCATCACCTTTAGGGAGCTGCAAACATTCACCTCCTTGTAATGAAAGCTAAGGTGGGCTTTAATCACAAGGCCATCTCTGCCCCTGGGTATTTCACCTGTGAAAGCCAGCTGGCCCATGAGCAGGGAAGGTGGCTTCCTAAATCTTCTTCTAGAATTCCTCCTATAAGGATTTTTGTATGTCATCTTGATTTGCCTCTTTTCTTTTTATTTTGTCACAAGAAATAGAATAGAATGAGACCTTGAGTGTCACATGTAAATATCACATTGATTCATCTCCTTTGGCTGATATATATACATATTTGATATATATATATATTTCTGAGAGGGAGAGACAAAGAGAGAGTTTCACTGTTGTTTAGCAGATAATAATGGAAATGTTAAGTGGAACACCAAAGACAGTAAATGAACATAATTAAAGAGTACTCAGTACTTGAATACCTTTTCTTGAAAAGAGCAAAAATAGTGCCTATTTTCTTGAAGACAATTGAAAGTTATCATTTCAAATGAATTCTGCATTATTCATAGACCCCTGAAAATCGTATCTCTATTTTTCTATGTTGGATCTAAGATCTAATAGGTGTTTTCCTTAGAGGTATATTCATTCTTATAATGTCATTCACATATTTTATTTTGATCTCTTGGGAGATTCCTAATGGTTCAACATTTTTGTTTTTCTTGTCTTGATTCCTACATTAGGAAGAGTTATTTATGTTTCATAAACTTTTAGAGTTATAAAAGATTTTCAAGGACGTATAGTCAACCTCCTGCAGGAAACCTCTGCTGACAGCACCTGTAACAGGTGGTCAACCTCTGCTGGAACACTTCCTTTTGTGGGTAATTCACTAGTTCATTCCTCTTCCAGGTAACTCTGATTACACATGTCCTAATAGTTATTGAACCTTACTATTAATGTGTATCAACCACCTTGTGATTTATCTTACACTGTTACCTTGTTAAACAGTTTTATTAGATAACAACAAGCTCCTAATTGCTAAATCCAATGCACAGTGTTTAACTTTCATCTTGTTGAACTTCTGCATGATTTTACACTGCTGTCCACTCCATTGCTCTTACAATTGTCTCTGTTTTGAATTCTGTGATTTCATTTCTAAGTTTTTCTCCTTCCCATGTGAAGGAAAAGTCTATGATGATCTATTCATCTGGGTACTCCTGAAATGTCTCCTGCACACTTACATCTTTGGCCTTTTATTCTGTCCACATACTCTCCCTGAAGCATTTTCTCCACATCCATAGCTTTACTTTCGGTAGCCTTAACATACGTCTTAATCTTTGCTGTGTCTCCTAAAATCCACTCCTTTATATATAGATACCTTATGAAATTATCACCTAGACTCTATAGACACTTCAAACTCAACATTTCTGAAGCTGAAATGTAGCCACTTTCCTTTCTGGCATTCTACACTCTTCTTTGTGTGCTTAGAGCTGTGATCCCACCCAAGAAAAATCTTGATGCTGTCTTGATTATCTCCCTTTTCTTTCCCCCAAATTGGTACTTAGCCTTCTCCACTCTCAAAGCCACTGTCTTCACTCAGGGTCCCCTTGCCCCTCAGCCTAGCACTGCCTTTCACCTTGTCTCCCACCTCTGACCTTAGAGCCCTCCAGCCCATCCTCTAGCGCTGCTGGAGTAGCCTTTCTGAAATGAATCTCATCCCTAGAATAAAGGTTTATAGTGACTCCACATCACTTCTGTGATCAAGCCCAAACTCCCAAACAGGGCCTGTGAGGAGTTCCTTCATAAAGTGACACGCATCTCCACTTCCAACTTCCATGTCTTTGATACACCCTGTCCTGTGTTTATTCCAAGTATAGTCAGCCCTCCCTATCTGCAGATTCTGATTCTACAGGTACAAGCAACTATGGATCAAAAATATTTTTAAAACAATAAAAACTATATGACAATGAAAAGTAATACAAATTTTAAAATCAATATAACAAGTATTTACATAGTATTTACATTGCCCTAGATGTTATAAGTAATCTAGAGATGATTTAGCATATACAGGAGCATAGATGCAAATACTCATACTATATCATTTTATGGGAGTTTTTAAAGGAAAATCCCTCATATAAGATGACATAGTATTTGCATATATCCTCTGTACATCCCTCCCTATACTTTTATTTATTAGTTTATTTTTGAGACAGTGTCTCACTTTGTCACCATTGGTAGAGCGCTGTGGCGTCATAGCTCACAGCAACCTCAAACTCCTGGGCTTAAGTAATTCTTTTGCCTCAGCCTCCCAAGTAGCTGGGACTGTAGGTACCTGCCACAATGCCTGGCTATTTTTAGAGATGAGGTCTTGGTCTGGCTCAGGCTGGTCTCGAACCTGTGAGCTCAGGCAATCCACCCACCTCAGCCTCCCAAGTGCTGAGATTACAGGAGTGAGCCACCGTGTCCAGCCCTTTCCCTATTCTTTTAGTTAGATTACTTATGATAGCTAATAAAATGTAAATGCCATGTAAATAGTTTTTATAATGTATGATTGTTCAGAGCATAATAACAAGAAAAGAAGTCTTACATGTTAAGTACAGAAGTAGCCATTCTTTCCCTGCCCCCCAAATGTTTATCAGTTGGTTGAATCTGCACATGTGGAACCTACGGATATGGAGGGCTGCAGCAATATGTGCGGGAAACACTGGCTTCTACATGTGTAGTATAGACACATTCCTTTTGCTCAAAATACTTTTTGGATTATAAGAAATTTCTTCTTTTTTAATTCTCATTCCACTGTGGTTAACTGGCTGTATCTAACTCTATTACTAACTAGTCTCTGAGTTGTGGAAGGCAAGTATGTAGTGTAAGACATTTTCTTATCCCAATGCCTAGTGCAATATATGTAGGACAGTCTGTAACTTTTTAATGTTATCTTTCAAATACAGTGCCCCCAAATTAACACAGAGATGAGTCTCTTTAGTATGGATTTTAATGGATCTATTCATTCATTTGAAAAGGATATCTCTTTCTACCACTATATTTCCAAATAATAGTCACTAACTTTAATAGAGCGCTTTCTGTGTGCCAGGAATGGTATTGAATATTTGAAATAAATTATCTCATTACTCATCAAACCAACCTTCTGGAACAGACAATATCATCTCCATTTTGTAGTTTAAGAAGCAGAAACTTAGAAAGTTTGACATTTATCCAAAGATCTGATGAAGTGGGAATTCAAATTTTGAACTCACAACTTTGTGACTCCAAAATCCAGAATGTTTTTGCCATCCAGTCCTGCCCTTGAAAATTTTCTAGAGTCTTATTTTACATTGAAAACCTCTAAGCTTGAAGTCAACTTAAATTAACCATGCCAGACTATGCCTTATTCTGTATTTGCATGACTAATTATCTAAATCTGTATGCTGGATTCTGCATTTATACTTATTAAAATCTATGGTGGTAGCATTGGTTTTTATTTCTATTATTCTTATTCTAATCACATTGTAAGCAAAGGAGATGAATTTCTTTTGATATGACTCAGCGTTAGAGGATGTGAGCTGCCACCTCTGAGTGACCACTAATTTTTTCCCCAAGTGGTGTCATATCATTTGCTCAATAATTCTTCCTGAAATTTATATCAAAGCAACTTAGAATATTTCTTCTTTTTATTTTAAAACCAGGGGAGAATGTCTCCATCTTTTCATTAATAAGATGTTTCTCCTTCTTCATGAAATTAAAGATAATGCAGCGCACTTGTTGCTACAAAATTTGTATACCTTTCATTAGACGTTAGGATTCCATTTTATGCCTTCCCAATGTTATGGTTTTTAGAGAATAGAATAACTTGTTCACGAGGCACCCAAGAAGTCAGGCTTTCATGTATGTAGGGAATTAAAATTAGGTGGTATAGGACAGCGCCTGTGGCTCAAAGGAATAGGGCGCTGGCCCCATATGCCAGAGGCCAGAGGTGGCAGGTTCAAATCCTGCCCTGGCCAAAAACTGCAAAAAAAAAAAAAAAAAATTAGGTGGTATGTGAATGGCTCTACTTTGAAAATTGCTTGTTAGTGGTCTGAAGCCCCTCGAAAACGTCATTATATAAAAGATGCAGAGACAGTTAAAACTCAAGTATTTTTTAATGAACATTCAAAGACATGTTTTTTTAACTCAATAATTTTAAAAATCACTAAAATTATGGTATTTCACAAAATGGAGCATCTAATTTCCTCCAATGAAATGAAATGTTGACAGGGCTTTACAGGTTTCAAATGTTATAATACTAAAACCATTCCATTCTAAAACAGAGTCTTTGGGCAAAAGGAATCCCAGATATATCACTATTAAAATATCTAAACAGAAACTTATTAAAGAAAACAAACTTAAAAGTTGTAGGTTCTAACTTGTAGAATATAGAGCCTCTAATTATTAGAGTAGATAAAGCTCTTGTAAAGTGTTTTATAATGTTCTTGTGCAAAGGAAAAGGCATAATGGATTTGATGATGTATTGGGGTCCATTTAGAAAACAAAAGCTACACAATACTTTAAAGTGAAAATGTGTAATATAAAGAATTATTCCAGGGAATTGGAGTCATGTGGGATTGCCTTGTAGGAGAGAAAGAGAAGCCCCAAAATACACGGGAATAGCACATACAGAGAGTGGCCACCACCTCTCCAGCTGAGATAGAGCACTACCCAAGGAAAGGCTACCCCTTCCCGGGGCTGAGATCCCCACCTCTTTGGAGAGAGAATGACCTTGGCTCACAGGATGGCAGAGAAATTCATGGAGATGTCACACTGGGGGGACTCACTAGAAGACCCCCCCCCTCTGGAGTGCTGAGAAGAGCACCCACAGGGCTGGGCCACACCTTGGAGACAGCTACAAGCTACCCTCAAGGGCTGCCTGAGAAGCCACTCAAAGCCAGGTGCTAGCTGGCGTCACTCCCCTATGAAACCACTGGAGGGGAGTGTGCCAGGACAAGCTATGTGTGGCCCCCACCTGCGGGCAGCCTGTTGGGATGCCACCTGAGGGGCTGTGCTAGGGGAAGCTGCCAGGGGGCCGCTTGCCATGTGGCACCAGTGCTGCTAAAAATAGCCGAAGGTTCTGTAGGAGACCCATGAGGTGAGCACACAAACTTGCAAAAGTGATCCCTTCCTTCTCCAGGGTCCCTCCAGCACCCTCTGCGGATAAAGCCTAAGACTGGACCAGGTGACAAGGGAGAAAGATTTGCAGAGTCCACTTCCATTATTGCAGGACTCCAAGCAAGGGTGGTTTTGGAGCTGAGAGATATGAAATTGATAATTGTCATAAATGGTATCTGGAAAAAAAAATCATCTTTGATAAAAAGACACACATTATCCATCTAGTGATGGATAATTACTCCATTTTCTCCTACTTTCTAGTCAGTCTTAGTTACTTTTTTTGAAAGGAAAATCACATTATATGCTCTAAGAATTTGTAAGACAGTTTGTTCTATCCTAGAGAAAGCAAACAATTATAAATCAGAGATCCAAGTATGAATTGTATAGATTAGTAAATGTGATCATAGTCTCATGATAAATGTTTGTGGAAATTGACTTGAATTACACAGTACTTCATTCTTAACTACTCTGTTTTGAAGATTTGTAGCTCTTTTCTTGTCAAATCCAATAAGAATGTTCAAAATTTCAAAGACGAAAGGATGATCATATCAAGAACTTGTCTCATTGAGCTGGGAATGTTTCTGGGCATTCGCTTATGATTTAAAAGCCATTAACATCAGACATATATATAGTACAAATCTTGATTTTAAGATATAAGATGATAGCTCTTTCCTCTTTCTGAAATAGTTTAAAACTTTATACTGACACTGGAGGATAATTCTGATGGTTATTGAGGACTATAATAACATCAGTTATTACCTACAAACTGTGTTTCTGGTGGTAAATGAAAGGCATTGCAAATTCCATCAGTACTAAGCATCAAACGAGGAAGGCAGGTGATAGAATTAGAATTGTCTGACGTACTTTATAAAATGCCAATTCTTTAGACATTTCCAGGATGGACTTAACAATACTGTGGGCATTCTGAGAGCAGGAACTGAGAATCTACATTTTGAACAGTCCCCCTAGCTGATTCACATTTTTACTGATGTTTGAGAGCCAGAAGTTAAGATGATGCTTTTCTCCCCCTCCCCTGCCCCCAGAGCAGTATTGGCTAGACAGGCATCCTCAAACTGCGGCCCGCGGGCCACATGAAGCAGTATGAATTGTATTTGTTCCCATTTTGTTTTTTACGTCAAAATAAAATATGTGCAGTGTGCATAGGAATTTGTTCATATTTCTTTTTTTAAACTATAGTCTGGCCCTCCAACGGTCTGAGGGACAGTGAATTGGCCCCCTGTTTAAAAAGTTTGAGGATGCCTGGGCTAGGATCATAGCAGTGCTGGCTGATCATAGGCCATGCTGCTGGCAGCTCCCAGGTAACTACTGATTTTGCATATGTCTGGTGTAGCTGGTAATAGCAGCCAACTTTGGTTGCCTTAACAGAGAAAAGATCATTGGAAGCAGATGGTGCTGTAAGAAATAACTTAAGAATTAGGGTTGAAGAGGAAGGAACCAGGGCATCTATAAGCATATGGACGGCAAGAGCTAACTGACAGTCAAAGCTGCATCAAGTCAGCTTCAATGCTTATTATATTTTTTCTTGACATTTGCTCATTCTTGATCTAGAGTGAAGAGTGCCCTCTAGGTGTATACAATGGAGAAGAAAACTTTCCAACAGGCTATTATCAGAAGTAAGGTAGAATGGATGTCTACCCTATATCTATTCTGATGTGTTACCAAAGTTATATACACAAGATAACTGTCAAAGAAACTAGCCAAGTATTTAAGAAGTATTTGTTTCATTGTCTTCTAAGAAAAATCCTGGGTTAACAAAATAACTTTCAATTTTTTTTTAATCCTTAGCCTGAATATGCCAATATTTGCTTTTGGTACATTCCACCAAGCCTCAGAGCGATGGAAGAAGGACCTGAGTTCTGGGAAAAACTTAATTTGGTAAGGAATAAGTAAATCGTTTTTTTTCTTTTTGATGAAACAGATCCAATGTGTCCATTGATTCTATAAAATTTCTATACTTCTTAGCACCTCTTGAATTCATCTAAAGAGGTGGTTCCCAGTACATTAAAAAGTAATGACATGCCATACAGTTGGAAACATTGTTTACATTTAACAAATTAACACACTTTACACATGCACACAAATTTCAAACAGTTGTGCTGTTTGCAAGATAATTATAGAATTTATTAGAAGTTCTGATTGACAGTGCACTTCAGAAAGTGCCATCTGGTTACTGGACGCAAGATTAAAGTTGTCTGATGAGTGACAACTTCTTTCAACTCTGCTCCTGCGTTTCTGTGACCGATGTCACCTGACATGGAAATAATGTTAAAAGTCTAACTCTGATACCCTTTGTGAATGTGAGACCTTCTGTCCTCTTCACCAACCAAGACTCTGCATCTTAAACCCAAGGGGATTTCATGATAAAAGAGAAAACAGATGTTACCAATGGGTTTCAGCTGATCTTAGAATAAAATGTCCTTAGAAGTGTCTTCACACACAGCTGTTGAGGACTGATTATCCAGAGTAAGAAGCCCCATGCTCCAGGGACTGCTTGTGTGTTGGTTACACCTCACCTAGGACAGCCCAGCTGTTTATAATCCTGAGCACAATCCAGATTTCCAAGAACTATGGAGTCTCATGAGTCACATGGCTTGATCCCATTCCCCCGCTATATGAATATAATATAATATTGAACATGAACCCAAGCAGTTCCCCTGAGGATTATATGGCAGGAACGTGTAGAGTGCAAGTTCTCTCTTGGATTCCCATCCAAGCTAGGCAATCTCCTACCCGTGGCATCTTCCTTCTCAAGTGCAGCTGACTTTGTGACCCTTAGCTCTGACTTGTAAAGCCTGCCCTACCATCAGTGAGGAAACAATGGTTCTTTTAACAGCTTTCATGGTCCATAGATCGTCTCCTTACCCTTTAGAAGACAGAAATAGCTTCCAATCAGGCAAGCAACCAACATTTACTGAGTACTCACTGTGCACTGGAGGTACAAGCAACACAAGGACTTGGTCCCTGCCCTCAGGAGGCTCACTCCCCTGGAGACAAGGAATCAGGAGTCAAGGGGACCAGCAGTGTGTGATACCGGAGCCAGGTTTTGAACAGTAAGGAGCTGCTGGCCAGAGGACTGTTGCAAAGAAGTGGATTCGAGAAAGAATCACAGTGTGAAGCTGAAGAGGGGAGAGTTGACTCGAAGTATGCAGTGATGCGAAGGGGCAGTGGTGGGAGGTGAGATGAGAGTGACAGCCATGGGGAGGGTCATGGGGCCTTGTCATCCATGCCAAACAGCTCAGAATTGTTGCCAATATCTAACTAAGAGGAGCATGGCCTCTTATCTAACTAAGAGAGCAGAGCATGGCCTCTAAGCTAAGCCCATTGATAGCTTCCTCTGGCCCCCGGTCCTTTTAGCCTCGGGTCATTTTAGGTTTATTCAATAAACCTCTTGCACTGTAACATAACAGATGACCAATATATAAATAGTCTCCCTCTTATCAAATCAGAAACCAGGGAGCAAAGATGAGGAAAGATGAATGGCGTCAAGTGCACCCTTGTCCAGACAAACCTTTCATCACCCATTTCAGGCAGTTCACGTAGACCTTTGGGTCTATGTTGGATTTTTGTCACACAACACAAATAGCAAAGTGCTCAGGAATGCATTCCAGATGGTAAATAACCCGTAAAAAGAAGCAGGAACTGGACAATGATGAGGTTTGGAGGAACATTTTTCACTGATGGAATTTAATTGACTTTTTTTGGTTGGGTAGGGAAAGAAATTATTTCAGGTTGAGAAAGATATGGTTGCTATTTTTCTTCTTATATAAGATATCCTTTTTTTTTTTTTTGCAGTTTTTGGCTGGGGCTGGGTTTGAACCCACCACCTCCAGCATATGGGGCCAGCGCCCTACTCCTTTGAGCCACAGGCACCGCCCGACATCCCTTTTTGTTGAGAAAAGCCACCACGAATGTGATATTTGTATACTGACTCAATTCCGTGGCATAGACAGGGATCATGATAACTGGGCAGTCTCATTATTTGGGGGGATATTTTTGCCTTACTTTTTGTTCACTTTTTATTCTCAGAACATTTGAAATTATAGATGGATATATATTATATGTATATAATCTAAATTCAGATAATACAGACTATAATATTCTTTTCATTTTAACTGAAAAATTGAACATGAATTGGGACACTTTCTTTTGTCTTCAATATTTGCAAACATTGATTCTCTTAATGGTTAATATCCATGGCTCCCTATCCCTTCATTTTGGATTATTTTTGGCCATTTAAAACTATGGTTCCCCTTGCTTGATCTAGTATCATACAACTTTAATCATTCTGTTTGCTTCTGATTAGTAAACATGTATGCTGCAGACAAACCGTAATTGGTCCTGAGGTTCTTAGTTTCCTGTGATTCTGTGTGTGTATGGGGGGTGGTGGTGTATGTGTGAATTGGCAAGTGGGGGAGGGAGCCATGTACATGTATATTTGTGCAGTTTTATACACCTGGAGTGTACTTAAAGCACACTAGAGATTTATTTCAGGGTTTATGTTGGACAGAAAATTGCCAACAAATAAATACACCAAATAAGGCTTTGCCCCTCTGATTCAGACTAGCGTCAGGTTGAACTGTCAGATTTCCGAATCAGTGCTGTGATGATTCTTCCTTTGGTGGCAGAAGGGGAGAGGGATTATTGGGTAATGAATCTGAGTGCTGGAGGATGTGAGTGTGCTGGCTAGCATGTGTGCACATGTATGAGACTGCTTTTGAAGACACCATCACTCTGTGGCCTAACAACACGGTGACACTCTCTTAGCAAGACTCTGCTCAACCAGTGAATCCCAGGGACTTCTCTTGTAAAGATGTCCTTTGTAAAACGCTCCCCTGTTGGATTCTTTCAGCCATTACGGCATCCTAGATCTTCCAGCCTAGATTATATTTGCCTTTTCCATGGTCTCTTTGCCTCCTGCTTCTCCTCTTCCAGTTGCTTTTCTTGGCGCTCTGCACCTTCATACCACCAGCTCTGCCTCATTCTGCCACTCCTCTGCTGAAAGCCACTACAGTGGCAAATTTCAACCTTGTCAGACCCCATGATCACTGTTTATAATAGATATTATAGAATAATTAGAATACTCAAGTGAATAGTTTATCCTTTACTCTCCCAAAATGAAACCAGTAGAAAATAGGACCTATCCTATACACACAATCTCATAAAAGGCAACACAAGGGCTTAACATGTACTATGAAGGAGAAATTAGTTTATAATAAAAACACATGTTTCATTATAAAAATTCCTGGGCATAACAATCTTGAAAGACATGAAGCAGTGATAAGATTCTTGGTCAGACTCTTAGAAATACAGAGAATGTGAACCATATATAAATGCAGACTATTGGAAGGAGGTGACGTCCGTGACTGGGACAACAGGAACGGTGAGAAATGAGTGATGCAATTTTTAAAAGTGGTGTACAATTTTTGGTAATGCTCTAAAGAAAATAGTTTCCCCAGCTTTACATGGTAGTAGATAATTTCATGTTTATTAAAAATGGGCTCCCAGCATTTGGCATTGCTATGTAAAACAGAGTTAGGTTCTGGGCGTGAATAACCACAAACAGGCTTTTTACCCCATACATTTCCGCTAGGACATCTGAAACCTGTGCAGGACACAGGACCAACCTTCACTGCTCAGAACTGCTTTGCCATTGCAGGTGGTGGGCACCTCTGGTCCCCACCGACTGCCAGTAGTGACCTCCTCAAGTCATGAAAACATCTGCCCACATTTCCAAAATATTCTCTTGTATGTAGAAGCATTCCCCTGGAGAACCACTGGCCTGCAGCATAAAATCTATGCTTGTCTATCTGGCGTCCAAAGCTCCCCATGTCTGATGCGAAGGCACTTTTCTGGCTTAGTCTATTGTGACTTGCAGTGTTAAGAGCCCTGTGTGGAGTATTCACAGTTCCCTGCTACTTAGGAAACATGTTAGACACCAGGTAATGGACACCTTTCACTAATCAAATTGGAATAATCACTGTTGCTTTTAAAGTTGATGCCTAGGGATGGTGAGTGTATCGGAGGATTCCTAAAGCTGCTTATGGGCACAGAAATTTACATTTTTCTGAAGTGCACCTCAGAAAACATACCAAATATCTGAATTTTACATTATTTGCTTCCAGCAATTCTACTTCTAAAAAAATGTATGCTTTAGAAATAGTTGTAGAATTATGGGGAGAGAAAAACTACTCAGAATTTCACAGTCATTATGTAAAACAGCAACAATTTTAGAATAAATTAAATATTCAAATGTAAGGAATTGGTTAAATTTTATGTATATAAACTATTTACAAATTTATAGTGTGCAGACAATGAAAATTTCTGTTCCAGAATAGCATGTTTATTATTAATTCTTAAAAATGGCCACTAGAGTATGATACCAATTTTGAAAAATTATGTTTCTACATGCAGAAGCTTAGATACTTATAAAATAATGTGTATATACTTACATAAGGGGCAGATAATTAAAGATGATTTTTCTTTTATATTTATTTACAGTTTATTAGGTTTGTACAATAAATATATATTGCTTCTGTGAAAATAACACCAACTCTAATAAATCATATAAATATAATAAAATAATAAAAAAATAGAGTTAACTGACACTGTGCAACTATAGATAACCTTGAGTGCTTATCTAGACAGAGGATCATCCGGGTTTTAACTGTGTACTTCTAACAGGTTTTCAAAAATGAAACATTCACCTCAATACCATCGGGGAGGTTTTCTTTGTTTTTAAAGTAGCCAGGAGCATTACTTTATAAATATACAATGCACATTCAAAAATGCACATGGTAAATTTTGAAGGGTGAATTTTAAATTTTTAAATATTAAGACATGTTTTAATCTTTTTGTACCACTCTTTGGAGACTATGATTATACAATATTCAATTAATTAGTTTGCAGACTATTTTCTCTTATGACATGTTCCCAGATATGGCATATAAATTGTCAACTCCTCCCATCTCTCTCTCTCTCTCTTCCCTTCCTCTCTCTCTCTCCTTGCTAAAATATTCACAGTACCTGCACTGGTTTTAAATTTAGAAGCGTTGTTTCTGGTGGTCATAGTGAGAGCTTCAACAGGCTTCCTGGTTTTCCCTGAAAGCTTCCAGCCTTGTGTAGAATTACACTTTGCTTTCTAAAGCAACTATCTGAAGTAAGTTCACGTGTGTTTGTTTCTTCTGAAGCTGCTCCACAGTGATCAGATATTGAGAACAAGAAAGCCAGGAATAGAAGGCAAAGATAAACCCGGAAACATAAGACCCAGGTCATGGAACTGAAAATGTCACTGGCTCGTTTGCCCAATCATTTCTAAATGTTCTGATGTAGATTTCCTCTTTTGTCCCGTATTTCATAAATGATTTCACATCATGCCACATTTACATTCTTAAAAGTAATTATCAAGCTGTCTTTTTGCACTCAGGCATGGTCATTTCAGCTTTTGAAAATTTGCTGAACTGCAGATTTGCGACTAATGTTATTTATAACTTTCTCCTCAGAAGTAGAGGAGGGATAAATCTCTTAGAATCTATTTGTTGGGCTTTTTGTTTTATTGCTCATCTGGTGATATGACTTGATATGATATCCCAGATATGTTTAGAAAGAATTTAGTGTTCTGGCTGACAGGTGTCTGAGTAACAGCCCTTGAAGATGAGACTGGATGATCTGGGTAGGGTAATGGGATCCTGGGGAAGCATCACAGTGAACAAACCAGACCAGGCCGCTCCTTGAGATTTGAAGCAGGGTTTCAGTGTCCCTTGCTTCGCCTCCCTGATTTCCTGAATGCTCTTTTTCATGTCTAACATCTGGACTCACTTATAGCCATTCTAACAGCAGTTTTGTATAGAACATCTTCTGGCTTTTTAGGAGGGGGAGTGTGTCCGTGTGTGTCTGCACATCCGTGTGCATCAGCTCATACAAATATTGGGAGCTTCTATTTTTGAGAATTCTAATTCTGATTTTCTTTTGATCACCATCCATGACATTAATATATCCAATCACTCATTTTTGAGTTACGAATTTAAAATACCTGTTTCTTTAAAGGTGCAGCAGGTTTTTTAAAAAAATCATTAGATTCTTTTTTAACCGTCTCCTACAGAATCTATAATATAATTAGTAACAGGAAACAGGATTTTTCCTGCTTCCTAGTAGATATCACTCATTTTTGAGCTTTACTTTCTTTAAAATTTTTATTTAAAGGAGCCTAATGTAGAAGTGCCTTTTCTAGAAAGTATTTCTAAATGTGACTTGAGAGGCCTCCCCCCCCATTCTGCTAGTGGTTGGATGAAGATTTCAAAAATGCTTAGCTAATGAATTTCCAATATTTTGTATGTTCTCTTCCCAAATGATTCAGACCTGGGATAAAATTTTCTTTTAAGACAGTATTCTCTCAGGTAGAGATATAATTACATACAATTTGTCAGACTTTCTAGTTGTAATTAGCTTTGTTCTTGAGTCATTCTGCAATTAAGGGTCAAAGAGCCACTTAGGGACTTGCAATGTGAGTATGTCCTTGTTCAGAAATCAGCTGAAGATGCTGGAGTCCTGTGGCTGAGGGGCAGGGGGTGCCCTGAATGTTTTACCATTTTGATGTTTATCTCTCTTCTCAAGTTATTCAGTCATCTTTCAAAATAACCATACTCCATTAGATTTATAAAATTTCAACCAACAAAAGGGTCCAACAAAATTCTTGTTGGATGTGTATATATAATAAGGAAGGTCACAGTTTTCCTTCATATTTAATAGCACCTTTCAATACATAGACAAAATAAAATTTTAAAGTGTTGTTATTAATTACTTTACTTATTTACTCACTTATCTTGTTTTTGATCTTTAAACATTTTCAAACTCACAAAGAGGAATTTTTCATGGATAGTAACTCCAAGTCCCTGGGAAAGCCAGACTAGTACAGATGTCCTTATAAAAAAAAAATTGTTTCTTTCTTTGTTTTTTTCTGAGTTTAACAATGTCCTCTCTTAATGCTGTTGGACTGTTCTAATTTACTGGAGAAGAAGTTCTGAATTTCCCCTATCTGGTAAAAATTAAAATGCAGCACAATGAAGCTGGTACGTCTGCAGGCTGAGGCTGAACTCAAGGACCTGAGATCAGGGTAAGACCAGTCTTTGAAAAGGAATTTCCAGTTCCTGCAGCTCACTCACAGCAGCAAACACTTGTTCAATTGTGACAGCCTAATCCATCAGACACCCTTGGTGATAGTCCTGGAAAATGAGGCCAGGGCACGCAGGTAAACCTGCATTTCACAAACATCTTATTGTGGTTGGGTCTGTGATTCTGAACACATGCCCGAGGCACGAGTGTACTCCACTCTGTGTGGGGTCCGCGAACCCTCTCAATAACATTCACATGTGAGCCACAGTTATCCATTAAATCAGCCCAATTTCTTTAGCCTCTGCTCACATAAAGGCCAACTAAAATAATTCTTAATTTCCCAATATGTTAAGGTAAGTATTGAGGAAAGGCAAACGCTTAATTAATGCTTATGAACCACTTACCACTGTGTTTCTGAGTATAATCTTATGTAATTTACTCGGTCAGGGAATGCAAATCCAAATACCTATAGAAGTTAGTAAGTAGCAGATATGAGAGAAGTAGACTGGGCGTAACACAACAGGGAGTGGTGGGGACCATGGTAAACTGGAAAGCACTGGCCCCAGCTAAAGGGAGCAGCCTCTGCGCAGCTCCTAATGAACACTGCCCGGTAGGAATTCAGGTCTGCGTTGCCTGGGCTGCTGCTTATTTAAGAGAAGCCGGATATGCAGGTGCTTATGTGAATTGTCCTTTGTTTTTGATGTTTTCAAAACTGGCAAATGATTGAAAAACTTGTAACATACACTCCTCAGGGGGATCTGGCCTTCAGGCATCTAGTTTGCAATTCTTACCTAAATCCATCTATCCTTGATCACCTGTGTCTGTGTGTCACTGGGAGCTCCTGGAGATGGGAGTGTGCCCCGTCTTTGTCTTTGCTCCTCCATGGCAGAGCGGTCATCCCTGGCCCATCAGCAACTTTGAGGGACGCTGGAGCACTGTGCTATCTACCAGAAAAGGAAAACTCATGCTATCAGATCTGTAAAACCACGTGATGTAAGGGCTATATATGCAGAGAGGTAAACACAGGGGAGAGAGGAAAAATTTATCTCAAGCCAAAGGAGGAGTGCAGGAGTGAAATCACACTCAGCTTCCCTGCCTTGGGTGCCCTAGGGTATGAGAGTGTGTGTGTGTGTGTGTGTGCACGTGTGCGCGTATTCCAGACATGGGAACTTCTGCCCATATTCCTACAGGTAAGGTCACACACATCACAGTCACCGTGTACCAAGAAATCATGTTGGGTCAGATCATAAGTAGGGACAAGGATGGACCAAGGACCTGAAAATTGCCATTAGCTTAGACCCCACATTACCTCAGGACCTGGGGCTGTGTGAACTGTAATAATGACTGAGACTGACTTTCAACCTGGTCTACTAGGAAGGTGGCTGGAGGTTGGATTTAATTTTATTTAAAGAAAAGTACAGTGCTGTGATATTTCATGCACACCTGAGCTTATGGAGCAAAATTCATACCCACAACACAACCATTAAGGAAACTGTTCTGGACTCAATGCAGTATTTCTTGTTGCAAAGCAAAGAATGGACCCTGTGCTAGAAGAAAAAAGGATTTCTTTTTTTTTTTTTCTTCGTATCTTTGAAGTTTCTTTGCCAGTACCAAACCTGCCCCCTGGTGGCACCTTTGCTCATTTTTCCTGTCATAGCTTGGGAACGACACACTAAATGCTGACTGAACAAAAGCTGTTAAAGGTCATAGAATTACAGCATCACAGGTGTCAGGAATGCACGATTCTGCCAGGTTAAGAAAGGCTCGCCTGAATAAGAAAGTCTAGAGGATCATATTGTTCTTTCTCTTCACTTCAAACATGTTTCTGTTTCTCTTTCTTCATCTTCACTTCAGAGACAGTCACTCACGTGTCTTGTCTGCACAGCAAACTTCTCTCCGTTTGCTTTTGAGGCTCCTTTTCTGCCTGGGACATCATTCCACCTGCAACCTCACCAATCCCTCCTTTCTCCTCCCTTCCCAGGATCTCCTCTCCGCTCTGCTCTTTTATCTCTCTCTCCTTCTAAAATTTTCATTCAATTAAAGGGGGCCAAATACTAGAGGGAAAGAGAATGGCCAGGCTTTGACAAAGGAAAAAATGACATTATTTTCTTTTACTATTGTTTTTCCCTCAAGCTACTTCAGTGTCTCTTTCTCCATCTCTTTGGAATAAACTCTTGAAAATAAAAGATTAAAGTATCTCGCCCTGTATAATAAACAGTCCATGTTATAGTTTGTAAAACCATTCACTCATAATTCTGGGGGGGTGTTGTTTCCAGTATTTTGGCATTGTAAACAACCACGGCTGAATGTTGTCTTGCTCACATTTGCTTCTGTTATTTTCAGAAGATAAAGCGTTCAAAATGTAAGTGCTGATTATTAAAAATCAATGCAACTTTTGAGTTTGATTAGCTATATATTACTAAATTTTAAGAAGTTTGTATTCATTTACAATGTGATCAGTAAGAAATGAGTGCATAGGGTTCCATCTAACTGTGGCAGCACTGGGAGAAATTTCACTCAAGCCAAAGGAGGGGTGTAGAATCAGTTAGAAAGGTAAAAATCCTATTTTGTTTGACTTACTTCAAATTGTTTTATATATATATGATCTATACTTATGCAAACATATTATTATTTAACACACTGATATTTCTTTGTCTCATAGAATGCAAGTATTGCCCTCAGCATAATGCCCTTTTTATTTTAGTCTTGCTGGTTTTTCCATTGTACAGAAGTTTTAAATTTTTTATGTATTCAGGGGCAGTGCCTGTGGCTCAACGGAGTAGGCTCAAACCCAGCCCCAGCCAAAAAAACTGCAAAAAAAAAAAAAAAATTTTTTTTATGTATTTAAATCTGTCAATCTTTTCCTTCATGATTTATTCCACTGCTTCAAAGCTGAAGTTACTGTTTTTTGTTTTTTGTTTAACAAATCAGATAAATGTTCTATTCTATCTCCTGCTGGTTGTTCTGTCATGCAGTTTTTTTATTTTTTTTTTTTGTATTTAACTCCTCAATCCATGTGGAGGTTATTTTGTGTACAGTATAAAGCAGCGGTTCTCAACTGGGTCGTGACCCACAGGAACTGTATTAAAGGGCCACAGCTTTAGGAAGTTTGAGAACCACTGGTATTAAGTATGGATCTATCATTTTTCTAAATTAGTATCTAGTTATTCTGATTTGATTTATTAAGTAATTCTTCCTAACACTTTCATTATGGGAAGCTTGTGTTATCATGCTATGTTTTAAAAAATTATTGTATTTCTGCATTTTCCAATCTGTTCTATTCATCTTTATTTCTGTTTTTGTGCCAGGAACCAGAGAATTTAAGTAGTATTGCTTTATAATGCATTCCTAAATTTACTAGAACTCTACCCTCCTGGCTCCTTTGTAAAATAGCATTAATATTTTAATGTTTTATTTATTTTTTTAAATCAAGGAAAAGAGGTTTTACTTTTTTCTAAAATTCACACCGATGTAAAGCAAAGCTCTGGTTGATCCGGGCGTGTCGTGTAGGTATTAGCCGTACTGTCCTCACTACGCTCTCCTTGGACGTAGTATAACCCCAAGAAAAGGATGGTTAGCATACATTAATATTATGTTTTTAATTTTTTGCCTGTTGTTTAAGAACCTGGTTTTTTTTTAGTTAAAAAGACATTGTTATGATATTTTCTTTTTTTTATTAAATCATAGCTGTGTACATTAATGTGTAAACAATGTGCTGATTTTATATACAATTTGAAATGTTTTCATCAACCTGGTTAACATAGCCTTCATGGCATTTTCTTAGTTATTGTGTTAAGACATTTATATTCTACATTTAGTAAGTTTCACACATACCCTTGTAAGATGCACCATAGGTGTTGTGATTTTTATTGGCATTTAAATCGCTGGTTCTAGAGTTAAATGCCCCTGCCACTCTGCTTCTGTGACCGTGGAAAACTTCCCTCACTTGGGTTTTTTCATCAATAACATGGGAATATTAAACAGTATCTGCTTTGTAGGATCTTGATGGGGATTGAATGAAATAATTCATGTAAACTGCCTAATACAGTGCCTGGCACAGAGTAAATGCTTGATAAACAGAGGCTTTAATTATCACTAATCCTGTTACCTCATGTTTGAAGCATTGTACTACAGATGAGCTCCAGATATCTTCCTCACACCTCTCTGTCTGTCCCTACTTTATGTACTATGACAACAATAGACTTCCTAAAATTCAACCCTGATGACGTTATCCTCCACATTTCCCCTTGTACCCTAAGAAAGAGTCTGTAATCCTTCAGGGGCTGCAATGATCTGATTTAACCTTCCCATTCATGTCCTCTGCATTCAAGCCAACTCAGCCACCTGCTCCTGTCTTTACTTGGAAAGCCAGCCCACCCCTGTCATTGAATACACTGGCTTGGCAGTCAGCAAATCCCAGGTTCAAGTTCTGGCTTTGTTACCTCTTTGTTGTGTGCCCTTTGGTAAGTATGGTACCACCCCACACCTATTTCCTCATCTATAAAATTACAAGAATATGAGAAACTATGGATTTTTAGGGACTAAATGAAATAGTACTTAGGACGTGTAAACCACCTGAGTAGGACTGGTTACATAATTTGCAGAGCCCAATGTAAAATAAAACAATATGAGGTTCCTACCTCCTGAAATCATCAAAAATTTGAAGATAGCATCAGTAGAGCATGAGTAAGCTTGGGGTCCTTGTCGGCGTGGGATCGTGTGTGACTGCACAGGCTGCATGCCGCTAAGGCCAGGCCAGCTGACAGCATGGTGGATGTTAGCCTTCCTATCTCCTTGCATTTCCCCTGGTGTCCTGCTCCTGTGTCCTCTACCTCTTCCTTCTCCAAGGCTCACCTCATGTGCCACCTCCTCATGTATATACTGGTTTCCTCCTCTGAAGATCTATAGCAGTGATCCAACTTTTTCTAAGCCATTTACATCTTTTAACTTCATATATAGGGATCTTTTATGTTTGACTTTGCCTTAAAATTAGACTGGCAGTCCTTTGGCTTGCCAAGGAAGCATTTCCTGATACTCAGGTGTGAGTACCCCTTCCATATGTTCCTATGACACCTTTTCTTCCCCTGCAGTAGTCACCGTAATCTAACAGCATTGTGAAGGGAAAGAAAAGATGGGGTCAAGCCAGGGGTGAGTGAAGCAGACAATAAGAAAGTACCACAAGAGGAAATCACTGATAAATCTTCGCACAGGGATGAGGCCTTGGAATGCCCCTGTTATCCATAAAGGTTCACTCCTTTGTATTAGGTTGCTGTTGAGGGAACGGGAAATGGAGATAGTGTAGCAATGTGTCACACTGTTTACTTAGGTTTGAACTGCAATTTTCCAAGCCTGGCTAGTAGACAGCCTACTGCCAAATAAAAATGTGAGGCCCCTTGTTCCCGAATTATCCAGACTTTTAAGATGGTGACAGCAGAGCATTAAACCATAGATGCTCTTCTGAGGGCAGGATCCTCTACAAACACTCAGGTTACACCCCATGAAGCCGGTGCTGGTATTGCTTAATAATGAGGTTGATTGTTCCTATTCTTCTTTCTATGTATTTTCTCGTATTGTTACTATCACATACTAGATACACAATGAATGTTTTCTGAATGAATCAATCAATGAATTAAGACATTAAAACTTAAATGTACCCTTTGGGTGACTTGCTTAAATGCTGATAGTGGTTTCCTACAGACCCTGTGGTTTTTATGTTCTTTGCCTATCATCTCCCCTATAGGAGTTCTGACTTGCTTATTCTGAGGGTGGGGTTAAATGAGTCTGTAGGAGGACCTGGGATCATCTTCCTGTCTGGCTTCTGATGTTTAGGAAGTCCTGAGAGACATTACTTCTTATGAATGGTGGCCTGTGGGGAGGAGTTTTCAGGACAAGAGTAGCTTAATAAAAGATATTTTAAGAAGCTGAACATTTTAACGGCTCTTTTAATATTGATATGAAGGGGAGTACCTTTTCTATTTTGCAATATTGTAGCAGAGCTGGCACTGTACGTTGCTGTCTACTTGTGGTTCTGCTGGCTAAATCATCGCCAGTTCAGAATGCAGTGGGTAGGGCAGGTAAGAGCTATCATGTTTAAGTATGACTTCAGATGACTAAACCTCCTGCTGCTTTGGTTCAGACTTTTCCTACTATCTGTACTTTTTTCTTTTTTCTTTTTTTTTAAGACAGAGTCTCACGTTGTCACCCTTGGTATAATGCTGTGGCATCACAGCTCACAGCAACCTCAAACTCTTGGGCTCAAGTGATTCTCTTGCCTCCCAGGTAGCTGGGACTACAGGTGCCTATTCTCTGTTTCTTAAGAAAGTGTCCCCCTATAGAGGATGTCCTAGAAATGGTGGTGTCTTTCTGTGTTAGGGGGGAGGGATAATTCAAATGCTGGCAGCACCACCGCAGAGTCTGCTTTAGTCAGCTGTAATATCAGCTGCCCAAATCAGAAGCGAGGGAAAGAAGCTTACCAAAAATCTACTCCCACAAAAGAACTTGGCTGGTGAAGGGCTAAAATACACCAAGCAGTATAAACATGTATAACCCCAGGTTCCTGCAGTTAATTGAATATGAAGTGTGTGTATGCCACTGAGACTGGGTGCCTGGAAGAAGCCTTAGCCACTTGCTCTGTCAATAAACCCCACCTATATTTGGTAAACTTAGTTGTTTTTCCCACCTGGAATTTACCAAATTCTCTCTGCGTCGATGTTATCTCAGCAGCTCTGTAAGGAGCCCCGACAGGCTCTAGCTGTCTCTTCTTTGGAGACTTTTCTCAGATTTCCCGTTCCTATCTTTGATGGAACATCTCTCAGTAACATGCAGTGTGAGAAAAACACAGCCAGATTTAGGAGAAAACTCATTTTTGATGAGTCAATAAAGCGTACAATATGAGATTTATACACAGGGCCTCTTCAGAGGTGCTACATTAAATGCCTATATGAGAGCTGATAGTTATACCTGTTTTTAATAGAAAAAGAACTCTGATAGCAAAACATTTTTGTGGGCAGTGTTCTGCATGGTAAATTTTAATCCCTGTTTTGCTCATTTGAGTTAATATTGCTTACCTTTTTATATTCACAATTGATTTTTGAGTAGAACAGCAGAGGTTATCTGCGTTTAATTGTGTGAATCAAAGTGGAATTGGCCACAGTCTGTCCCGAGCTTCTCTTGAACTTCTGTCTTCCAGCAAATGACTTTTTTTTTTGTAAATCTTTTTTATAAGTATAGATGAGACTCCACCTTCTGTCCATTATCACCCTGTCCTCAGTTCAGGAAAAATATTTAGAGTAAAAGTTCTGAAATTAGAGAATGCATTCAGACAAAAATCACATTACCAAGTCACTTTTTGTTTCATAAAAATAATTCTAAATAGTATTCCCAGCCACTAGAACCTTCTATAACCTAATTAATGCCTGTGGAGTTCTTATTAAGGCCACAACCATTTAATCTGCAAGGCCTTGGGAAGCTATAAAATTTGGAGTGTGGATTGGTGAGAGAAAGAGTTTTTGAGACAGAGTCTCACTTTGTCACCCTCGGGAGGGTGTTTTGAGACAGAGTCTCACTTTGTCACCCTCGGGAGAGTGCCATGGTGTCATAACTCACACCAACCTCAAACTCTTGGGCTCCAGTGACTCTCTTGCCTCAGCCTCCCAAGTAGCTGGGACTATGGGTGCCCACTATAACACCCAACTATTTTTTTATTATTATTTTTTATTAAATAATAGCTGTGTACATTAATGCAGTCATGGGGTAACATGTGCTGGTTTTATATACAATTGGAAATATTTTCATCACACTGTTTAACATAGCCTTTCTGGCTTTTTCTTAGTTATTGTGTCAAAACATTTAGATTCTAAATGTTTTATATTTATCGAGACGAGGTCTCATGCTTGCTCAGGCTAGTCTCAAACTTGCGAGCTCAGGCAATCCACCCAAAGTGCTAGGATTACAGGTGTGAGCCGCTGTGCCCCACCTAACTTTTTTTTTTTTTAAACTGAGATTTTATGTATGGGTGGCCTGGAAGATGGTAAATGAAAAGAAGAGAAAACAGAAGGATAAGTTTGAAGATGTTGCTGCACACGGTTAGGGGAGTTTTGTGTAAGAGAGTAGGAGGGGCGCCAGGTAGAGACAATGTGTTGGTAATTAGAACTCAGTGCCTGTGACTTAAGAAAAAGTTCAGGGCTTGGGGGAAAGTTTGGGAGTTTACCACAGAGATAAAAGTTCTTAACAATGATTCTTACAGGAGAGAAGAAAGCTTAATAAAGAAAAGCAAAATTCTGGAATACCGTCTACTGATAGGGCACAAAGAGTCTTCAGGTAATGTTAGAAAGTCCCTGGGGTGATAACAATGTATGTTGCTACACAAATGAAGGAGATGAATCCACCCAAGGAGGAAGATGGGTGTGAAGGGAAGGGAACATGTTAGAGGAAAGGATTGAACTTCTAAGACATTCAGTTTTCTTTGAAAGAGAGAATTTCCCCTCTTATGTTTCCAGAAACATGACTGAAACATGACTTACTGCCACAATGATACTGTGGAACAATCACAGATATTTAGTGATATCAAACAGTAAATAGTGACTGTTCAAGCATCTGTAGGGCAGGGAGAGGTGCTGGGGGGCTAGTTGAGGCTGGGGGTGGCTCAGTTCCATGAATTTCTAATCATCTTCCTTGAATCAATGGACCATCTAAGGCAGTGGTTCTCAACCTTCCTAATGTTGCGTTGTATTTTCATTGTTACAAAGGGGTGGCGACCCACAGGTTGAGAACTGCTGATCTAAGGCATGTTCTTCTGACAGTGACAGAGGCACGAAAGCACAAGTGGAATGGGACAAGAGCATTTCAAGAACTTCATCATTTCGTGTCCACTAACATCTGATTGGCTAAAATAAATCATAACTGAGCCCAACGTTAAAATATGGAGGAGAGAGGGAGATTGATGTGCTCCTACTTTATGGGCACAATGTAAAGGTGCATGGCACACCTCTTGGGTGTGGGACACAACTACAAGAAGGTCACTCCCTAACAAATGTAAACATTATAACCTAGTTGTTTGTACCCTCACATTAACCTGAAATATAAACAAAATACAGTAGAAGCTATCCCCCACCATAGTGTTAGCTAAATCTAGCCAAGTGGACAAACAAAATGTCAACAGTACAAGGAAATATGTTACTCCCATGGAAGTGAAAAAGTGGGGACAAATATTTCTGAAGAGTAGCCTAAACTATCACAAATAAAGGTGGTCACTTTTAAAACTAGAAATTTAGGAATGATTTAACAAGGTATAAAATAGAGAATAATAAAACCTAGCGATAATTCAAAAGCAAAGCTTCAGCCTGCCACCGTGGCACTGTGGGAACCTGTCTGGGTTATATTCAGCAAGTGCTTTTTATCAAGCACTGTGCCAAACACATGGTAAAATCAAAAATGAAAATGATATACTATCTTCCATTAAGCTTCCAACTTGAGGAAAAAATAAATGTACGTAAAAGCTACCATAAAAAAAAAAGTCAAGGGTATAAGAATTGTGGGTAGGAACAAAGGACTGTAGTATAGAGATAAAGACAAGAATTCCTCTTCCAAGTAATTTCTTAGACATCCAGTACAGAGAATAGCTAACTTAAGAGGAAAGAGATTTATAGAGAATTAAAGATTTCCATAATCATTGAGAAGGCTAAAGAGACACATGTCTTAAAGTCATGCCCCAGCCCTGAGAGCTGCAGTCCCTGCCCAATCTGAAGTCACCTGTTGAATGGTGAACCTGTCACAGGGAAGGCCAGCAATCTATCCAGCCCCCTCTGTTGTGATCTTCCCTGGTAAAAATGGATTCCTATCATTATGCCTCTTTTCCCACTTGACTCAATTTGAAATTATTGCTAAGCAGGTGCATGTGGCTAAATCTCAATCGCATCAGAACCCTTAACTGTAAGAGTTTTGGAAATGTGTAAGCCTTGGCAGTAAAGGAAGGGACTTTAAAAGGAGGTTGGGTAGATGCTGAATCAATTCCTAATGTCTTCCTCTAGAAGCCCAGAAAAGACTTCATCAAAATAGTGACAGTTGTACCAGGTCATACAAGGTAAGGATTCTGTTTTGAATGTATTTTAGAAATTGTGAAGCAGCAAATATAAAGAAGATTCACTTATGGGAACACAGTGGAGTCCTCTTGAGCGGGGTCACCATGAAGAATTTTGAACAATAAGAGGAATCCAGGAATAGTTTTAACTTTCTCCTTCCACCAAATCTATGAAGGCTACATTTATTTTGTAACATTTTGGGGGCATTTACTACTCTGTTTCCCCGAAAATAAAGACTTATTTTAAGGTGTGCTCCCAAAGATGCTCTAGGTCTTATTTTCAGGGGATGTCTTATCTTTCCTGTAAGTAGGTCTTATTTTCAGAGGATGTCTTATTTTAGGGGAAACGGGGTATGTTATCTTACACTTTGGTGAGATCATTACATACATAATTTCATTTAGTCCCCTCAACCACCCTCTATGAAGTAGATTCTGTTTATTACCCTCAAAGAGGATAAGTTAGCATTTCATGTTAGTCAAGAAGTAGCAGAGCCAATCTGATCCTAAAGTTCTCCAGCTCAGTCACTGTGGTTCTTTGCTGAGGGGAAGGGGTAAGGAGGAAAAAAAACAAAAGGCAATATGAAGTAATGTCTAACTCTGGAGATCTGACAGAATACAGAACTGGGAGAGACTGCAGAGAGTGGCCTGGAGAGAGATCATCAGCTAAGGAGGAGCTCCTCCTGGGAGCTGGGTGCTCCATCAAGCTCTGACAAAACAAGGGATCCATGAAGAGAGAGAAAACACTTGGTTCATGCAACTGTGTATATGATAATACTCGGCGGATTATAACATCTTGTATAAACCTTGATTTGAGAGGCAAAGAACGTTGGATGGAGCCAATGTGTGAGGTTCAGATCGTTGTGGAGAGAGACGTTCTTTGGTATTATACTGCATAGTTTTGTTTTTGGCTCTGAAAATAACTCACTGTGAAACTTTTGGGGGCAAGTTACTGCATCTTGCCAAGTCTTATCTATAAAACAGGTTTAATAATACCTAATTCATGGAATTGTTGAGAAGATAAATTTGAGGTAAAGAATGAACACGGTGATGCTCAGTACATACCAGTGTACTTCATCAATGCTTTCTACACTCATTGGGTGCTGGTACTGGCCTTCCTATCTTAAGCTCAGGCATCCTTTTTTATTTTTGCTGATATGCTGATACTCTGAGTGGCTTTGCTGCTGGTGTATTCCTGTGAGAAAGAAGAGGAAAGTCTTGGCAGCCAGAAGTTACAGTCTAGAAAGAGAATTATTTGAGTAAAGTGGGAATATTTTTGTGGAAGTTGTGGAACACCTTCAATTTCTTGTAATTTTGTGACTCTGATATGCTAACCATGAGAAATATTTGGATGTTTGGAGTGCTAGGTCCTCATCCTCTGTTTATGAATACTCTATGGGAGAGATTATGCCCTGAGAAATAAGCAAAAGGCAGACATAAGGCAGAAATCCACTGCCATTTCATTTAGTCCTCTCAACCACCCTCTATGAAGTAGATTCATATGGACCCACAAGTCCATTAATTGTCCTCCGAGTATTATGTTAGGCTTGGCTATAAATGGCCAGAGTTCTATGAGCAAGGATATACTTACTCATACAAAAGACTTTGACAGGACACATTCATCTCCTTTTTAATTACCTTTCCACTTTCTATGCAAGTTTTCCTGAGCATGTATTGTTTTTAGGTTCTGTTGATCTCGCCTCTTATCTATTCCCTTTTCCACTTTTGCTAACTTATCCCTTCCTGCATTCTTATATCAGCTGATTTTTAAATGTCAAACTGACATTTAAAAGGTTGATTTCAGAAGCTATATTTAAAAAGAGATCTGCTTGCACATTTGACTCCTTATTGAGGCAGCATAGTTTAAGAGAGATTTGATAGGTTCTAGGAGGCCATTTCTTATTTTCTTTTTAGATCACATCTTGGAAGCAAAGCTACATCTGTTCACGTACTTTCCGCTGAAATCTTTCCACTGAGATCAGAAACTCTCAGGCTTAGTCCTGAAATCAGCCAAAAGTCCTAGCTAAAATCCCCCTGGAAAGGCTGAAGGAAGCTGAGGGTAAAGGTAAAATGCAGTTGGTATTGATTCTTAATAACCCTACATTTTCTACCCATGTTACCCTTCCTTTCTGGACATGTTCCCAGGGAGTCTGGTTGAAGTCTATAATGTTGTATCAGTTAGCTAATTGCTGCATAACAAGCTACTCCAAAACTCACTGGCTTAACACAGTAAGCTTTTATTATTCCTGATGAATCTACCAATGAGGTGGTTGGCTCTAGTGGTCTTGACTGGTCTCACTTTTATTCCTGCAGTCAACCATGGGTCAGGTAGAGCACTCGGCTGATTTCTGCTATGTTTGCTTCTGTAGGCTGGAGTAGGATAGCCTCAGCTGGAACAACTACAATCTCCTCCACATCATCTCTAATCCTCCATCATGCTAATCCAGGCTTATTCTCCTGGAAGTGGTAGTTCTGAGAGGGCAAGCAAATATATGCAAGAGCAAATACCTTGAGGCCTTAGCTCAGAACTAGCATGTGGTCACTTCTTGCTTTTTCTCTAGACCAAAGAAAATTTTAGGACCAGCCTAGATTGGAGAGAAGTTGAGGTGGAGAAAAAATATTTCACCTTTTGATGGGAGAAACTTCAAACTCACGTTGCCAAAAGTTGTAGAGGGATAATCAGTATGATGTTTGCAATCATTCTACCACAAAGGCACTTTTCTTTATAACTTTATAGAATGTTTTATGCTTGACAAGTGTTTCCATGTCCACAATCTCATTTGACCTGCCTAAACGTCCTAGGAGGTCAACTCATTTTTATTATCATTCTCATTGTACGTATGAAGAAATCATGGGTGTCCAAAGAATCATTTTATTTCTGAGCTACAGTTTCCCCACTGCCTACGCATTTTGTGAAACTCCCTCCATCTCAGCGAGTATGGGGGCATGTGTCTCCTGTACAGTCCTACATCTCTCCTAACTTGTGTGGATGATCAAGAAGTTGAGGTCTTTACACACACACACATGATACATAGAAGAAGGCTTGTAGAATTCTACCAGTGACAGAGTGTATCACACAAAGGAACCAGCCATTTAAACTGACTTGGGACTATGTATATTAACCTTGTTTATACAGATGATTAACTCTCAGTCTCTTTTAGTAGGAAAAAGGAGAGCATGTTGGCACATGTTTAAATCCTTTTCTATCATGATGCAAATTTCTGGACATTTACCTTTTATTTCATTCACTCATTCATTTAACAAATACTTATTGGGAATTTCCAATGTGTCAAATGCTGTTCTAGGAGGGCTCCCTGCCCTCAAAGAGCTTATCGTCTAATGGGGGATACAGACAAACAAAAAATATATAAATAACAGCAACTTTGCCACAATTCAGTGTGTCTAAGTAGTATATTATCTGTAACTACCACACCCTAAGGAAAAAAATGGATAATTTCATGTTTTGATGGTATTTCAAAGGAGATAGCCTTCCTAGGACAGGCCCAAGAAATTACCTAAGGGGAAGGATAGTCTTCACCTGTCCTACAGGTTACTGTATTATATCCTTAGTCTGTGAATAGTCATCTTTGTATATATCCCACTGGTAGCTTAGAGAAATTTTTTGTTTATTACAAATGTATACTCTGATTTTTTAATGCTATCTTCTAAGAACTAGCTTGGAATTATTTTCTTTTATTTTTGCTATTTAATAATAAGAAAAAGAATCCAGATTCTTTATTAAATCAGGCTGGTAGTTTTGTCATGTAAACATCTCTACATATATCTTTAAGTCAATAAAGAATTATCTCTTGTTGTATATAGGGCACAAATAGTTGAGATATAATTTACAGTAAAGTTTAGTTTTTGGTTCAGTTGCTAATCGTGTGATTATCTTGCTAGATCAAACAGTATTCTATGTCTAAAATCCTTTTCAAACATGCTTTCATGCTGAAGTGCTTCCTTTCTGATCTGCTTTTTCAGTGAAATCTCTTGTTTTTTTGATATTTGACTATTTTATGTTACTGACATTTAAAAAAAAATTCTTCCCAAGTGCATGAGAGCTTATTTTTCAGAAAGAGGGTTTAAAAAAAAGAAAGAAAAATAAACCAGTTCCCTGCAGTTGTTGCCCCTCATAGCAGAGTTAAAATTCATTTTTAGAAAAACATGCTGGGTAATTACATATTTTACATTTGCCAGTTTATCTCTGTTAAACATAGTAAACATCTCACGGCTTAATTTGCTCTGTCAGCTACAGCTTTTAAAAAACCGGAGCTCTCAGGCAGTTGAGATTTTTATGCCTGCAGTATAATTTCACAGGCAGTTTTTTCCTTTTTTTTAGTTTTGAATTCTTGGTTCATTTACAATCAAAAATCTTCTACTCCATGAAGCTTAAGTATTTAGCCATTGAAGTAAATACAGTCTCTGTCATCTGTGAGCTTAACTGTAGAATCTGGACTTCATAGTCTCCATGTTCCCAGGATCCTGCAGATTCAGGAGTCTGTCATTGGCATTCCTGTGAAGCTAACCTTTTTCATATCTCTTTAGGATTAGGCTTTATAATGTTTATCATCATAACTGAATATCCTCTCAAAATGTATCCCAACATCCTCCCTCTTCCTTTCCTGAAGTAATCCACAAGATAGTATTACTTGATCACTTTTATTTCATCAGTTTGACAGTATTATAGTTCATTCCTCAAAGTGCTTGCACACGGGTCCTTTTATACATGTTGGTAAATATAAAATGACAGACTTCCTGCCCCCTACCCTACACTGGACTTGTAACCCAAGGAGAAAGCAAAAAAGCATAGAACCATATTTCAAAAATCAAGCCATTATACATTCTTTTCTGTTTTTTATTAAAAGTTTTTTTTGTTTTTTTTTTTGAGACAGAGTCTCACTGTGTCACCCTTGGTAGAGTGCCATGGCATCATAGCTCACAGCAACCTCTAATTCATGGGCTGAAGTAGCTGGGTGCTGATTACAGGTGCCTGCCACAATACCTGGCTATTTTTAGAGGTGGGGGGTCTCACTGTGGCTGAGGCTGGTTTCAGGCAATCCACCTGCCTTGGCCTCCCAGAGTGCTAGGATAACAGGTGTGAGCTACTGCACCTAGCTTATTAAAAGGATTTTTACTAACCAGCAGGTCACGTTAGCAATCAGATGCTCTTTCAGAGAAACCTGTACGTCACTGGGTGAATTTATCACTTTTGAAGATGGAAAATACAGAATACAATTGGCAAGCTTTGCGCAGGATCATAGCCAATGAGGTTTGTCCGAGGCGCGATTATTGCTCATAGATTACAATTGGTAATGCAAGTGACCCTTAGTCCTCCTTGTGAAATTCTGTAGGTGGCTGTGATTTTTGGTGTGCTCCTAATGGAATAGTGATGTCATTTTAAGTACTTTGCTTCCTCATCTCTGATCAGTCAGTGTTCTAGTTACCTTATTCACAGACCACAGTAAGACAAAGGCATTGTATGAGACATTTCATAAGGGGGTTTAAATGTAAGAGAAAGCTGGTCCATTTTCTTGCAATTTATGGACTAAAGTTTACATAGGCATACCTTTAGAGGTTTAACAGTTAGGGAGCCAATGGGGTTTTCATTGTTTTTTTATGTTAGTTTATATTTGGGATTCACATGCTTTCATCATGTTATTATCCAACATGTCAGTTGGAATCCCCCATAAACCTCCTCCCTCAAGTAAACACAGAGTTAAAAGAGTGAATTCAAGTATTGCTTGGGAGAAGTGCTAGTAAGTTCTCCTTTAAGTTGGTTGTTTTGTTGGAAGAACTCAATGGTGAGTGGGGAAAAGGTTTTCCATTAACCATTAGCCTACCAAAGATCATCCTCCCTTCATGGAAGTAATTCTGTTTTTGTCCTAGAATGAAAAATGTACTATATTAGATAGCATAGTATTCTGTTTTCCCTAAAAATTAAAATTAAGAAAATTTTAAAATAAGCAGAAACAAAAACCCCAATCAACCAAAATAAATGAGCAGAATGCAAACCTGTCAAGGGCATTTTTAAAGGTGCACGTGGAACTATGATTCAAATACATCTTTTGAGGAAGGATTTCTGAAATAAAGGAATAATATCAGAGAAAAACGAAGTTATGCATATGAAGCATGTTATGTAAATTAGAACTGCCTCTCTTCACATAATCTGAAGGGAATTTCTTTCCACTTGCCTACAGACGTGGGTGTGGTCTTTGGAGTGTGGTTAATATTTTATAAGGCTACTGAGAAGATTGAAATCACAGTGGCCCTAAATAACTGTCTCACCGATGAGAGAAAGTGTTGTATTTGTTTATTAGCAGTGACAGTATTTTGTTTTTAAAGAGAAGTTGGTTTAAGAAGATGCCTATTCTGACTCTAATTCAGGAATCTGAATATACTCCACATTTAGTACTTGAGTATTACTCAGGGTGTACAGTTCAAAACTGATTGAAGGTGAGGAGGAAGGTTGTCTGCTCTCAGCAGAGTTCAGGAGTCCCAACTTTTGTCATCATCCTTTCTTACTGCTTTGACTTTCAGCCACACTTTTTAAGCAGTTATTTTTTGAGAACTTGAGAAATAATTGCCCTATTAACTTTTTTTAATTTTTTAATTTTTTATTTTTTTATTAAATCATAGCTGTGTGCATTGATATATTCATGGAGCATCATTCACTAGCTTCACAGACCGTTTACCAAGTTTCACATAACCCTTGTAAGATGCACCGCAGGTGTAATCCCACCAATCTCCCTCCCTCTACCCACCTCCCCCACCTCCCCTCCCTTTCCCCCTTCCCCCTATTCTGAGGTTATAACTGGGTTATAGCTTTCATGTGAAAACCCTAAATTAGTTTCATAGTAGGGCTGAGTACATTGGGTATTTTTCTTCCATTCTTGAGATACTTTACTAAGAAGAATATGTTCCAGCTCCATCCATGTAAACATGAAAGAGGTAAAGTCTCCATCTTTATTTAAGGCTGCATAATATTCCATGGTGTACATATACCACAATTTATTAATCCATTCGTGGATCGATGGGCACTTGGGCTTCTTCCATGACTTAGCAATTATGAATTGGGCTGCAGTAAACATTCTGGTACAAATATCTTTGTTATGATGTGATTTTTGGTCTTCTGGGTAGAATCCCCCAGTAGAGGGATTACAGGATGGAATGGCAGATCTATTTTTAGATATCTAAGTGTTCTCCATTTCTCTTTCCAAAAGGAATGTATTAATTTGCATTCCCACCAGCAGTGCAAAAGTGTTCCCTTTTCTCCACATCCACGCCAACATCTCTGGTCTTGGGATTTTGTGATATAGGCTAGTCTCACTGGAGTTAGACGATATCTCAAAGTAGTTTTGATTTGCATTTCTCTGATGATTAAAGATGATGAGCATTTTTCATATGTCTGAAGGCCGCACGCCTGTCTTCTTCAGAGAAGTTTCTCTTCAAATCCCTTGCCCAGCCTGCGATGGGATCCCTTGTTCTATTCTTGCTAATGCGTTTGAGTTCTCTGTGGATTCTGGTTATTAAACCTTTGTCGGAGACATAACCTGCAAATATCTTCTCCCATTCTGAGGGCTGTTTGCTTGCTTTACTTACTGTGTTCTTGGCTGTGCAGAAGCTTTTTAGTTTGATCAAGTCCCAGTAGTGTATTTTTGAAGCTGCTTCAATTGCCTGGGGGGTCCTCCTCATAAAATACTCGCCCAGACCGATTTTTTCAAGGGTTTTCCCTGCACTCTCCTCTAGTATCTTTATAGTTTCATGTCTTAAGTTTAAATCTTTGATCCAGAGAGTCTATCTTAGTTAATGGTGAAAGGTGTGGGTCCAGTTTCAGTCTTCTACAGGTTGCCAGCCAGTTCACCCAGCACCATTTGTTAAATAGGGAATCTTTTCCCCACTGAATGTTTTTAATTGTCTTGTCAAAGATTAAATAACGGTAAGTAGCTGGGTTCATCTCTTGGTTTTCTATTCTGTTCCAGACATCTACTTCTCTGTTTTTGTGCCAATACCATGCTGTTTTGATCACTATCGATTTGTAGTATAGTCTGAGGTCTGGTAGCATAATACCTCCTGCTTTGTTTTTATTTCTAAGTAATGTCTTGGCTATTTGAGGTTTTGTCTGATTCCATATAAAACAAAGTATTGTTTTTTCAAGATCTTTAAAGTATAACAGTGGAGATTTAATAGGGATTGCATTGAAATTATATATTGCTTTGGGTAGTATGGACATTTTAACAATGTTGATTCTTCCCAGCCATGAGCATGGTATGTTTTTCCATTTGTTAATATTTTCAGCTATTTCTTTTCTTAGAGTTTCATAGTTCTCTTTATAGAGATCTTTCACGTCCTTTGTTAGATAAATTCCCAAATATTTCATCTTCTTTGACACTACTGTGAATGGGATAGAGTCCTTAACTGTTTTTTCAACTTGACTATTGTTGGTATATATAAAGGCTACCGATTTACGAATGTTGATTTTGTAACCTGAGATGCTGCTGTATTCCTTGATCACTTCTAAGAGTTTTGTAGCAGAGTCCCTAGTGTTTTCCAGATATACAATCATGTCATCTGCGAAGAGCAAGAGTTTGATCTCTTCTGACCCTATATGGATACCCTTGATCACCTTTTCTTCCCTAATTGCGGTGGCTAAAACTTCCATTACAATGTTAAAAAGCAATGGAGAGAATGGGCAGCCTTGTCTGGTTCCTGATCTGAGTGGAAATGATTTCCATTTAACTCCATTCAATATGATATTGGCTGTGGGTTTGCTGTAGATGGTCTCTATCAGTTTAAGAAATGTCCCTTCTATACCGATTTTCTTAAGTGTTCTGATCATGAAGGGACGCTGGCTATTATCAAAAGCTTTTTCTGCATCGATTGAGAGAATCATATGGTCTTTGTTTTTTAATTTGTTTATGTGCTGGATTACATTTATAGATTTATGTATATTGAACCAGCCTTGAGACCCTGGGATAAAACCAACTTGGTCATGATGTATAATTTGTTTGATGTGTTGCTGGATTCTGTTTGTTAGGATCTTGTTGAATATTTTTGCATCTATATTCATTAGTGATATTGGTCTATAATTTTCTTTTCTTGTTGGGTCTTTTCCTGGTTTGGGGATCAGGGTGATGTTTGCTTCATAGACTGTGTTGGGTAGTCTTCCTTCTTTTTCTACCTTTTGGAACAGGTTGAGTAATATAGGTACTAATTCCTCTTTAAAAGTTTGGTAGAATTCTGACGTGAAACCATCTGGTCCTGGGCTTTTCTTTTTAGGGAGGTTTTGTATGGTTGATGCTATTTCAGAACTTGATATGGGCCTGTTCAACATTTCCACTTGATTCTGGCTAAGTCTTGGAAGGTGACGTGCTTCCAGGTATCGGTCAATTTCCTTCAGATTTTCATATTTCTGAGAATACAGTTGTTTGTAATATTCATTAAGGATTTGTTGGATTTCTGAGGAGTCTGTTGTTATTTCGTCTTTGTCGTTTCTGATTGATGAGATTAGAAATTTTACTCTTTTTTTTTCCTGATTAGGTTGGCCAAAGGTTTATCTATTTTATTGACTTTTTTGAAAGACCAGCTTTTTGATTTATTGATCTGTTGTATTATTCTTTTAATTTCAATTTTCAATTTCATTTAATTCTGCTCAAATTTTGGTTATTTCTTTTCTTCTACTGGGTTTGGGGTTGGAATGTTCTTCCTTTTCCAATTGCTTGAGATGTCCCATGAAGTTGTTAACTTCCTCTCTTTCCGTTCTCTTGAGGAAGGCTTGCAGTGCTATAAATTTCCCTCTTAGAACTGCCTTTGCGGTGTCCCAGAGGTTCTGATAGTTCATGTCTTCATTGTTGTTTTGTTCCAAAAAGTTGGCGATTTCTTTCTTAATCTCATCTCTGACCCAGCTATCATTCATCATAAGGTTATTTAACTTCCATGTTTTTTGTATGAGTATTCAGATTCCTGTTGTTACTCAATTCAAGTTTTATTCCATGGTGGTCCGAGAAGATGCATGGAATAATTTCTATTCCTTTAAATTTACTAAGGTTAGACTTGTGACCTAAGATGAGATCGATTTTGGAGTAAGTTCCATGGGCTGATGAGAAGTATGTGTATTCATTTTTGTTGGGATGAAATGTTTTGTAGATGTCTGCTAAATCCAAATGTTGGATGGTTAGGTTTAAATCTAAGATTTCTTTGCTCAGCTTCTTGTTGGAGGATCCATCCAACACTGCCAAAGTAGGGTTGAAATCTCCAACTATTATGGAGCTGGAGGAAATCAAGTTGCTCATGTCTGTTAGAGTTTCTCTTATAAATTGAGGTGCATTCTGGTTGGGTGCATAGATATTAACAATTGAGATCTCATCATATTGAGTATTACCCTTAACAAATATGAAGTGACCATTCTTGTCCTTCCTTACTTTTGTTGGTTTAAAGCCTATTGTATCTGCAAATAAAATTGCAACACCTGCTTTTTTATGATTACCATTTGCCTAAAATATGGATGACCATCCTTTCACCCTGAGTCTGTATTTGTCTTTTAAGTTAAGATGTGACTCTTGTATGCAACAGATATCTGGCCTGAGTTTTTGTATCCAGTCAGCTAACCTGTGCCTCTTTAGAGGACGGTTTAAGCTGTTCACATTAATGGAGAATATTGATAAGTCTGGTGAAGTTTTGGGTATCAAGTTTTTCAAAAGTCCAGTGGGCATTTTTAATCTTTTTGCCAGTGTGGAAATTGGAGTTTGATCCAAAGTTTCTGAATGAGTTTACTTTTGTGGTATAGGATTGGGTTGGTCATTATGAAGGATAGGTCTGAGAATATCCCGAAGAGCTGGTTTGGTTATGGCAAAATTCTTTATATGAATGTCATTAAAGTATTTAATTTCTCCATCATAAATGAAACTCAGTTTAGCTGGATACAAGATCCGGGGTTGAAAGTTATTTTGCTTGAGGAGATTAAAAGTCGGTGACTACCCTCTTCTGGCTTGAAAAGTTTCAGCAGAGAGATCTGCAGTCATTCTAATATTCTTCCCTTTGAAGGTAATGGTTTTCTTTCTCCTGGCAGCTTTGAGGATTTTCTCCTTCATATTAACTTTAGTGAAGTTAATTATGATATGCCTGGGGGATGTCTTATTGGGGTTGAGTCGTGCTGGGGTTCTGAAGCTGTCTGCTATCTGAATTTCAGAATCTCTAGGCATGTCTGGAAAATTCTCTTTCATAATTTCATGCAGAAGGGCCTCTGTGCCCAGCGAGGCCACTTCATTTGTTTCTGGAACTCCTATGATTCAGATATTTGCCTTCTTCGAATTATCCCAGAACTCTCTGAGAGAATGATCTGTTTTTGCTCTCCATTTCTCTTCCTCTTTGAGAGTTTGGGAGTGTTCAAAGGCTTTATTTTGATGTCAGAAACCCTTTCTTCTGCTTGCTCCATTCTGTTGCTGAGGGATTCTACTGTATTTTTCATATCTTTGAGGGCTGCAAATTCTTGCTTCAGTGTGTCTAAGTCTTTGGTGGTTTTGTCTTTAAATTCATTAAATTCTTGAGACAACTTTTGAATTTCTCCTCGAATTCCTACTTCCACTTTGTTAATCTTGTCTGCAATCCAAATTCTGAATTCGATTTCTTACATCTCAGCCAGTTGTTTATGAATGGGATCTTCAATTGCATCTGCCATATCTTTCCTTGGGGGGGTTGATCTATTCTGGTTATTCATGTTACCAGAGTTTTTCCACTGATTCCGTCCTATGGTTGTTTTACTCCTTCTGATTTTTTCCCCTGGGGCTTTGTTGAGGGCAGGTACAGTGTTGTGGCCTGAGAAACTGGGGCCCTGTCTGGTGTGGTGGGGCTAGTGGTTCTGTCTTGTTTTCAGCTGGTTTCTGTTCCACCCTAGTGAAACAGATACTCTGGATTGAAGTCTCAGCTCTGGAGAAATATCAGCAATTAAGTCACCCTACCCCCCACCGGCAAACAATTGGAAAAGAAAAATCAAACTTTCCTACCATTGTGCACCCAGGGCACCACCTGATTTGTCCTCAGGCGATTGGTTCAGTTCAAAAAGTCCAAATCAGTTGTCTCAGTCTGCACCTGTCTCAGGTGAGAGAGTTTAAGAGGTCTCTGGGAAGTGGATCACAGGGGTGTGGTGACTAGTCTGGTGTGGCTTGCTCCAGTGCTGCGTGGAGTCAGGAGGAGCCACCCAGCCAATAGATCAGTCTGGGAAGGTTGATGCCTCCTTCTCCACCTTGCACCGCTGTCACGCCCAGTCACTGATAGCCCTGCAGTTGGCTGACCCAGTTGCCTGTAGTGAATCGGTACTCCAGGAGTTTGCACCTGCCTGAATCACAAGGAAGTCTGCCAGGCCACTGCACTCTGCCTCTCTCTAGCAGGAGGAGGTGAGGCCTGACAACCTCGGGCGCTTGATGAAGGTTGGGGGGTTTTCACTCAGGTCCAGTCTTGCCCCTGATTAATGTTACCGACAGAACAGAACAGAACAACTCTGCGGTTCCCCTGCAGAAGAGAAGGTGAATTGAGTTCCAAATCAGCTTGTCTTTGCTCTTGTATTGTCTATAGGCTGACGATCCCCTGAGGGCCAGGTGTGTCTTAGGTTTAGTAATGTGGATCTCTGGGTCAGCCCCACCCTGGGAGTTTCCCCAGTTTGCAAGTTGGAGTAACCTCAGGCAAATCCTATACTCAGAGTCTCTGGTTGCCCAGGGAGACAGGGGGTGTGGCTTCAGAATATTCGGTAGTAAGCCTTATTGCTAGCAAAAGAGGGCTGCTGTTTTATGGCTCAGGCAATCGCTGCTCCCGTGTAGCTTCCTTCTGGCCAACCGTCCTCTCTCCACTCCCGTACTCCAGAGTCTGCACCGACTGGCTGCAGCCCAGCACTGTCTACACCTCTTGAGCAATCATCCAAGGGTCTGGACCCCTGGGGGACAGGCCTCCAGACCTTGGAGCAAGAGCAGAGGGGAGCGTGGGTAGCACTGGGAGCCTGGGGTTGTGGGCAGAGAACACACACAGCTTTACACAGTTTTATCCTGGCCGTATTGTCACCAAAAGACGGCTGTCGCACTGTGCCTCAGGGAACTGCCACTCTGGTGCGGTCCCCTCTCCGCTGACCGGGACTGGCCTCCACACGTCAGTGTGAGTAAAGGAGAGCACTGGGAGCTCAGAATTCCAGGTGGAGACTATATACAGTTTATACAGTTTTATGCCTGGCAGGAGGACGCCGTGGCACCCTAGTAGGGAAGATAGGTCCAGTTCTTAGAGGGTCTCTCCCGTGGAGTATAGTGGGAGGACCTTTGAACTCTGCCCTATTGTTTGTGGGGCACTCTGAGCCGTTCTCATGGGGGAGGGGACTCCCGTCCGCTTGGTGATGGATTTTGTACCTTTTGTTTGTATCCTTGTGGTCGCAGCTCACCTCAGCGGGGTTAACGTGTGTTCTTCAACCTTCTCTCTTAGTGAAGCTCAAATCCACCAGGTTACTTGCTGAATTTTTGTCCTTTAACTCTGCTACTGGACGGGAGCCTCTGTGGGAAGCTGGCTTCAGTCAGCCATCTTGTCTCCTCCCCCCCATTAACTTAACTAAAACAAATATTTTAATGTTTTCTAGCAGTTCACATTGTTTTAACAGGTAGACTGCTAGAAATGCTAACAAACACATTTTGGAACCATCACTTTCTAAATACTCACCATGAAACTAAGAGATGGGAAAGATCTTCTAAAACAGTCATCTGGCCCCTTCTGCTGCTGTCCTGGTGCTGTGGAGTGTACTGCCATGACTATTTTCTTGTAGCTGTCGGATGTTAAAAGGGACAGGTAAAGAGAGAAAGGACAGAGGAAGATACACTTTTGAGTCCATGAGACTGGAGTTTTGAGTAGTTCTGGTGATTTAAAGAGCAAACAATGTCCCGCAGCATCGTCATCTCCAGGACTACCATCAATGGATAGCAACCATGGTTAACTGTTAGACGCAGGTCACTATCTAAAGCTGAGACGGGCTGTGGCAAAGACTCTGCGTATTGCTATCATCTTTTATGATACGCTTCTACATGTCCATGCAAAATGCACCACTTAAATGGATTTTTTTACTTAAACTGTGCCTTGTAACTGTCAGCGAGGCAGAGATAGGCCCTATAGCATCTGAAATGAAAGTTCAGCTGTCTTTTCTGCCAGGCTCTGCCAGTACTTGGTTTGTAAAGCTTGCCTTTCTTAAATCTGAAAGAAGAAAAGCTGTTGGTAATGACCCTGAAGTTATCTGAGGAAACCTGATGGGCAGCATGACACCAGCACTGCAGCTTTTACTCCCGTCTTTCAGGAAGGTGCTCAGTCAGGTGCCTCTTTGTGTGTGGAGTGAGAAGCCACAGCCAGGCTTTAATGAAATAGGTTTCAGCAGATGGCCCAGGGTGGCCTTTGGAGTGTTCTGCCTGCTGAGTTTAATTTCAGAATCTTGTCCTGTCTTGTTCAGACAGCCATCAGCAAGTCTTTTATTATTATTGCCATTATTATTCTTTTCAACCTTCACCTCATTACCCTTTACCATTCACTTATTGGGGAGAGAGGGGAACAAAATTGGTTGGGGTGGGGGTGGTGGTGAATAGAGAAGGGAAGCTAGATTTAGCTTTGCCATTTAAACCCGCTTCTGTGTCACCAAAACCTGTGAAAAGGTTTCCAAATAGCTTTCCTCTAAAACTATGCACTGTTAAATAGTAAGACCATTGGGGGGCGCCAGTGCAACAGAAATCTAATTCAATTTCTTTCTCAATGCATATATCTTACCATCCATGGGACATGACTGTTTCCAAACTAGATGGAGGGACAGGTGTATGGAGATTATCTCTCATATCATTTGTCTTCAAATTTTCTTTTCTTTTTATGTCAAAATACTAAGGGGGTGTTGCTGTCCACTGGCCTAGTCAGAGACACGGAGGTAGACACTGCAGATGAAATGAATGATTTATTAAGGGATGGCTGGTGCTTGCTCAGGCATGGCAGCAAATGGCCGTTCTTATTCACATTCTTATATACCCAAAATCATTAGATAGAAATAATCCAAGAACAAAGAAGACAAAAGGTAAAGATACCTTATTAGAGTTAATCCAGTAAAGTACGTACACACCTTTCTAAAAAAGAATATCTTGTTTAGAGATAAACAACAATGGAGATGAATCACAACGGGCAGGGTTGTCTGTTCTGTATGCCTACTTCTCTATATGATTAACTGAAAGTTTTTGTGAAAACAGAGATAGGGGATTAAGTGCAACGGTCCATTGCCCGAAGCAGATGCTCTGTCTCCAGCTACAACCTGGCGAGAGCCCTCCAGGATATTCTTTCCTTAAAGGCGTGACTGCCTGCATTTTTCAGCAAAGCTGCTTATGTGAGCTGGGGGAGAATATCCCCCAAAACTCACATCTAGCCCAAGTACTGGAAATGTCCCTTCTCAGGGTCTCGTAACTTCAACGAGCACAAATGAGACTGATTCACCCACGAGGGTGCAGTGGACTATGCCCCTTCAAGGGGGTATGATTTTTTTTCTTTACTTGGCTTGAGTTAGGTCTGTAAGTGTGATCATCACCTAAATAGGTAGGTAGGGTTTTTGTCCCTCCCCTCCCACGTTCCCTGCTTGATTTTCAATGACATTTACTTCTTCTGTGCACGTGTGTGCCTATCAGTTAGTTCCAATTCATTAGGGTGTTCGTGTTGTGTGTGTTTTTCCATTCTTGAGACACTTTGCTTAGGATAATTTTCATGTTAGCCTATCTTCCACAGATACCACCACTCAAACTCTGGAGGGCTTTTTTTTTTCTGCTGGATATTCAGTTCATCTATGAAATAGCTCTACATGTATTTCTTTCTTTCAAAGCACTTCCTTTTACATTTACAACAAAGATTGACCTTGGGTTCAGATAATGTCCTGTGTCTTCCAAAAATATGTAAAGTACATAATGCTCTATTATAGGAGCTACCTAATATCCCTTGTAAATAAAAAATGAGCTAAGTCAGGCAAAAGAACTAGCAACTTGAGTCAAGCAGAAAATAAATTAGTTTGAAGAAGATATAAATTTAAATCAAGTAATATGAAAACAGAGAATGAATTACACATACGTATGTGCACATTTTATGTATGTGTGTATGTGTTTTGCCAACGTTGGCCATCAGTTATAGTAGTTATGTTAAAAGGGTGGCTGCAAGGGGCTTTTTCCATCATTTGAAAACATCAATTGGTACTCTCTCCATGGCCACGATGACATTTCACACAGCCTTCCCTTTGGACTGTTGTTTGGGCATCACACTAGACCTGGCATTTTGAAACCCTAAGCACAGGGAGTCGGACAGCAATCGCAGGACCAGTGATGCTGACAGTGCTTCCCGCCCACCTGTGCCACCCTGTAAACTGTTGCAACATTCATATGATGTGTTGTTGGCATATGGCTGGTGACTAGACAATGTATCGCCCAACTCAGGACACTTTTGAACCCTAAGAGGATACTATTAATCATCACACCAGAATGATATACAGAAATCAGGTCTCTTCTAAGCAAATCAGCATTTCTCATAATGTGCTCTTCTGATTGTAAGGTTAGCCCCTTCATTCTCATTCATGAAAACACTTCAGAGCCAGAATGAGAGGGATATTATGAGGGGATAATCTGAAAAATTCTCCAAATTACTACTCCGAAGAAGAAGGAGGGAGAGGAGTACTTGCAAATTCCTGTACTTTAACTTGACTGATATCAACTTGCCTACACAGCACACATCTGAGTGCCAGCAAAATCTCCTGACCTTTGTCTAAAGTACAAAATATCCTGCTCAAAGCACTCTTTGCTATTAGTACTGATTGATGCCTCCAGAATACCTTGTCTCAAATCTTCATCACACTTTGTTCTTCAGTTATGATAACTGGCCCATTTCATTTCATATTATAGTTCCTTTCCTGTTTTTCTGCCCCTCCTGAAGCAGTGAAGTGTTACTTCTTTTTTTTTTAATTTTTATTTTATTTATTTATTTATTTATTTTTTATTGTTGGGGATTCATTGAGGGTACAATAAGCCAGGTTACACTGATTGCAATTGTTAGGTAAAGTCCCTCTTGCAATCAAGTCTTGCCCCCATAAAGTGTGACACACACCAAGGCCCCACCCCCCTCCCTCCATCCCTCTTTCTGCTTTTCCTCCCCCCCATAACCTTAATTGTCATTAATTGTCCTCATATCAAAATTGAGTACATAGGATTCATGCTTCTCCATTCTTGTGATGCTTTACTAAGTAGAATAATGTCTTCCACTTCCATCCAGGTTAATACGAAGGATGTAAAGTCTCCATTTTTTTTAATAGCTGAATAGTATTCCATGGTATACATATACCACAGCTTGTTAATCCATTCCTGGGTTGGTGGGCATTTAGGCTGTTTCCACATTTTGGCGATTGTAAATTGAGCTGCAATAAACAGTTTAGTACAAGTGTCCTTGTGATAGAAGGATTTTTTTCCTTCTGGGTAGATGCCCAGTAATGGGATTGCAGGATCAAATGGGAGGTCTAGCTTGAGTGCTTTGAGGTTTCTCCATACTTCCTTCCAGAAAGGTTGTACTAGTTTGCAGTCCCACCAGCCGTGTAAAAGTGTTCCCTTCTCTCCACATCCACGCCAGCATCTGCAGTTTTGAGATTTTGTGATGTGGGCCATTCTCACTGGGGTTAGATGATATCTCAGGGTTGTTTTGATTTGCATTTCTCTAATATATAGAGATGATGAACATTTTTTCATGTGTTTGTTAGTCATTCGTCTGTCATCTTTAGAGAAGGTTCTATTCATGTCTCTTGCCCATTGATATATGGGATCGTTGGCTTTTTTCATGTGGATTAATTTGAGTTCTCTATAGATCCTAGTTATCAAGCTTTTGTCTGATTGAAAATATGCAAATATCCTTTCCCATTGTGTAGGTTGTCTCTTTGCTTTGGTTATTGTCTCCTTAGCTGTACAGAAGCTTTTCAGTTTAATGAAGTCCCATTTGTTTATTTTTGTTGTCGTTGCAGTTGCCATGGCCGTCTTCTTCATGAAGTCTTTCCCCAGGCCAATATCTTCCAGTGTTTTTCCTATGCTTTCTTTGAGGATTTTTATTGTTTCATGCCTTAAATTTAAGTCCTTTATCCATCTTGAATCAATTTTTGTGAGTGGGGAAAGGTGTGGGTCCAGTTTCAGTCTTTTACATGTAGGCATCCAGTTCTCCCAACTCCATTTATTGAATAGGGAGTCTTTCCCCCAAGGTATGTTCTTGTTTGGTTTATCAAAGATTAGGTGATTGTAAGAAGTGTTACTTCTAATCACTCCTCACTAGAGTGCCTCAGAGGCATGTGTGTGCTTGGTGCTGAGCTGGAACCATGACTGTTACGCAGGCATTCTGCTGGCTTGTGGGTGCTTCCAAGGTTTTTGTTGCCTAGCAGATTGAGAATTTATTGCCAGGTAAAGCCTTTCTTCCCTATCAGTTAAGAATCAGAAAGAAATACAAAGTTTCCCAAAAGTCGCCCCTAAAGTCTCCTTAGAGAGGGAAAAGGGGAAATTGTAACCAAATATTTATAAAATATTCATTACAGAAGTTTACAGAATATTCTTTTCATGTTGGACTCTTCTTTGTAAAGTTTTGTAATTAATATTTTGTAAATAAAGGTACATTTGGCTCCAATTTCCCCTTTTCCTTATGTATGGAGACTTCAGGGTTGATTTTGTGGACACCCTGTATAAGGACAGCACTGTCGAAATGTTTGACAAGTCTTCTGTTCTCTAAGTTCAAAGTAGGTCTAATTGGTCTAAAGTGATGGCTTCTTAAAAAAAAAATGCTCAAAGATTCACCTGTTAAAAATCGGCCTGGGTTAGTCTGTGAATTGATGGATTAAAGATAGTGACAGCTAATTAGTCATTGGTCAAACAATGGAGGAGACGGAAGGAGAAAGTGACAGAGATGTTAAGCCTTCAGGTCAGCCAATTCTTTTGATTAGAGGGAGAAGACCAAGGGCATGACAGGTGGTCCCTGTCCTTCCCGTGTCCTCTAATTAATGCTTTGTGACCTGTTAGAGGTTTTCTTGCTTCCCCCAAAAGGAACATCTAACAACCTAAGCAAAATAAACACAGCATTTACTGCCATTTAATACCAGCTAGAATCAGTCACTCTAGGGACGATGACACCTCAAATGGCAGCCTGACCGTGGCACTTGAGAGCAACAGCTAGAAAAGATAAAGGAAACTTATAGTCAGCAATCATGAAGTGAGGTTTTCTGAAAGCCAGAATAAGAGGAATGCAGGCAAGATTAGTTAGGCACGATTGATAATTAATCCTGTAAAAAGTGTCATGATACTGAGTTTCTGGGTTTGGTTGTTTTGTTTTGCCTCACCCCCACTTTGCTAAGTTCAGAGGCAGACGTCTACCAATTTATTCAATGCTAGGAGCACATAGGTCAATCTGCCAAGGGGTGTGACCTTGAGATATGGAGTTGAGAATTTCAAAAAATATATATAAATATATTGAAGACACAGTTTTATACGGAAGAATTCAAAATGTGATGGTTGAATTATATTCAGTTTTCTCCCTGGGTTAAAAATTCTAACTGCCCCCTCTAGTTCCTGAACAAGGTTATATTCATTGAGTGCTTTCTGTGTGCTGCACACTGTGAAGTAGGCGCTGTGGATACTGATTTTCTAGTGATAAATGCTATCAAGTTCTAGAAAATTTTTATTGTATTTTAATTTTTGATAGCCAATGTCTCTTTACTGTTTAACTGAAAAACACCCCAGTTGATGGATCTACTGCCCTGGCATCATTCTTCTCAAGTCCTTTGATGCCATTCTGGTTACTGACGTTCTGGCTGAAGGAAATGATTGATTACACTCACCCCACGGGGCCTTTCTTACACTCTGACTGTAGTCTATGGGAAAGTGCTAAGAGAGGAGGCTGACCGTTCATTCTATACCAAGAGACAGGCGGGACCATTAACTGACACTGATCTATGCTGAAGTACACATTAGTCGATCTGTTTTGCTTTTCCCATAACATTACAAAGATCACCATTATTTATTTCAGAACCTTTTAAAATAGTCTGCAGGGAAGTGTGAAACCAATTGAATCAGGATTGACTTGGGATTTTTCATGCTACCTTCATGCACTTCCTCAAATCCTTCACTAGATGGTGTTCCAAATCAATCCATAGTCACCGCGCCACAGATTTGGCTCTGGGGGAAAGCGGAAATACACAAAGGCATCCCTCTCTGACCAACCTAAAACTTCCTGCCTCTGGCTTCAAGAATAACTGCGCTTTTCACCACTATCCGATGAATAATTAAGTCTGCATGCTGTTGACATTCTTTTACTTGTAAATATTTGGGGAGTAGTTCTGACAGGAAGCATTTTTAAGCCTTTAGATGTTCCATGTGATTGGCAGGGAGCTTTGCTAAACCTGTCAGTAGGGTCCTAGTGATTTAGTTTATGCTGTGAATTGAGAACAAATTCATTTGAATTCGCTGGTGAAGACAGTCAGCTCAAACCACAAGCCACAATCCTGACAGGAACTGGAGTCAGGTTTGGAGATTAAGGGGAACAGATGGATAATAAAAAATATTTACAAAATAAAATAAAACAGTAAAAATACACAAGCCCTGACTTTCCTGTTTAAATCTTCAGTTCACATTCTCTTAGACAGGGCTATATCTAGGGTCTCCATTTCAAAGAAAATGATAAATTAGTTTTTTAAAAAAATATGGAAAAATTTATTTGATTCAGAAAATGTATTGGAAACTTTTTTCAAAAGTAATTGAATTCGAGGATTCTGCAAAAATGTCCAAAGAGATGTGTGAATAGACATGAATTTATCCTTTACAAGAATTACTAAGTGTGTGTGGTTTCAGACTCTATTCAATCTTACATTTCTCTCACTCTTTCCTGTCCTCCCTGAGCTATTATTCACATAGTCAAATACACATTATTTTGACAGATATATATGCGGTTGATTCATTATTGTCCATAGCCAAGGAGACCAGTTTTTTCCCTGGTGGATTTGAGATCTGGAGGCAGCTTCATGGAAAGAATGGTCAGACAACCCAAGAAGCTGGATGCTAAAATCTCTGGGAGGAAACGATGGCCTGGTTATCCTTGGTTTATTTTAAAATTGTTTTGATGGTTAATTATTGTTGACCATTATTTAAATCTCAGCTTATTTGCTTTCATCCCCAACTCATATGTCATTTTTCAGTGTTGGCATGTCTGTATCAGTAAGTCTGCAGCAAGTGGTGCCTTAAAGTCTATAATTTTAATAGGTATGTCTAGTCGATGCCAAGACAACTTGTGCATCTTCTGGAAACACTAGGGAGGGTGATTGGAGGCCTGCAGCAGATGCTTCTGTCTTCCCCCAACACTATATGTGAAGTGTGTTAACATCAGGATTAAAGGCATTTTAAGTCATTTCCCAATTCTATTCTCCCTTCCCCACATGTTTCGTCAAGCACGTAACTTCCAAGCAATTTAGCTTACCTTAAAAGTTTCTCCTGTGAATAAGGTAAAACTCTTCTTAAGCATATGCCCAGGTTTTACAGAATATTCTTCTGTAAAAAACTTTGTTTTTACACCAGGTCAGGAAGGAGGTGCTCACACCCGGCCTGGTGTCTTGCAAGCTGACTGTGATGACTTTGATGCATGTCACTTGTAGACAGCACAGACACCGTGATATTGTTAATGTTGATCATTCTGAAGGCTGAAGCAGGAGGATCCCTTGAGCCCAAGAGTCTGAGGTTGCAGTGAGCTGTCATGACGCCACTGCATTGTAGCCAGGGTGACAGTGTGAGACTCTGTCTCAAAAATAAATAAATCATAATGTTGGTCATTATTTGGACAATAGAGGAAATAGAAAGCATAGGGGGAGGCAATTTTAGTATTTTGGGACAGGGCCAACTCCCAGAGGAGGCCTGGGAAAATAAATGTAAGATGTTAGATCAGGCAGAAAACATATTAGAAAAATAAATACACTTTTCTGTGGTGAGATGAAGATTTAGAGAGAAAGAGGTGGTTCAACTGTCTCAATAATTGTCACTATGACCTTTGCACCAAAGATGGTGGATATGGGCCAAGGGCTCCTGAGCGCATTTCACCCTAATTATTTATGACAGAAGATGTTTAACAGAACATAGTATAACATACTGAGATTTACTGCTGTTTGAAAGAAAATTTGACCTCCTAGTCTGAGTACAAGAAATAACAAAATTGACATCCATTTAATTGAGCAGCCTTTTAATATAGCAAATAGCTCAGGGGGTTATTTTCTCACCATTGTCTCTGCAGAACAGAGCTTGAATTGGGGGATTTTGTGATCTTTGTGTAGAACATAGATTATGTTTTATTATTCCAAATTATACCCCAGCATGGAAAATAAAGTATTTCCATGTCAGATCAATATAATTAGGGATATAAATAATGAACATGTAAAGCATGACGTATAATAGTATTTATTCTTCATTCCATAAGTTTGTCTTATCAGATCAGTTGCTCAGCAAATGTTGATTTATAGGATTTCCTGCTTTACTTCATTTCTGTTGATCTCCTTCATGGAGAATTGACTCTATCTGCGTATATTGAAAAATCTACTCTATTTGCATATTGTATAGTAGGACAGAGAAAACTGAAAAGAACTTAAATTCATTGAGTATGTGCTTACTTACTGCCTCATTCTATTTCATTTTAATTAATTACTACAAAAATCTTATGAAGTAACTGTGCCTATCTCTATTTTTAATTTGGAAAAAAACAAAACAAAACAAGGACTTATCCATGCTCTGTGGTGGCTATCGAGGTAGTTGTTAATGTTAAAACAATATTAAATGTGGTTGTAGAACATTCAACATTGCCCATTAGCCTTGTTCTTCTTTCTTTCTTTTTCTTTGGTGGGGGGATTTGTTTTTTTTTTTTGCTTGTTCGTTGTTTTTGCTGTTGGTGTTTATTATGGGACAGTCTGCAGGCTAAATCCATTCCATTGCCTATTTTTATAAATAATGTTTTATTGGAACACAGCCAGTATCATGCGTTTTCTATTACTTATGGCCGCTTTTACCTGAGTAGTTGCTACACACACTGTTTGGCTACAAGGCCTAAAATATTTACTATCTGGCTGTTTACAGAAATGTTTGCCAGCGCCTGGATTATAGATTGATACTATGTTGCTCTAAAACACTTTTATGATGGCAAATACTCATCCAATTGTTGCCTGGACTTTGCCTATGGAAGTCAAAGTGCCTGGTATTCCCAGGGCGCCGGGCTTCAGTCTCTTGTGTCTAATGCAGAGAAAATTAATGACAGCCAATTTCAAACAGGAGTTGCCTAGATTTCCTCTAAAGTAGGACTGACTTAGCTCCACACCTGACTTTAAGTCACAAAAATGAGGTTTCAGTTATAAAATTAACTGTTTCACTGCAACAGTTATGTTGCAGCAACACGTGAGCCCCCCTCCACTCAGTCCTCTCTCCCAGCCAAATCTCAATGGTTTCTAATTCAAAATTGTATCTCTTGATCATGTTTCAAGTCCTGAGGGTCAGTGGTAACTCTGCAGTGCTCCACGGTCCTCATGCCAACATCCAACCTAAAGGAGGAGACCCTGCCTCAGACGTGCCATTCTTGTGGCAAAGGGGCAGGAGAAAGAGGCTGGCAGAAACACGCGCTGACTCTTAGAGTTTTAGCTCAGTCACGTGACAGCTGCCTGGTGGTACGTGGTCCTCCTACAAGAGATGCTGCAGATTCTAGGGCAAAGGCAAGGAGGACGTTTGAGTAGTGAACAGTAGTGGAATCTACCAGGGGCCATAGCAGTCAGACTCCCATTTGTCAAACAGAAAACATCCACCCTCCTAACCATCCACTTAGTGGCTCAGAGTGTGTCATAAAATCTCAGAGTAACTGTTCTCTCAGAGTACCCCGTGATCCCTCTCCTCCTCAGGGTGGGTCATTTCTCTGTGTTTTGTCCTCGCAATCTAGACTTACCTCATCTCCTGCACATGTGTTTCTGCTTTGTTCTCTGCGATGAATGCCTACGACTTGACCAATAATCCACGGTGAGGCAAAAGCAGGTCTAGCTAACAGCTTTTGCTTCGCTTCCATCAATAGATGCACACTTTTCTGAGGCACTTCGGTTAGTCCAGATCTCTGCTTTCTATTTGCTAAGGTTATACAATAGAAAGTAAAATCATCTAAAATGCTGCCTGGTGATGTCAGGTTCAATTTCCTTTTTAGAGAAAGCCAACCCCTTTGTGAGCCCGAAGATCAAAGTTGCCTGTTAAACGCAGATATTTCTGGCTATTCTGCCTGGAGGTCAGTGAAGTAGAACAAGATATTAAGGATCCTCTCCCAAACTGGGTCAGAACTGGGTTAAAAGATGAGAGGATTATTTCGGGAAGCCACACAATAATCCACTCACACAAGTTGAAAAAAAGTTTATGTAGCATTTTGGACTCTGAAAAACTGTCTGAGGAGTTGGATTAGTCAGCTGGTACAGTGCACGGCATCATCCATTGGGCCTGTTTTTATCACTTCATTCAGCACAACTCCATTATTTCAAAAGCTAAGCAAAAGCAGGCTTTAAAAAGCAATTTCATTATTTGCTACATATCTCTGAGCAAGTAAATCAGAAAAGCAATTCAGTAAAGAACTGTGGATTCAATAAATACTTTGAGTCTATAGATGACTAAAAAAAAAAAGAGAATCCAGAATTACTTCTACCACTTAAATGAAGCAAAAAAGGAAAAACTAAAAAAAAATAATAATAATTACTTATAAGTTTACTAAAATACTAAAATTTTCAAATGACCTTCAAAATTAATCTTAAGGCTGTGAGGTTATCCCATGGTTATATTATTTTGTTTTCTTTCTTTCTTTTTTTTTTTTTTTTGCAGTTTTTTTTTGGCCAGGGCTGGATTTGAACCCGCCACCTTTGGCTTATGGGGCCGGCACCCTACTCCTTTGAGCCACAGGTGCTGCCCTATTTTGTTTTCTTATAGTATGTATCACACTAATATATATTAAACATGAAAACCCTTACCACTAAACTCGGTAACAGATTTGGAATATGTACCTTCACTGCTGTGAGTTAATGTTATTCTCAGAGTGCTAACCAACACAATGACCAGAGAAGACATGGATTTTAATATATTTAAAGGGAGAAGACCCAAATGTATCCATTTTAGATTGTGTGGTTATGTATCTATATAGAGCTAAAGACATCAAACAAAATATTTTTCTAAATTTAATACACAGATATAGAGTTGGAAACTAGGGGCTAGAATATTGAAATTTATTTCAAAAGGTGGCTTTGTAGTCAGAATAACTTTATCATTCATATAATTCTATTCATATGAATTACAGGAGTTTTGGGTTTTTTTAACTTATCGAGGTGTTTTTAGATATTATCTAAGAGACTAACTGGTAATAATAGTCAAGATCTTTTTGAGAGAGTAAGTCTAAAAGGGGAGTTTTCTTCTCAAGCAACTTACATATTATAGAATGATAATAAATAAAATTGCTTGGATTATTCTAAGAATAGAACAATCTTATATAGAAAAATCAGGCAGTGCCTGTGGCTCAGTGAGTAGGGCGCCGGCCCCATATGCCGAGGGTGGCGGGTTCGGACCCAGCCCCGGCCAAACTGCAACAAAAAAATAGCCGGGCGTTGTGGCGGGCGCCTGTAGTTCCAGCTGCTCGGGAGGCTGAGGCAGGAGAATCACGTAAGCCCAAGAGCTGGAGGTTGCTGTGAGCCGTGTGACGCCACGGCACTCTACCCGAGGGCAGTACAGTGAGACTCTATCTCTACAAAAAAAAAAAAAAAAGAATAGAAAAATCAGGCCCAAATATTTATAGGAATTGTATATGTTCCCAATATATACAGAGGAAAGGCAGGCTTATTTCATCAGTGATGTTAAGATTTTTGACTACTGGTTAAATGTAGAGGTATAGGGAATGTATCTAATTTATGCAAGATACAAATGAAATGTTCAAACAGACTAAAAGTTTAAGTGACAAAATCAAGTCAGAAAAGAACAAATTTTTATTTAATTTTGATATGGATGGAACTTTTTATGTATAACACCAATGTTGGAATATATACAGGGTGGACAACATTTGTATGCAATTTTAAAAACTATTTAAAATTGCATATGAACTTTATGTCCACCCTGTATATGCATTTATGTGTGTGTATGCATTTGATAGTTTTTTTTATATAAATATAAAAGCAATTCAGTGGGTGGTTCCTGTGGCTCAGTGAGTAGGGCGCTGGCCCCATATACCGAGGGTGGCCAGCAAAACTGCAACAACAACAAAAAATAGCCAGGTGTTATGGCAGGTGCTTGTTGTCCCAGCTACTCGGGAGACTAAGGCAAGAGAATTGCCTAAGCCCAAGAGCTGGAGGTTGCTGTGAGGGTGACAGAGTGAAACTGTCTCTAAAAAAAAAAAAAAAAACAACTATTCAGGAAATAACTAAAAACTAAGTTAAAGGCAGACAAATGACTTGTAATATCTAAAGCAGATAGTTAATGTTCTTAATAATAATGGGTTCCTCTAAATCAGTAAGAAAAAGATGATCACCAAGAATTAAAATGGGCAAAGAACATGAACGAGCACTTCACAAAAAGGCAAGTTAGTAGATAAATTAAAACGCTAGGCATACAGATGGGGGAATCAGATAGCAAGAGCTGAACAGTGACCGTCTGTGAGAAGCTAAAGAGCCCCTCGATTGGAAGACGACAGTGCTTTGTCAGGCAGCCGCCTTCAGGCCTTTCAGTTATGCGAAATCACCATTTATCACTGTCATTACTCGAATACAACTTGACAGTGTACAACTGCATAAACTCTGAAGCAAAAGAAGCTTGGTTTTAGCAAAGCAACATATTTCTCTATGACCTTTCTCACAGTGTCCCCAACTTGGAAAGGGCCACTCCCTCCCCATGGACTTGGCATGGAGGAAGAATTCCCTCAGCATCTTGAGGGCTATTTTCCAGGTATTCCAAACTAAAGATCTTAAATAGTAACAATAAATACATTATCAATCTATTTCAAATTTTGTCTTTTTAAATAGCAGAGCCTTTTTGCCAAACTCTCACACAGAACTCCAATGTGTAAAACGGGTAAAGCAGAGCTTGGCTGGGTAGACAAAGGCCCTGCCTGCTTTGCTTTGCAAGGACGAGGAACTTGTGGCGTGCTGATTTCAAGATTGTTCTTCTTTAAGTACCAAAGGTGGCAAGGAAAGCTTCATCTTCCTCTGCTGCACCCTTTTAATAAAAAGATTTGTTCTGTAAAATTTGGATTCGATCAAAAGGCCACACGCAAGGATCCAGAAGGCCACAGGTTCCTCACCCCTGTCTGGAACACAAGAAAAATACTATGCCTTAGAGGAAGGAGTAATTTCCAAATTTAAACACTAGTCTCAGGAGTGTTGAGTGAGCTCCATAAGGGAGAACGCAAAATGCACTGTCATTAATTTTCTAAAAATGTGCAAACTTAAAGCATTTTGTTACTTAAGTAAACTAACTGGATTGCTGTTGCTTAATATTTATAACATCAATGTTAAGTATCCTTTATTAGCATGTATAAAGAGTTAAGCAGGAATGCCTAATGCTTAACATTTTCTCAATATTTTTATGAGTAATACAAGAACAATAATTATTTTGAAATATGCACATGGCACCTCTCATGATGCAGCAACAGAGGTAAAGTCAGATACACAAAACACACGTGACTTTAAAAGTTCAGGATTTGCTCCTGAGGTCGAAATGCCAGGATGTTTTGGGATGCAGTGGAGCGGAATAAAGAAGTGCGGTTACACAAATGAAAACAAACTATAGCGATGCAGAGAGAAGGTGTAAGGGGAGGCAGGAGCACATCCTATGTGTGCAACTAACTTTGGGCAGATAATGAACACCTGTATTCAACCAGGTAAAAACAGGCCAAAAAGACAATTTAGATGTCAGTTTATTCCCGAAGCAAATAGGTACTGGGAAAAAAGACTATAAATAAAATAAGGGTATAGGTGCATAGCTAAGGTGGGCACAGGCAGGCAGGGGCCAGCAGGGAAGGGCAGTTAGAAGAAGTGAGGGAAGGAGGGTGCAGCTGGTGGACATAGGAATCTGACTGAGGCATAATTGCAATATCTTGGCAGCCTGTTCAGAGCGAGGTATCTCTCGGGTTATATCAGCATAGCACTATGGGTTCATTTTCTTTTTCACCCCCTGCCTTGTCAGGCCCTAGAATCTACTATAAAAACCAATGATTTTGCAACTCTGAATGAAGCCTCTCAAGTCTAATATGCACATTTGACACGTTAAAATTATTGCAGTGCCAACACTGGGACTGCTTCTCACATCTGTGCCTACCCTGCTAGGTAGGGGTTTTGCTTTTATGCCCTAAGGAGGCTCACTGGCTACCAGAAGCTTATTAGCACAGAATAAATCAAAAGACAAAATTTCAGCTGCTTATTTCCAAAAGCCAAATACTGAAAGGGAATAGTATTCTTTTTTTCTCCAGTTTTTTGCCGGGGCTGGGTTTGAACCCACCACCTCCAGCATATGGAGCTGGTGCCCTACTCCTTTGAGCCACAGATGCCACCCAGGAATAGTATTCTTAAGAAAACTTACCCTGAGAACACCTGTGAGAAAATGAACCCGAATTTTCATCTGCGGAAGAGTTCATTTCAGGTGCTGCACATCTCACGTAGTGCGGGGTGAGGTGTGAGTACAGCATCCACGTGGCTAAAAGCTTGTGCATCTGACCCACTTACTGTAGTGGGCTGTAGTGCTGGGCCTAAAGCATTATGTCCTCACTAAAATGTCCAGCTGCAGTATGCAGAAATACTGGATCACTGCCTATAGGATCTAGAGAGAAATCTGGGACTGTACTCATCTTCTCTCAGACAGAGGGATGCTCTTTTGAGTATATTAAGAATCTTTGGAAAACATTATGGAAAATCCTTTTAAAACTTAGGATTCCATTTACTGTGCTTTGGGCCAAAGCAAGGTTAATGACTCCTGAGAGAAACCAAAATGACACCGAGGTATCAAGACAAAATGTAGAGGTTTCGATGGAGACCCTGAGGTTCCTGAAAATTGTTTCTCAACAGGGAGACTATTGGAATTTGGGGCAATGTAATTCTTCCCATTGCAGGTTCATTTCAAGCATTGTGAGGGTTTTGGCACCCTTGACCTTGGGCCACAAAGAACAAGTAGCACCCCACAGTCTCTGCAACAATCCAAAATGCTTTAAAGGTATTTCCAAATGCCCTTAGGGAGTAGGTTTCACCTCTGGCTGGGAGCCACTGAATAAGTCCATTTAGGGAGCAATATAGGGGTCTCTCAACCTATCCTAAAATTTTGGAGTTGGCCCACATCTGTTACTCAGGAACTGTTAGCTCAGATGGCTGCTGGGACACTATTGGGTGTTAAGCTTTTGCTTTATAGAGTGTGTAAAATGTTTACTGTGTCCATTCTTCAGCTAAAGCTTTCAGTTCAGTTTGGTTTGTTTTTATGACCGTTCATTTCAGCCGCCTTGAATATATGACTGACATTAGGTTTATTGGAATTGCTGTCATCGTCGTTTCTATGTTGTAAACACCAACTGTGAAGCTCACTGTGTTCTTCAGGCTTCTGGGGATTCTAAACACTTGGATCCCATGGCTTTGCTCATCTGTATCGGAACGAGCATGAATGGGGCAGTTCTTTTATTCTGTGCATGTCTAATTTGCAGATATACTCCGGCGGAAAATAAGGCATGCCCAAAGTGTGGCTTATTTCTCCAAGTTCTGTCAAGCCGAAGTGATCTCTTAGATGCATATGATTCCATGAGCTACAAACCGCCAATTTTATATACCTTAAGCTTGAGAGACTTATGTAATTGAGAGACTAACGTATCTCACCTCTAAATTATGGGGAAGAGACATCAGGGGAAATGAGTAAGTGTTGTGTAAAGGAGTAAGAGTTACAAGGTAAGGAATGGGAGAATATATTGAATATATTGAAAGAGGAAAATGGATTCTTGGGTGGCGCCTGTGGCTCATAGGTAGGGCACCTGCCCCATATTTTGAGAGTGGTGAGTTCGAACCCAGCCCCAGCCATCTAAAACAACAACAACAACAACAAAAAAGATTCTTAAAGCATCAAAACTAAATGCCTTATCATTTGGGATGTGGTTTATTGTTTTGAAGACACTACTGGGTTGTGCATTTAGCAAAAATTTTAGCTAACAACTTCTTTGATGTCACTGGTTTATTTTGTTGCTAAATTGACACAGACAGTGTAAGAAGAGGAGAGTCCCGAGTTCCTTTCCTATTCTTTGTCAAAATTGTTTGTCCTGTCCAGAACACGTCTCACCTCCTGCCTACACACTGTTCTTCCAAAGTCCTAGTTAAAGGACCATCATACTTTTTATTTCCCAAATGTACATCATAATAAGAAGCATTTGAGTTGCCTGGTAAATACACAGACCACCAGGCCTATCCTGCTGAAATTCAAATTCAGCTGCTCTGATGGGGGCCTGAATCCAGGTGATTTCCATCTTCAGATACGTTTGGGAAACACCAAAGGCTGCTCTTTAACTTTTCTTTGGCAAAAACATAAATATCAGGACAGCATAAGGAGACTGCAGGATTGTGGAAACAAGCTCATTAATTTTAAGCATATAGGATTTTCATGTGTCCAAAGAAAAAGTAACTTTTTTACTTACAAAATATTTCTGTTTTCTGACAACTTACACAACAGAAATTTCTAGAATACAATAGAAACTCATTCCCTGCCCACAACAAATTTCAACAGAAAGTTCCCTCCCCTGCAAAAAAAAATTAGCCAAGATGATCAATGACTGTCTTACTCTTTAAAGCAGGCGTCCTCAAACTGCGGCCCGCGGGCCCCATGAAGCAGTATGATTATATTTGTTCCTGTTTTGTTTTTTTACTTCAAAATAAGATATGCAGTGTGCATAGGAATTTGTTCATAGTTTTGTGTTTTTTTTTAAACTATAGTCCGGCCCTCCAACGGTCTGAGGGATAGTGAATTGGCCCCCTGTTTAAAAAGTTTGAGGATGCCTGCTTTAAAGGAAAAAAAAAATGACTTTTTCAATTTGAAAAAAAAAATCCTAGAACTTAAATAAGATATTAACTTCAGGTGCAAGATTTAATTTCTAAAACTACTAACTCATGACATCTCTTAGAAATATTTAAATGCAGTTTGGATGCTTTAGGGAGAAAGAATAAATTACAAATCATGTTTTTCACAGTACTTTCAAATGCTCATATCATAAGATATAATAATGAGAGTATAATAAAAGAACTGGTGTGAGTGTAAATTGATTAAAAACAAATTCATTTTAAGAAATAAATATGAGTTCCTTTTACTGAGATGCCAAGCACTGTTGTACACTGTTAAGCATGTTCATACAATATTTTGCTTAGTCTATATAACAATCCTGCAAAAGATGAGCAGTTCTTGAAAGAAAAAAATATAATTCCCAGATGGGTCAAATATTTGCCCAAAGTCACAATCACAAGCATTTCAGGATAGTCCCACGTCAGTTTAAAGTAGTTTTTTAGTCTAAGGAAGATTGGTCTAATCCATACAACTTTTCCCTTCAACTAGGATGCTTATGAAAGTGAAAAGGGGTGTTATTTATAATTACATGGAAATAAGTATAAACTGGGTCTGTCCTAAGGAAAGTGGATATTTGGTCACAAGCATGTGAACAGAGCTGGCTTATTTAACCATCAGGCAAAATAAACATTGGGGGGGGCATGGGAATTCAATAGGGGCATACAAAAAATGGCTCTAAAACATAAAAGGAAAACTGATAAATCGAACATAGCAAAAGATGATGTTAACTTAGTCAACCACAACTTAACTGGAATCTGTAATTATATGTGCATTGTATTTAAGAAGTTTAGTGGGTATCTTTGTATATGTTTGCTCTGACATGTGGTAGAGTCCCCCAAAGACTTAAGCCACACAGTTTTCATTATTTTACTCTGCCCATTGTAAAAACTCCAATTTTCACTGTGTCCAAAATACCTTTTTTTTTTGTACTGATGAGTGGTTGACATGCCCTTTCTCATTTTTAGACCCTCAGGGAAATTAAGCTCCTTGCTTAAGGGCATGCAGTTAGTGGCAGACATGGAACAAAACATCCTGATTCAGCTTCATTTCCTTCCTGCACCTTGTGCTCTAGATTCTTCTTGGAAAAGAATGCTAATCTCCATCGTGTGCTGCCCGTTTGTCCATAGCATTGCACACTTCACTCATAGTATCCCATTTCATCTTTAATCCATCCTAGGAAGAGGCACTGTGCTAGCATTATGATATCTTGCCTACAGATAAGGAAACTTAGACCCCGAGAGCTTAAGCTGTTGCCTGACCTCATGTAGCTCCATGTCCTCTCAGAACATCTTTTGTTTTTGTAAATTAATTCATTTATTATCTTTTAATTTGCTTACAGATCAAAGTCACCTTTTTAAAGTTGTACAGTTCTATGAGTTTTGCCATGTGCATAGTGTTAGCCACTCGTAAGGTACTATATTAGTCTCTGAGTGATATAAAGGAAAATGGGTAAAGATCCAGCTTGGAACAGAATTTATAGACCCATGATATATATGTACTCACTACTTTAGTACCATGTAGGACAATTCCATAAGTTCCCCAAATTCTGTAGGACTGCCATTTAGCAATCAACTTTCTCATTCCAAGGCCCTGGCAACTACTCATCTATTCTCCATCATGTGACTTTTGCCTTTTCCAGGATGTCATACAAATCGAATCATATAGTAAGTGGCCTTTTGAGTCCAGCTTCTTTCACTTACCATTATCCTTTGGAGACTCGTCCAGGTTATTCCCTTTTACTGCTGCGTAATATTCCATTATATAGGCATACCACAGATTATTTATCCATTCTGTAGTTGATGTATATTTATATTGCTTTGAATAAAGTTCCTGTAAACATTTACATACATTATTATTAAGGTTATATAGCCAAAATGCCTATTTAAACACATTGACTGCTTCGTGAGTTATATTTGACTCACCTAGTATTGAGCCTGGAGCTTGATTTTTTTTTTTATAGCAATCAATGTGGTAAAGAAGAAGGAGAAACAATATATTCCATAATTTTATTTGATTTAGGACTTTGAAGAAAAATGTCTTGAATTCTTCATTGACAGACAATTTCTCCAGAAGGTTCAATTGTATAGTACAATCTCTTCTGAATAGTGCAATGAGAAAATCAGCTTTCTGTATTAAATTGACCAAGCAGTTATCAATAAAAAATGGCAATTTTTTGCTATTTTATTTTCCAAAAGGAAAAAGTGTAACTTGATAAAATGGCAGGAAACAGGTTCATTTTATCTATGACTAAATGATAAAAATAAATAAATAAATAGAGAAGTTTAGATGGTACCTGGACACCTGGAGGTCATAGGTTTTCCTGCTTTGAATTGTCAAATGCTCTAAAAAATGAGTGGATGTTATAGCACTTGTTCTGGAAAGTACTGGTTTGTTCCTTGATGGAAGTGGAAAGTGTCTAGATGAGGAAGCATAACCTAAACTTCTCTACTAGGGTTTGGACAGAAACCAGCTGTAATGGGAGGGCAAATGTGTCATACATAGCATGCCTCATTTGGGACAAGAGACAAATTACTCAGACATATTTGGAAATCCAAAAGAAAAGCTTCTAGATGAGGAAGCCTAACCCAAACTTCTCTACTAGGGTTTGGGCAGAAACCAGCTGTAATGGGAGGGCAAATGTGTCATACATAGGATGCCTCATTTGGGACAAGAGACATATTTGGAAATACAAAAGAAAAGCTTCTATATTGTGAGTTAGTGATTTTTTTTTTTCTTTTACCATCAGGTGAGACATTCAATTTACCTACATTTTAAAGATATAAAACTAATCGTTATCGTTACCACAAAGAACTTTTTATATAAGACTTTAAAAAATCAGTTTCTCCTTTTCACAGTAAAGGAGAAAGAAGAAAGTATTTAGACCATTGGAAATGTTTTGTTTCAACAGCTGTTCATTTAATAACCACTATCATGGGTAACAGGGAGGTTACAAACTAGAGGATATATATTTAACAGAATTCAAAACCCATTTCATCTCTATACATTGTGAGTTGTATGTATAAGGAAAATTTAGTTCATATTTATGCTGAGAAAAAAACAGATATGTAATTCAAAGATTATTCGTTTATGTTTTAGGAAGTTCTTGTATGAGACATTTTGTTTAGCTCTTCCATCATCAGAAACAAATGGAATCCACTTTTCCACTGAAGAATATACTATTTTTTAAATTGAAGCTAAAAGGAAAAATAGAGATGTAAGTCTATGTTGAGACACTGGGATCCAATCTGGTTCTTCTGACCTCAGATTCACTGGTTCATGAAAGAGCGACATAATGCTTTAGTTATGGAGATAAAACCCAGAGAAGTTAGTAAACAAATACGGGAGTCTCAGATTTTCTCACATGTCTAACATTCCATGTCTGCATACCCGGGCATTCAAGACTGACAGGGTAATCTCTCTAGGGCTGACTTTTCTCAGAGGGTTCATTAGCCTTCAAGGACTACTCAAGTCTACTCTCTCCTCAGCACAATGAGGCAGGGACAACTTTGCTTCCTACGCTGCCACTGCACTGGGGCCTGCACTCTTCCTGAGGGAGGAAGGCATGTGCAGTCCATCAGAGTCTCTGGCTTGTTTCAGCAGACTAATTCTTCCCTTGGACTGGAATTCTTCCACTTAAGTTCTGCTCCCTGATGCTGGGATGCTGTTCATTCCCTGAATTCTGGCCCCTGTCACTTCCACAGTGCACATGAACCTGGCCTCAGGAAATCTGAGATGACTCTGAACTGTAGAGAAAAAAAGAAAAAGAAAAAAGGTGGCTTAACAGGGGAAGGACTTATGTAAGTCCCAGAAACAGTTTTGGGTTGGGTGCCAGGTATAAAGTGTGAATATTTCATGTTTTTTTCCATGAACATTTTAAAGTCCTACTCAGGAGAACCCTCCTTAAGTTAACAAAAGGATGGGAGATATTTGGAGCCTAGATTGTAAGTACAAAGCATGTTACTTTCTGTGATTGTTCCAGAAAAATTGCTAGAAACCAGCCACAGTGGCAATCCCTACCTATCAGAGTTATCAGTCTGCAGTAAGGAAACTATGGAACTCCGAAGTTGCAATTTAGAAACTTCTAGCAGCTGAACTGACTAACTTTACTCTTGAATTTAAAAATAAAAGACAAAATAGAGTTTGCATTTTTGTGGCTTTTATTTCATTTTTCTAGTAATTTTTATTGTATTTCACAGAAGAAATAGTCTGTAATACATTGGAAAACATAAAATTGGTCCTTCCTTACAAATAGTTTGAAAAATACTTTGTATATTAAAAGGAACCGTGTTTTATTGACATTATGCATATAATAAATTCTTAAAAAGAAATGTCATTTTACAGATACTACTATTTTATTTTAATCAATGGCTATGATAGTGCCTGGTTGGTTGCTCTTTATCAAATTGCTATATTTGGCCAGAGAGGGTGGCCCCTGTGGCTCAAGGAGTAGGGCGCTGGTCCCATATGCCAGAGGTGGTGGGTTCAAACCCAGCCCCGGCCAAAAACCACCAAAAAAAAAAAAAAAAAAAGACTATATTTGGCCAGAGAGAGTCATTTTTGATATTTTTTTTTCCCTTGGGTTTAAGCAACTTTTAAATAGGAAATACTGTTTTATGTTGCCATGGTGTGACATGAAAATTCTGTTTCAATAACTAAATCATTGCTGGAACATAATTTAGGGAGAAGAGACAGAAATCCTATAGAAACATGGAGATTAAGTCTTTGTGCAACCAAATAGAAATGTCAGGATCTTCCTCCACTTAAGATGCAGGGATCAGAGCACTAAAGCACAAGAAAGAAATCTGATTTACAATTTGAAGGAAAACCAACAGTAAGGTAATTGAGAGCTGGAAAGCAATCTCACTCCTGCCAAATTGCTTTCCTCAATGCGTGCTCTATTTAAGGTTGATATTTGGATACTTACATTTAGTTTGTGCATATTTTCTTTCCCCGTACCTATTCCATCCTGTCAGATTAGAGCTGTTTGTCTGCTGTGATTGGCAACAATGAATATCCAAATTATGCAGCATTGGATTATGCCTGGAGCTTTATAAATAAAAGGCAGTTGATATTTTAAGTGCTAAGGTGACAAGCTCACTGTTAATTAGGCCATTCTTGGGTCCTAAATTTTGCCAAAACAAGGGTTGCTTTCAAATAAGCTTTAATTTGAGTTTATGGGAATCGTACATGTGAAAGAACATCGCAAATTACAAAGGTAAAACATCTGTTTGTTTGTTTTTGCAGTTTTTGGCCAGGGCTGGGCCTGAACCCACTGCCTCGGGTGTATGGGGCTGGCGCCATTTGTTAAGAATAAGAACAATAGCTACTATTACTACAATAATAATTTGTGATAGAGGTTTGATGAATATCAGCCTAGGTATTGCTTCATTCCCCGTGAAGTGTTCATAGACAAAGGAGCTATTCCTTTTTTGCCTAGTAGCGACTGCATCTGGAATTACTGTTATAGTTCATGGATACGTAACTAAAATGTCGCTTGTACTGTCAAACCCTTGTTAGCTAGTTCTCTGGGTCACATATTTAGTCATTTCTTTATAGTTGTGAACAATTGGGGAAAAATTTAGCTTAGAAGTTTGGTCCTTATGCCTTGTGTTTTGCCCATGAAAGCACATTCTTGTGCCTTGCACAAGAACAAGAATTTGAACATCCAAAGGATCTTTATTAAAACATCCAACATGCCCTCTTACTTTTACCTTTCTTGCTTATATTAGGAAGTATTTCTGGTTTTCTCACAAGCAGTGCAAACCTGACAAATTCATTTTAATGATTGCGTCATTTGAGTCTCTGACATGTTATGAGTTGGAATCAAAATTATAATGCTCTCCGAAGATAAGGCAGAAAATACAATTGGGGGGGGAGGGGAAATAGAGGTATTGAAAAGTAAACAGGAAGAGACTCTGCAAATTAGACCTGAGCCAAGAACTTGCCTGTTTTAAATTTAAGATTGGCTATCGGCTAGAGAGCCAGTTATACCCAGGGTACCTGGAGGACAATGCAGGTGAATATAAAGGGAATTTTGATTTCAAAAACAGTATCATCAGAACCATAGGTGTAAATTCTACAATCGGTAGTCTGTGCCTCCTCAGGCTGACATTTGGCTCACGTGAACTGAGTCTTCCTAATATTGATTAACACAGCCTCATCGTGATTTCTTTCTCATGGCTTCAGTTTGCATGTGAGAGGCCAGTTATTCTTTGAATTAAAGATAAATGTGCCTTTGTCATCAGCCTAAGGCAGACTATTTCCCTGTGACCAAATAGGGAGATTTTAAGAGCAGTAAATGACATATGGTGGGTTCAAGGTTTAAATTGCTTGAGAGTGGGCACATTCACATGTGCACATACACACATGTGCATATATACAAGTACACACACACGCTCACAGACCCATTTAAATCCACATATGCACCAAAATTTCTCCTACCTAATGTGATGAGGATTTGCCAGTTAAAGCAAATAATCCTAGAAAAAATGCAGTGCATTCATAACCTAAATATTTTTACGTTTAACATCTATATTTTTACACTTAGATATTTTCACATCACATTTTACATCCACCTGCATTTATTTCCCCATCTTTTAATGTAAACATCTTTTTCCATTAAGTAAGGATTTTCAAATACTTTTTCCAAAAGCAAGTGAGGCTTTTCTTCAATGGAGACCTGATGATTAGAGGGCCCTCCACTGTCTCACATAAGCGACAATCTTCATGAACTACATGTCATATCCAGCTTAGATTTCTTCAGATGAGTGAGTTCCTCGACACCTGGGTAACAGTCTGAGTGCAGAATCAGTCTGGACTCTCAAGATTCTGTTTTAAAAGCATTTACACATCAAAAACTGCTGATCATTAGAGAAACGCAAATCAAAACCACTCTGAGATATCACCTAACCTCAGTGAGAATAGCCCACATCACAAATCCCAAAGCTGCAGATGTTGGCATGGATGTGGAGAGAAGGGAACATTTTTACCCTGCTGGTGGGATTACAAACTAATGCAGCCTCTGTGAAAAGAAGTATGAAGAATCTTCAAAGAGCCAAAAGTAGACCCTCCATTTGATCCTGCAATTCCATTACTAGGTTTCTACCCAGAAGAAAAAAAAATCATTTTATCACAAGGATGTGTGTACTAGAATGATTATTGCAGCTCAATTCAGAGTTACTGATAAGTGGAATCAACCCAAGCAGCAGTCAACCCATGACTGGATTAATCAACTTTGGTACATGTACACCAGGAAATACTATTCAGCCATAAAAAAGATGGAGACTTTACATCTTTAGTATGTACCTGAGTGGAGTTGAATCACATTCTTCTTAGTAAAGTATCACAAGAATGGAAAAACAAAGTATCCAATGTATTCAATACTAACATGAAACCAAGAGGTAAACAACTACATGCCCACGTAAGAGAAAAACCCATTATATTGCAGTGGGGGCAGGGAAGGAGAAGGAGGAGCATTGGTAAGCTCTCCCTGATGAGCACGATGTAGGGGTGAACAGCACACCCCCTGGGTGAAGGGCTCAACTACAACATGAACTTTACCTCATAAATGCAAACCACGTAGCCTAATCATTTTTTCCCTCACATAAATATGAATTTTTTTAAAAAGCATTTACAGTCTCTCATTACAGTTATGGTGTTGAGCCAACCTGCTTTATTTAGTTTTTCCAAAGGAGTCAACTTAGTTTCTAGGAGAACAACTCTTTTTGGCACTTCCCTCTCATTGGCTTACAAATTATTTTACAAGATTTTATAATTCTAGTAATAAATGCTACTTCCATGGACAGCCTTGGAAGAAAACTCGGCTGATCCATAAGAATTCAAGGGTTTCAGGCAGATCTGTGTAAGTGCAGTAGAGAGTTACTTACTACCTTCCCCTTTCTGCATCCACTGGACATTGTCACTGATTTCTACAAAAAGAGTGCAAGGTATTACTTAGTCCTATTTTTCTTATAGATAGAAATCTCAGAATAAAATATATGACACATCTTCAGAAATTTATAGAACTTGATAGTCCACATTTTTTCACTGGCTTGACCTCTTATTTCTATTTACTTTTTCTACAGTTTTTTTACATTCATAGGTTTTCTTTTACCATTTTGTTTTACAGAAAGACCCCCAATCTTTTGCTAGGCTGCCAATGTAATGCAGCTGAATAGGTGTCTCTTTTTGCTGTTGCTTGCGTGGTGTAGTCCACCTTTTGCAAGACTTGGCTTCTAAAATTAGCACATGTGGAAAAAAAGTATTTAGATAAAATTGCCCTTGAACATCCCTTGAGAAGGCTCTGTGGTTAAGTTCAACACATTATATCTCCAGAAGTCTACAACACCCAATTTTTCCATCAGCTTTGGAGCAGATCAAGATTGTGCTGAGTGTCAGATGAAGTAGTTTGGCTTGCCTTCAGGGGTTAACTGACAAAATGTAAACATGTACAAAACCTAGAGTGGTATGAAATGGTCACACTACAAGAGAGAGGCTCCAGGGAACTGTGATTAATGCCCCTCACCTAAGGAGTTTCAAAGCACATTCTGCACAGTAACTGAGATAACGCCGGAAAGGCTATGTTAACCACTGTGATAAAAATGTGTCAAATGGTTTATGAAGTGAGTGTATGATGCCCCATAATCATATCATTGTATACAGTTATGATTTAATAAAAAAATTAAAAAAAAAAAAAAGCACATTCTGCTTGCTGTTATTTACATACGAATTCTTTCCTTCTAGATGAGCTAAATCTCACCTTCCTGAGAAGACAAGGATAGAAACTCATTATATTCCTTTTTCACATATTCATATAGGACATACGAAAAATTTCTCAGAGTTTTCTTGTATTTCTAAGCTAGTAAGAGTGCATTCTTAATTTTTTATCGTGGTGTTTCAAAACTTAACTTTACTATTTTGAACGTTTACACCCTAGCTCTCGGTCACACTACTGATTTGAAAATGGACCAATTTTCCATGTGCTTTTTAAATTGAACTAATTTCTTGAAAATTTATCTTTTAAAAAAGATTTGCATTTGGATTATCAGGGCCTGTATTTCTTATGTCAGCTATAAATCCTTAAAATATGGGCTTTCTAATTTTATTAACACTTTTATACCTCTTAATCAAGACAGTTTACATTTCATATATGAGAATAATATCAAACTTTCACTTTTTTCCAGGGCCATATGTTTTCAAAGCATGGCTGAAAAATACATGTTCCTATTAATAAACTAACAGTTAATCTTTAAAATAGAATTGCATATAATATCCATATTAGTTTTTCCTTGGTAGACAATTGCAAGGTTTTCTGTTTTTATATCTATGGCTGATTTTCTTGATTCAAGATATCTGAACTAAGAGTGAAAAAGAGTGCTTGTTAGGGAAGATAAATTCGTGGATATAGGGCTGGGCATGGTGGCTTACGCCTGTAGTCCTACCAGTTTGGGAGGCTGAGGTGAGAAGATCATTTGGGCTCAGGAGACCAGCCTGAACAAAAGCAAGACCTCATCTCTATTAAAAATAGAAAAAATTAGCCAAGTGTTGTGGCAAGTGCCTGAAGCCCCAGCTGCCCAGGAGACTGAGGCAGGAGGATCATTTGAATCCAGGAGTTTGAGGTTGGTATGAGCTTGGCATCAACCATGGCATGCTAGCCTGGGGCAACAGAGTGAAACTGTCTCAAAAATAAAAAATTTAAAAAGAAGAAGGGGGAATCTAACATTTGATACATTTGAGACTCTGACCCCTGTGCAGCCTTGATGTGTTTTTAATGAGGCAGCATTGCATAATGACTTAGACTTCAGAGTATGGACTTGGGGAGAGACATTCATTTTTCTTTTTTTTGGCTGGGGCTGGGTTTGAACCCACCACCTCTGGCATATGGGACCGGCGCCCTACTCCTTGAGCCACAGGTGCCGCCCGAGAGACATTCATTTAATCTCCATATGGCTCAAGTTCTTCATCAATAAGTAGACATATCAGTAGTTTCTCCTTCATGGGGTTATTATGATGATAAATAAATTAATAAATCTAAAACACCTGTGCCCATAGTCATATGCCACAAGATCACAATAAATTATTATTATTGTCAATCTTGTGTATGTGAGACTAAGGATCTACACCAGAGGATGCCCAGGTAAATATCAAGTGGAGAACTGAAATGGAGTCAAAATGCCTCAGTGTTCTGGACTTTCACCTCCCTCCTTTTCTCCCCATGCAGGTGGCCCCAGCCATTAAGGAGAGGATGATGAAGAAGGGTAGCCTGATGCTGGGCTACCAGCCCCACCGCGGGAAGGTCAACTTCTTCCGCCAGGTGGTGATCAGCCCTCAAGTGAGCCGGGAGGACATGGACTTCCTCCTGGATGAGATAGACTTACTGGGTAGAGACATGTAGCTGTGGCTTTTGGTTCCCCAGAAACACAGATCCTGTCCTGGGGAGAGTCATAGATCTAAGGACATCTGGAGATACATAATAGATTGCAGGCTTTCTGTTGAGAAATAGGAAATACTCCCAGTCCAGGCCCAGCAAAGCCAAAAAGCTAAACAAGTAGTATTAAGTACTCTTTAGCTGTCTGGTCACTGTTATTGCTACAGAGGAGGAGGCAAAAAAAAGAAAAAAAAAAAAAAGAAAGAAAATTGATTTTCTTGAGGACTGTCACTGGAACACGACCTTGAAGAGAGTTTAGTAAATACCATGTGAGTTCTGGATTCTAAGGTTATATTGCTCTTTAAATACAAAACCTATCAGATTAAAGCAGTGGTTCTCAAAGTATGGCCCCCAAACTAGCAGTATCAGCATCAGCTGGGAACTTATTTAAAATGCCGATTCTCAGGTCCCACTCCAGACCAACTGAATCAGAAACTGGAGCACAGTATTCTGTGTTTTAGCGAACTCTCTCAGTGATTCTGATGCGGGATAAAAACTGACAAGCACTGGTTGTAATGACTGAGCACTCACTTTGAAGTTTTCCCAGGAGTGGAAATATCTAATATTTCAGTAGCCCCTGAGCCAGTCTTTGAAAAATGTAACTATGGCGTCTGTTGCACAAATATTTAAGGGCATCAGAAACAGATCAAAGCTATTTTTAAAAAGAGAAGCTATATAAAATGTTTACTTTATAAAGATGTATATTTTATGCAGGGTGAATATTTATATCAAAGTTAAAATTAACCATTATCTATCTATTGTAATTTATACAGAGATTAAGATAAAAGGCAAACACTTTGTAGTGTGTCCTTTTCAATCAATTAGTAATAGTCCTCTTTCACTTCCTAAGGTTATTTGTGTCATTAGTTAAGAGCGAACATGTATGTGTGTATGTTTGTGTCTGTGTATCTACATACACATGCATATATGTTTTTGTGTTCCTCTTTTTGCTTGAGGGCCCATTTCTCATCTTGTTTTCTGCCTCATAGGGAATATCTAAAATGAAGTCCTGGGTTGTGCAACATTCCCTTTCCCAAGCTTTGAAATGTCAGTGCTTTATATTAGGCAGAGAATCTGGGAATCAGAGACTTTTCAGAGGAAGCATTTCCTCCATTTCTCCTTGGAGTGGATGATTATAATTCTACCTCTGATTCTGGTCCTACATTTCTAAGAGAGTTATATTTGACTAAGAAATTGGCAGAATTCAGAGGTGTGGGTATAGAGTTCCACAAGATAAGATTACAAATGTAATTAAAGCTCTGCTTTAAAAGGTGACTGAGTGAAGAATGTTCAAGTATTAGCATATTCACTAGCCTTTTTGTACTCCATTGTTAACTCATGTAATTTAAATATTGAAGAGTAAAAAGTAGATGTATGCTATTTGCTTTTATTGCATATTTTCACTTTAGTTGCTTGGTTTCTCATTATCTTCAATTGGTCAAAGAATATCTAAATCTTTTTCTGAATTTCTTCTAATTCTCTGGTGATAGCTATTTGTGGCTATGTGTGTGTATTTTGCATTGTTGCCTTTTTGTTTTAATATGTACATAAAATATTACTAAAATTGATGTTTTCAATAATTTGGGTTTCATGAAATAAAAAGTAACATTAGTAATACTTAGCATTGCTGCCTTTTCTTTTCCTGTTCATCCCTCTTTCCTGAATTGTACCAATATATTTTAGCAGTGAACTGTATTTGGTTGGCATTTTGGCTTAATGATTGAGGAAGTAGGTGAAAGCTGACTGTTTCTTAGTAAACACCTGGAATAAAATAGAAAAAGCACTTATATCTAAGTGTAAACTTGTGTTTTGTTTAGTCTTTCTTCATTTACTGGGCAAGCCATGGGAAGCTCACTACCCCCACCTTAGCTCCTGTTGTACTTTTTTAATGAAAGATGGCAGCTCCTTGGTCAATAAAACAAATAAATAAAGTAAAATAAAATAAAAAATTTTCTTTAAAAAAATGCTACAAGATATTTGGGAAATTTCATTCTTTTTTCTTGCAATGTTCAATATATACTCAACCAGGTCTTTCACTGAATGGTCAAATTAATTTGACAAAAGGATGCTCATAATGCACTCATTCGTTTATTAAAATATGTATAATGTGCCTACTATGTTCTAGGCAATATTTTAGGTATTAAAGATATGCAGTGCATAAAATAGATGAAGTCTTCGCTCTTCTAAAGTTTTCATTCTAGTAGAGACAGACAATCAGCACATAAGTATATAACAAGTCAGGTGGCAGTAAGTATTCTGAAGAGAATTATAATAAGAAGAATAAAGGGATAGAGTGGGAAAGTGGAGTGAGCTGTGCTATTGTAGAAAAGTTGGTTAACTAAGGCCCCTGTTAGGTGACGTTTGAGTGGAGACTTTAAGGAAGTGAGGGAGAGAGGTATGTGGGTAGCTAGGGAAAGGATGTTCCAGATAGAGGATATGGTAAGTAGTCTGAGGCCTCAACAGTTGCATTCATGGTATGTCTGAGGACCAACATGGAGGTAAGTGTGGCTGGAGCAGAGTTAGTGCTGAATGAAGAAGTCAAAAAAGTGTCTGGGAATCAATTGCACAGGTACTATAGGTGGGGACTTAAGAGTTAGATGAGAACACATTAGAAAATTTGAATAGGGTATTGATGTAATTCAACTTATATTTGAATAAGAATCGTGCTAATTATAATTTAGAGAAATGGGTGTACATGGGGCAAGAGTAAACTCAGAAAGACCAAACAGGAGTCAACCCTAACATTTCAAGGAAGACATTATGATTATGGTAATTTATACTATAGTTGTAATAGAGGAAGTAGTGGAAAGAAATCTGATTCTGGAGGCATTTAAAATTAGAGTTGAGAAAGTTGGCTGATAGAGTGGAGTGTTGAAAGAGAAATAAAGAATTAAGGCTAGTCCTATACACTTTTGGCCTGGGCAACTATTAGAAAGCAGTTGCCATTTATTGAGTTGAGTATAAGAAAAATGGTTTTACGTGGTTTGGGCCATGTAAAATTTGAGCTATTAGCCAGCCATAGATGATATATAAGAACTCAATTATGAATTTCAACTTTGAGGGGGATATTACAGCTAAAGATATAAATAGAAGATCCCTTGGCATAGGGATATTATTTCAAATTATTAATGGTATCATGTAGAAAGTATTTTTAGATAAAAAGGAGAAGGCCAAGGATTTAGTCTTGGGACACGAGCTCAAGAAGTGGAGAGATCAGCAAAGGAGCCTGAAAAAGAGCAGCCCATGAGGCAGAGAAAAACTCAGACGAGAATAATTGCCCAAAGGCCATTTAAAGAGACATTTTTTCAGTAGGAAGTGAAGATAAATTTTATCAAATGCTGTGGATGAGTAAAAGAAGAACTGACATTTGCTAAAGTTGGCAATGTAGAGGCTATTTTTTATATTCTAAATGCTATCATTTAGAATATAGTTTTAAATATTTCTTTTAGCAGTCACCAGACTATTAAATCAAAAGCCTGTTGAATTCCTCTTCTGGCTTCTTGATTTTTTATAATTCTTCTTTGCTAGAAAAAGGTCTAGTAACCATAAAGAGATTTAAGCTTAGGAAATTATCACATTACTAATTGGATCCAGTGAAGTAGGATGAGGTTTGAGAGCATATAAGAGAATACTCAAATAACTGTGGTTTAATAAAGGTGCTTATTGTTCTTTATTTAAAAGAAGTCTCAAGATAGACAACCTAGAGATTGTGTCTTACATTTGGTTACCCCATAAGCAGACATAAGACAAGGATTTGAAAGCAAGTGGCCTATTTTTTTGGTTCGACCAGGAAACACTATTTAGAGAGCGGTGAAGTGAGACAGGGAGAAAAGAAAGCCAGTAGAGTGATTATTAGTGAGCAAACTAGCGTCATGAGTAACTGAGGCTCAGTCCTGTTCTTGGCATCTGGGAAAGGGATGTACCTTAGAGATGTCCCATCTGAGGGCTAACGAAGATGGAGTGTTCATCCATTGGTGGTTAAATTGAGTGATGACTGATCCCAAGGGAATTAACTCCCTGGCAATCCTGACCATATTTCCATGGCCCTAGGAAGCCTCTGGGCAGAGAGTACAGGTATTTGTAACTAAAGCCGTCAGTAGAATCAGTGGGTGCCAAAATTTGGGAGAGGTACTGACAGCTTTTGAAAGAATGGATGGCGCCTATGCCATGTAATCAGGGACTCAGGACCCCTCTATATTTTTGTACTGCCATCCTTAGAGATGGATGAAATTGTCAAATTTTACTCATGGTTGCAACTCTGTGGTTCCAGCCATCTCTTCCACATTGCAGGCAACAGGAAATAAAAAGGAATTCACATGCCCCACTCCAGCCTCCCCCTACCCCATTTGTCATATTTCTCTTCAAGAATGACTAGAAAATGTGGGGGTTTTGTTTGTTTGTTGTTTTGTTTTAGCTACATACAGTGATGCCCAAAACCATAAAATAGGTCTCTTAGTAATAAAGAAAATATGAGAATGAAATACTAGCAGGCAATTCATAATCTTTGCTACCCTGACATAAGCATTGGGTGACAACAGTTTTGAAGCAGTATTTTGTTTTCCAGACAGCTCATAAATTAACCTAGATGGGTAAAGTTTGATTCCAATTTAACTGTATAGAATCTGTTCTGTCTTGTTCAAGCTGATCAGAGCCAGCTTACCTGGTTCAGAGTTATCTTATCCAGCTGGAAATGGATTGATAGAACTCGAAATATCTTAATCCCCTTGACTCAATGAGAGCCAATATTTTTTTCTCTTTTAGGAGGATGTGTGGAGGGATTTACAGTTTATCAGTTAGAGTTACTATGGGGCATCCAGAAACCTTCCTTCTCCCTTCTGACAGTTGTTCTAGAAGGATTTCATTTCTTCTTCCCTGTTTTTTCTTATTTATTTCCAGTGGCCAAGAAGGAGAGTGAAATTTTACAAGTTCATAATATAATCTTTTTTTAAATTTCAAATTAGTATGAAGGTACAAATGCCAACATTGAACTGAAAAAAAATTAAATCAAATTAAATCAAAAGCCTGTTGAATTACTCTTCTGGCTTCTTGATTCAATTTAAACTCTCTAGGACCAGTTTGATTCCTCTTAATTTAAACTCATGTGAACTAGTCTAATATAATTTGAGCCAGCCTAATTCCAGTTTGAAGTAATTTTATGTCTCTCTGTTTTGATCACATGCCTTTTGAGCTAGCTTGATCTTGTAGAAATTCATTTCAACTAGAACTTGTTTGATTTGTTCTAATTTGTAGAGAATGTGTTTTATACAGTTTAACCAAAGAAAAATTGGATTAAATTACTTAATCCAACTGGCTTTAGAAAGAAATCCCCTTTTCATGAAATTCTTGGCTTTAGTACCAGCAGTGAAATAAAGGGACTCTTGACCAGTTCATCAGAAAAAACATATCTAACAGTATGAAGATAGCCTAGGTTGAATTAGAGTCATGAGCAGAGAAGAGGGAGACATCTCAGTCTTCCTTCTTTTTCCCACATCCTCTTTACTGGCATAAGATTAATCAAACAAAGCACTGGATAGCCAAACCCTTAAAGTAAATACCCATAGTATTGGAGGTGGGTTCAGGTGGGGGTGTGGGGTACAACAGCCAACAGTAGAAAAATAGTATTCACTTCCTGTTTCTTTAACCCTTTAATTCGGCAGATATGGCAATTTCTCATGAAATTGCACAAGCCTGAGAATTATTTAATGCAGAAATCCTAGAATCCCAGAAATCCCCCAGTAGCTAAGGATGATTTATTGAGTCCATACTATATACCAATACTATACTAGGGGCTTTACTGGACTTATTTCTCATAAAAGTCTATGAGGCGATAGTTATCATTCACGTCAATTTACAGTTGAAGAACCCAGGCTCCATTTAAGAACACTTCTCAAGATTATCAAGCTAAGTAGTGGTGGATTCAAGAGTCGAATTGAAATCTACCTCATCCCAGAGCCCAGGTCTCTAACTTCTTCAATTGATTGCAGCTATATGGACGGGAAAGACCACTTCTAGAAATCTTACTGTGTCTGGCTCTAATAGTTACTTAGAAACAGAAGCTTCAAGAACTAAGTTGGTCTCATCCTGCCATGACAACTCTCAAAGCAGAACACAGGCATTTTCCTTTCTGGCTTTTGCCACTAACATTGGAGGATAGCAGTATAAAGGACCTTTTGAGTTGAAATATTAAGAAATTTAAACAGGAATGATAGCGGAGATGAGAATAAACATTTTATGAGTATTCAGCCATGACTTTGTTTCTCAGAACTTTCCTGAGTTTTGTGATCATATATCTAAGTGCTTAGTTGACAGTGTCACATGACTATCTCAAAGAACACCTCAAACTCATCTGTGGTTCAGTGAGTAGGGCACCGGCCCCATATACCGAGGGTGGTAGGTTTGAATCCAGCCTCGGAAAAACTATAACAACAACAACAAAAATAGCCAGGCGTTGTGTTGGGCCCCTGTAGTCCTAGCTACTTGGAAGGCAAGAGAATCGCCTTAGCCCAAGAGCTGGAGATTGCTGTGAGCTGTGTCGCCACAGCACTCTGCCAAGGGCAACAAATGAGACTGTATCTCTAAAAAAAAAAAAAAAAACTCATCATGTCCAAGCCTGGCTCATGATTTCCTACCTCTAACCTCGTAACCTTGCACTCCTCAAATATTCCTTTTTCTATGCTTTCCATCTCAATGAATGATACCATTTCTGTCTAGTTTGGCAAACTAAAAATTCATAAATTTAACACCTCTATCTTCCTCTTCTTCACTATTGGCAGGCCTTGTTGGAATTACCAACAACACACATTTCTAATCCATTCATTTATCTCCATCTCCATTGCTATGTTCAAGTTCCAAGTGTCTAATACCTCATCCTGAATTATAGCAATTATAGCAATAGCTACCTTATGACAAACACGCATTGATTCTGTGTTTTGTTCAATCTACTCAACAAACTGCAACCAGATTAAAACACAAAATTCATCCTATCTTGTATCTTAAAAACCTTTAATGACTTTTTGTTTGCTCTTTGAATTGGCTTCTGCTAACTCTGCCAAAGACCACCAGAAAACCTGTTGGTTAAGCAAAGGTGAGTCCATTAATTTTACTATATTAAGAGAGAAGACCACCAAGAATGAGTCTTACTGGTGCCTCAGAAGGGGGAAAGTAGCATATTTATAGGACCCCTTTGGGTCTGAGCAAAAGTGGTTAAGGCAGGTCTTTTAGGACAAACTGATTGGGACACAGTTTATCATGTAATAAGACTGGTGAGCACAGGAAGGTGAAAGTTTTGATGTGAGTCTTGATAAGCAGACTGCTGTTTGATAAGCCAGCTGTTTTCTCAGGCATTTATTCTTCAGTCCTCCGTGGAAGAGATGAGTCAAGTGTTTGCTTGGATAAATTGGTTGGCAGGAATTTCCTAAAGCAAACACTAAAGTTATTCATTGATTTATAACCTTAACTTTCTTAGCAAGAATTTTCTGAAATAAACAGTTCAATCACGTTGGCATAAGTGATCTCTGCTCTCATTCCTGGTGGTTAAACTATATAGAGGTATGTGATTCCAATTCTCAGGATAAAGATCAAATTCTGCAAGTGGCTGCCAAGGCTCTGCATCCTTTCAACTCCCATGTCAGTTTTATGTTTCCCTGCCTGCCTCATGCTGAGGTCCAGAAAATTCAGTCTTCTTTCAAATCCCACCTATCTTCCTTCCCCTACATATCAAAACCTTTGGATGTAGGGTGGTGCCTGTGGCTCAAAGGGCACTGGCCCCATATCCTGGAGGTGGTGGGTTCAAACTTGACTTTGGCCAAAAAAACAAAAACAAACGAACAAAACCTTTGGATGTAGTATGTACACTCATTTCCTCAAACGCTATTTCCCCCTTCTCTCCCTTAACCTAACTAATTACATTTATGCTTACAGTTTAGATTTCACCTTCATCCCATTCCTTAAAGATCGCTCTGTACCTGTCCTCCACCGACCTAAAGGGTATCTGCACAAATACAAGTTCACCATATTTCTAAAATAGATCTATTACTATTTGTAATCATGTTTTAAGTTAGACTATACTACTCATAGGGGACTTGGCACAAAGTAATTAATTGCTCAAAAAATAATTGGTAAGGAAGATTGGCAGATGGGTAAATTAATTTGCACTTGGAAGTAACTTTTTTACTGGATGAGACATTTAGGTACATAAATGTAAACTGTCTTAGAGAAAACTCTGAAGTCACCTTTAATTTTAAAACACATATTACAAACTGAGACATCAAGTGTTCTGCTTGGTAAATGTGTCCCTACAGAAAAAGAGAGAAGTTTATACCTAAAAAGTGAATTCAGACTTGACATAGCTCAGAAAATTTTTCTTCCTGGGCTAAACATGATTTTCATTTCTAAATATTTTCTCACAAGGCAGCATAAGACTGTAGTCTCTTCATCTTAAGACACTGCAGGTCATGATTGGATTGGTTAACATTTCAGTAACATGGCATAGTACAGACTTACATTTGAAATATTCTACTGTTTGTAATTCTAACTGATAGTTGATAACAATGTAGTACAAAACTACATTTTGGGGTACAATAAGCCAGGTTACACTGGTGAGTCACAAACAATTTTTATTCTGTTATTTGAAGGCTTTGAGATTTATCTGGGTGGGTGAAGATCTGCCTGAGAGCAAGAGATGAAAAGATTGCTAAACCATAATAGAAATACACCTATTTGCTCTACGGGTGTTATCCCTTTCTGCTGGTGAGCTGGGTAGGGAGGAGGATGGCCAATGGATGCTTGGTTAAATTTTATTATCTACTCAACTCCCTGCTCTTGAGACACATTTACAAATTCATACTGAATCTAAAAGGTTGCTTACATATCATGTACAAATGAACATGTAGTTGAACTTGCAGTTGAATGATGTATTTTGAGAACTTTTCATTATCTCCATTCTCAGGATGTGGGTATAGCTGCGTAATAAAGCCTAGGTGGTAATGTCTGTATCACTTCTAATGTCAACAATCAAGGGGTGAAGATGGACCCTAGAAATTACCCATAAATTGATTACATAGCTCCCAGGCCTGCTCCACCTCTACTGCAGCTAACTAAACCACTGAAGTCCTGCATGTTTATGTTGTAGCATATGTCCCTTACCTGTATTGGTCTGTGTTCTAAGATCCTGGAAATGAAAACTTAATGGATGTACATTTGAGACATTCGCCCTACATCTAGCCTATGAAATATGTATGTAGTTATAGGTTTGGGACTGAATTACAGGTTGAAAGTTGGTTGTAAGGCCATCCATCACTTGATGAGGATGTGGACAAGTGTTAATAACAGGTCTGGCTTCTCTGAAGCCAGAAAAAGAGTAGAAGATTTCTACCTGGAATGCAGTGATTCAGCAGCACCACTATGATTTATACCTAGGAAATAAATGCTATAAAGGCCAAGTCTAAATACAACATCCAGTTAACAAAGATGAGGAGTGAGGCAGAGTTAAGGAGATTGATAGTCAGAGCTGCAAAAACTTGCCTTTTAAATGAGATCTAATCAGGTACCATGGTCACAGACATGATCACTACTTAATATTTGAGTTCCACCTTTTCAAGTCAGCAGTTTATTACATATGATATATATGAATTTCCTTATTCTAAAAGACCAAGACAATGGTGCTCCATTGTGAGTAAAGATGTTTATGAAAGATTGAGGCAAGATTGTGGATAAATGGGGAAAAAACTGGTTGCCATTACCATGGAAATTTGGAAGGGAGATAGTTTAATAGAGAAGAAGATGAATGAATTTGCGTGAGTATGTAACTTGCAATAAGAGGGACATAATACAATTCAGAAAACTGAAACGTGCCAACAACCATAAATTATCATTGTATATGAAAACCAAAGAAAAATTAGGTCATTAGTCACTGTGACAATTGCTGTCTTATAAAAAAGTGCTTGGTAATTAGAAATCAGTGGTTGACATTTGTGCTGCTGCTGAGTGTTTCTCAGTGAGTGATGCTGAGTGTCTTAGAGTCCTAGGCCTAAATGGATTGACCTTGTTCCTTATTTTCAAAATTTAAAAAGACCCAATAAATATTCATCAAAGGGTTTGCTGAATTAAAAGCAGTAGCTAGATGTTTGGATGACTTTGGACCCCATTGTGAGTTTGATTGCTTACTGATGATTTTCTTAATTTTAAGAGTAATTGCCCCTGAAACACCTTCTCCCTCCTTTCCATGCAAATAGCCATTAAGTCCTAAAAATGAGGGAAAAACTTACTCAGCAACAGTTACTCTGGATCACAGGGGCTAAGCATATTTTAGGTTCTACCATAAGTTTCTTTCTGGTAGAGAGTTGACCTGAGAGTGTGACAATGGTGAAGTGGGGTGTCAAAATCAATTAGGTTAAGATACTATGGGCTCCTCAAAAACTTAAAGGCCAGAACTGAAAGAGTGGAAAAGAAATAGAAGCATCCATAAAAATGTCCATTAACCATTCATAAAAATATTTAAAAAGTAAAGAAAGAGATTAAAGTGGATGCTTATCCAGATATTACTTTATTGATTTTTACAATAACCCAGAAAAAGAAATTGGTATTTTATCAATTCATTCATTTAATCATACATTCTATCTATTCTCACTGTGCATCTACAATTCAACTCTGTAACAGTAACAGCATATGTTAATATTGATATTTTAATATTTACATCATATATACATAAATATAAAACACTTAGATGTTTAGGATGGCACCTGTGGCTCAGTGAGTAGGGTGCTGGCCACATATACTGAGGGTGGTGGGTTTGAACCTGGCCCCAGCCAAAATGCAAAAACACTTAGATGTTTAGATGAATCAAGCATAAAACTTACTTGAGAAATTGACTGCCATAAGTGAAATAAGCAACTGTAGAGCCCAAAAGATTCTATAATAAAATAATAGACATGAAAGATAGAAGAACTAAAACAGCAGTTTTCCACTGCTGTCTGATATGGAGTAGTAGGAGCCATATTTATTTTTTCACATGAAAGAAGAAAACAACCGGATGAAATTCTAGGTTTTATAATTAAGTTCACAAACTTGCCACCATGCACTTACATTGGCAACACTGTACAAACAACTTGGTAAGGTTTCATAACCTTGGTGTATTTGTGTCTCACAGTTGTGTTCACGTCAACATGTGGTGGTGTCTTGCTGAGAAGCATTCATTGTTGTTGCATGTTTTTGTGTGCTATCAAGAGAATGTCAGAACTTGAATTAGAGCAATGAACAAATATTAAATTTCTTGTTAAACTTGACAAGAGTAGAAGTGAAACCAGGGTCAGGTTAGTCCAAGTTTATGAGGATAATGCAATAAAGAAAATGGCAGTGTACAAATGGATTAAATGTTTTTCTGAAGGGAGAGAAAATGTCACTGATGAAGAGAGGTTGAGCGGCCAATAATGAGCAGAACTAATGAAAACATTCCAAAAATTTGTCAAATTATTCATCAAAATCATCAGTTGATTATGAAAAACATAGCAAACCAAGTAAACATTGATAGAGAAAGAATTAGGAAAATCTTAACTGAAAATCTTGGCATGAGAAAGGTGTGAGCAAAAATGGTCTCAAACGAGTTCAGCAATGAACAAAAGCAAAAGAGAGTCAGAATTTGCCACCACCTTTTGGAGAGTCAAGATGATCTTTTGGGGCTGTGTTGTTACTGGTGCTAAAACATGAGTGTACCAATATGACCCTGAAACAAAATGCCAAAGTGCACAATGGAAGTCAGCCAATTTTTCATAATCCAAAATGTTCTGTCAATCCAAACCAAGAGTCAAAACGACATTGCTAACATTTTTGATAGTAGAAGGATTATTCATTATGAATAAACCAGACAGACAGATAACCAAGTTTACTATTTGGAAATACTGAAAAGGCCATGTAAAAAAGTTAGATAAAAATGACTTGAACTTTCTGCCAACAACTTATGGCTTTTGCATCATAACAATGCAGCAGCTCACATGGCACTCTTTGTGAGGGGGATTTAGTCAGTAAACAAAGAACTATATTGGAGCACCCTCCTGACTCACCTGATCTGGCCCCCACTGACTTTTTCCCTTACCCAAAGATAAAGAAAATATTGAAAAGAATACATTTGGGTGAGATTTAGGACATCAAGGTAATATGATGACAGCTCTAATGGCCATTCCAGAAAAAGAGTTCTAAAATTGCTTGGAAGGGTGGAATAAACACAGGAGTCAGGGCATAGCTTCCCGAGGAAAATACTTCGAAGGTGACCATGTGATATATTCAGCTATAAGGTAAGTAGCACTTATTCTAGGATGAGTTCATGAAATTAGTTGTTAGATCTCATATATGAAACAAGAGCTTTTAAGACATTAGATATCAGGCAATGCAGGGCAGTAAACCCTGAGGGATAAGAGGTTAATGAAAACACAGTGATTTCTGCAGCTTGTTGAATGAGAGAGTTTTTAGGAGTATAGCACTAGGCGAGCCCAGGTGGAGCTCAGCAGTCTCCCTGAGTTAAGGAGACAGATTTGGGAGTCTGTGGAGATCATGTAGTTAGAGGGTGTGGAACAGATTGAAGAGAAGGGAGCTGCATTGAAAGAAAATTCTGGAGATCCACACCAGGCTTCCTTGAGTCTTCAGCAGAATACTGATTATCACATGCAAGTAAGAAAACTACCTCAGGTTAGTGAAAAAACTCCCTTAAAGGATTAGAGGAACAATATTCAGTGTTCATACAGGATCTGAAATATTGCCTCCTCTTACCAGCCAGACTATAAAACCTCATGATTCACGGGACATTACGTAGAATACATAGAAGGACCTTGCCTGAGTAGCGGAACAAAATTAGCCCTAGACTAAGATGTTTGCCTTGTGTCCAGTCTTATTACTGGTGATATTTACATTGAGCACTTGGTTAAGGTGGTGCTTGCTGGGGTTCTCCATTGTGAAGTAACAATTTTTTTCTTTTCTATTTATAATTAAAGTAATTACTGAGAAAGAAACACTTCATTTTGCTCTTTGATTTCTATGTGCCTTATAGCATTTTTTGTCCCTTATTTCCTTCATTATTGTCTTTTGTTTCTTTAGTTGATTTTTTTGTAGGGATATGTTTAAATTTCTTTCTCATTTTCTTTTGTCTATATTTTATAGCTATTTTCTCTATGGATACATTTAACATTCTAAAGTTATAACACTGTAATTTGAATTTATACCAGCTTAACTTCAATGGAATACAAAAATCCTGCCCCTTTACTGCCCTGTCACCACCCCTTCACTTACTGACATAACAAAACTGTATCTTTGTACATTGTGTGTCCAAAAACATAAATTAATAATTCTTTTAAATGTATTAGTCTTTTGAATTATGTGGGAAACAAAACATGCAGAAAATAAAAAATGAAGCAACAAATGAAAGTTACAATAATACTCAATTTTATCATTTCCCAAGGGTTTACTTTTGATGAAATCTTTATTTCTTCATACAGATTTAAGTTGCTGTGTATTGTTCTTTCATTTCAACCAACAGGACTTCCATTAGCATGTCTTATAGGGCAAGTCTAGCAGTTATAACTTCAGCTCTTATTTATCTGGAAATGTCTTTATTTTGCTTTTGTAGATCTTTATATCACTGTAGTGTCTTTTATATCACTTTTGTAGTGTCTTTATATCACTTTTATAGATATAGAATTCTTAGTTGACGGTTTTTTTTTTTTTATTTTAGTACTTTGACTGTATCATTCCACTGTTTTCTGGCCTCCAAAGTTTCTGATGAGAAATCTCCTGATAATCTTATTTAGGAGCTCTTGTATGTGACAAGTTACTTCTTCCTTTCTCCTTCAAGATTCTTTCCCTCTGACTTGTGACTGTTTGATTATAATGTATTTTGATTTGAGTCTCATTCAGGTCATCTTACTTGGAGTTTATTAACCTCCTCAGTTATTCGTTTTTTATCAAATTTAGGAAATTTTCAGCTGTTATTTCTTCAAATATTTTCTTTACCTATTTCTCTCTTCTCCCTCTCCACATACTCTGCAATATGTATATTGATCCACTTATCATGGGTTGCTTAGGCTTTGTTCAGTTTCCTTAAATCCTTTTTTCTTTCTATTCCTCATCCACAGCAATTTTCATTGTCCATTTCAAGTTTTCTGATTCTCTCTTTTGGCTACTTAAATATACCTTTGAATCCCTATAATGCATTTCTCATTTCAGTTATTGTAACTTTTAGCTGAAGAATTTCCTTTTTATTTTCTTTTTTAGGTTTCATATCTTGTTATTAATATTTTAGTTTTACCATATATCATCTTCCTGGCTTTCTCAATACCTTCCTTTAGTTTTCTGAATATCTTTAAGACAGTTTTTTAAAATCCTTTTTCTAGTATATCCCATCTTTTTCTTTTTCAAGGACAATTTCTGTTGGTTTAGTTTTTTCTGTTGCATGAGCCATTCTTTTCTTTTCCTTTATATGCCTTGTGATTTTCTTTGTTGAAAACCAGACATTTATATCTAATAATGTGGTAAACCTAGATGCCAGATTTTCTCCCTTTCCTGGGAACTTACTTTTTTGTTATTGTTATTTTGTTGTAACTATTGTTATAGGCTGTCTCTGTGCCAAGAATCAGCCTCTGGTGTGACCTTAAGGTCTTCTCAGATCTTTTCTGATCATGTACCTTTTCCTGGGTATGCATGGTGACTTTCTATTTACCTTTTACATGCTGTTGCTTTTGAATATCTTAGTCTTTAATTTTTGGCTCCCAAAGAAGAAAAGAGAGAAAAATGAAGAAGGGGCACTCACCCTTTAAGTCCTCTGGAAGTCACCTCAGCTGGAGGGAAAGGAGCTTGCAACAATGGGAGAAGGTACAATGACAAAGTTACTATCTCTTTGTCTGCTCCTCTGTAATTAGAAGCAGAAATCAGCAGCAATCAGAGCACAGATGCCCAAAATTTGGAAGGTATGGCTCATTTTTCCCTGGTTCCCATAACCTGTGTGCAACTTGTTTCTGGAACATGTGCATAGCTGCTTGCCATGGATTGAGGTAGAAGATGAAAGCTACCACTATTGAAATAGCTGAAATGACTGAAATAACCAAAATGTACCATCTAAGCCTTCTCTGAGAAGTTAAAAGCCTTTAATAGTTTCCAGAGTTCCAAACTAGTTAGCATAAGACAGATTTTGCCATTGCAATTGTCTGTTGAGGAGTTGTATTTCTGGTGGTTGATACTCTACCATCCTCCATGAATCTTCTTCCTACTTGTGCTTTCAATATATATTTCCCAAATGATGATAATGTTGATATTGTTTTTACATGTTTATTTGCCATTGTACATTTTATTTTGTTAGGTTCCTCTTCAATTTTTGCCCATTTGTTAAAGTGGGGTTTTTATTTTATTGTTGAGTTTTAAGTACTCTTTACGTATTCTGGATAAAAGTCTTCTATTGATATATGATTTACAAATATTTTTCCCAATCTATAGTTTATCTTATTCTCTTATCAGTGTCTTTCACAAAACAAAAGATTAATTTTGACCAACCAAAATTCATCAAGATTTTTTTTGGTGTTATATCTTAAAATTTTTTTAAAAACTGATTGCTAAAAGCAAGATCACATAGATTTTTTTCTTCTATGGTTTCTTGTATAAGTTTTATAATTTTACATTTTCTCATTTATTTTAATAACTTATTTGAACTAATTTTTGTATAAGATGTATGGTATGTGTTGATGTTTATTTTCTTTGCAGATTAATATCTAATTTTTCTAATACCATTTATTGAAAGGATTATTCTTTATCCATTAAATTGTCTTTGTACATTGTGTAATAGTGAATACAAATCTTAAAAATATAATTTCCCCTCATGCCAAAATGAAAGAGAACTTCTCTCCACTTCTTTTCTCTTTAGCAGTTCCTTTAGAAATATGAGATTCTAAATAATTTCTCTTTTGAGATGTATTTAACTCTTTTTAAATGCTAAGTCTCTTGCCAGTTTTCTATTTTAGATTTCTGGGGATATTTGGGTCTTTTTTTTTTTTTTTTTGAGACAGAGCCTCAAGCTGTCACCCTGGGTAGAGTGCTATGGCTTCACAGCTCACATCAACCTTCAACTCCTGGGCTCAAGCAATTCTCCTGCCTCAGCCTCCCAAACAGCTGGGACCACAGGCACCTGCCACAATGCCTGGCTGTTTTTTGATTGCAGCCATCGTTGTTGTTTGGCGGGCCCAGGCTGGATTCAAACCCACCAGCCCAGGTGTATGTGGCTGGTGTCTTAGCTGCTTGAGCCATAGGCGCTGAGCCTGGGTCATCTTTTTGAAATGCAATTGATACCAAACCAGGCTCATTTGCCCATCTCACAGTGTGTTAATTTCTGAAATGATGAGTGTAGGATAATATTTAGAAATAAACATATCCTATATCAAGCACACAAAGTGAACTCAGTGTGAGTTTAAAATGACTTGTTTTCCTTCCAGAGGCTTAAGGGACCTGGGCCCCCCTGGGACACACACAGAGTTGGCTTGCCTGGAGTTAAAAATTCCACAAGCCCATTCTCTGAAGCTGTGCACCTCGTGAAGCCTGAGATCAAAGGGCATGCTGCCCTTCCTCAGAGATACGGGCCAGAGGGTTGACGTATGTTAACAACATATTGTCAGAGGTCTATATGTACTCTGCCCTGAGGGAAAGACACAGCCGTTACTTCATATTGAGTAAACTGAGTGAACGCTTGAAGATATTCTTCCATTAACTCTGTTCCCCTGTGGCTACTTTCTTCTTTGTGATCTTTATTTAGATACCTGCCCAGAGATTAGTCAGTGTTTAGAAGAAGAGGTTTACTGCAAAAGTGATTGTATTGATATGATAACAAAATATTTCCTTTCAAGTTAATTTCAGATAGGTAAAATAAGATAATGATGGAACTAACAGATAGATTAAGTGTATACATGACTAGAAAAGTATAAAATCTAAATCCTGAATAAAGAATTTCGCTACACACACCATCCCATTTTGTGTAGTCTGTTTCTTGACTTAATAATTACAGGAGCGAGTTTACACCCACGGCAAAGCTGCTGTTCATTCGCGTCTCCGGTCACGCAACAATGAGTTTTGGATCAGAGAAAAGGTGTATTCACAAGGAAGACAAGTGAGGATATGGGAGAACTAATCTCAAATCTCTTTTTTAGAGGACAGGATTTATGGCTCTTCCTAGGATAACATGTTCAGAAAATGGCAACATTAGTATAACCTGAGGATGGAGTTTTGGGGCCTCTGAAATCAAAAGATCGCCCATTGGACACTCACATAGACCCAGTTGAAGGGTTATTAGTGTGGGGAAAATTATTCCCTGACCTTGGTCATAGGTTGTCTTTTTGCTTGAGAGACCTAAAGAGTCATGAGAATGGTATGTAAGTTGTGTACCTGCAAGAGAGCAGAAAACTGACCTCCAAGAGAGAATGTACAGGTGAGATATGGCAATAAAGCTTCTCTGGATTCCAAAGGTCTCTTGACACTGGAGGCAAAGGTCATGCTCTAAGTCTGTGGTTTTGTAAAAACAAGGTGTAGATGTTGTGTAGAGAAATAGAAAAAAACTAGAATAGCCCAAACAATTCAGAAGAAGAATCTTCTGATCTTCTACATGTCCTCCCTATCAGTGCTGATGTCTGATAAGCAGATTTTATCTACTTCTTCCTGTTTTATGATAACTATGGACCCAAGGTTTGTTTGGGAGGACTCCTCCCTGAGCAACTCAGTCCCCAGGCACAGACTCTGTGTCAAGCCTCTTCATTTCTCCCACCAAAACCCCTTCAAGTGATTTAAACCATCTTGAAGTGAACATAAGCTAAGTACAGGAATTTAGGCAGCCACTACTATAGTGACCTACACATCACAGATTCTGTTTATAAGAAAGTTAGTATTTTAGTTGTATATTGCTTACATATGTGACTTTTAACTATATGGGTTTTTAAATCAAGAAAAAACGAGTGGCCGGTTCACTTTGGTGGGCCTAACCTAGTTACCCCTCAGTTTCACAAGCATTCAGAAGGATGAGTCTTGTCCTCTTAACTCTATGGGAATTTCAGCCTAGGTCCTTGGCTCCAAGTTGTAACCTCCTACTTGTCACAAAGATATGAAAAAAAATTATTTCTCTTTTTAATAAAGATAATTAACAAAAATGTAATAGATTGTTATCTGCTTTGCTATATAAAATGGTGTGCTTTCTTTCCATATTTACAGTCCCCTTAGTTGATTGCCTGTGGCACAGCTGAAATTCAGTTTTAATGCCTTTTTTTTTTTTTTGAGACAGGGTCTCTATCTGTCACTGAGGGTACAGTACAATGGTGTCATCATAGCTCATTGCAACTGTAAATTCCTGGGCTCAAATGATCCGGCTTCAGTCTTCCAAGTAGCTGGGACTACAGGCACATGCCACCACACTGAGTTAATTTTTATACATTTTGTTGACACAGGATTTCACTCTTGCTCAGGCTGATATCAAATGCCTGGTGTAATGTGATCCTCCTGCCTCAGCCTCCCAAAGTTATGGGATGACAGGTGTGGGCCACTGCACCTAGCCCAAAAGCTTATTGAATAGTAAAAATGTTTTCTTTCTCTTCTACCTTTGTGGAGAGAGAAGTTTTAAGAATTAATAAGCTGTTTTATTTTATGCCTTTCATTTAATTTCCCCAACAATTACCCAAACTTAGTTACCTATATTTGTATTGTGTATTTCTGGGCTCTTTGTTCTGATGACTGTAACTTTGATAGTGTGAACTGACTTAATTCTTCTAAATTGTTTGGGCTATTCTAGTTTTCTTCTATTTCTCTACACATAAATTTTAGAACATGCCTGCTAGAATTTTGATTGCATTACATGAATCTATAGAGAAAATTGGGGAAAATTGATGTCTTAATATTAAGTCTCAGAATTTAACAGTCTATTCATCTTTGTCTTTTATATTTATTTCATCATTTTATTATAGCTCTCAGCATGCAGGCCCTGAAATTATTTTGTTACATCTTAAACTGGCAGATCTATTCTCAATTTTAAGGTGATAAGCTGTTTTCTAGTCCTTACGCTATCTGTTTCTTCACTAGGTATATTCATCTTTTCTTTTCAATGAGTTTAAAATCTAAATTGTTTTATTTCTGTTAATTCATTTTGATATTTTATATTCTAAGAAATTAGATCAATTCTGTCTACTTTGTCATTTTGAAAAACAAATAACTCACTATCTTTGAGTAAAGTGAATATGAAAATTTATATTCATGTAATATTCATGTGACAAACATTACATAGCAATTATGAATAGATTGTGTTGAAATGCATCAACATAGATAGATTTCTAAAATATAATATCAAATGTTTTAAAAAGTGGTAGAGGCAATATATTCATAATTTCATTTATATAAATTTAAAAGAACACATGCAAAAAATAATACTCAGATTGTAGATACATGTATGGATGGGAAAGATCCATACTTAAGCTATAAAGGGACTGGGCTCTGGAGGGTCAAAAGAGACAGGGCTAGGATGGACAGTTGCTTAGATGTAGGTGATATATTTGTAATATTTTGTTGCTTTTTAAATGAAAGGCTAATTTCTGAATCAAACATGATAAAACACATTTATTAATTCTGTATATATGTTATAGGCCTGAGTATTTACTGACTTAAAAATTTTTTTCTTAATAAAGTAACTTAGGATAACACAAAAAAGCATGAACAAACAAAAACAGAAGCAGTCACAATATTTACAAAATTGGAAATACAAAAACAAACATTAATTAGAAATAACATTATCTACAGCAGACTTGAACTGAAATCTGTATAATGGAGCAAAATAGCCCAGAAAAAATTTCTGTTGTAAGGACAAATATATTGCCTTCTTAAGAAGCAACACAAGTTGATGACAAAAGAAAAATTTCACTCTCATGTCTACATTTAATGAGGTGAGGGCATCTGCTTAGCAATTAGAGACATGTAAATAATCTTCCATCAAGGCCACATGACATACCTGAATAAACCCTGGTAATAATAAATAATTAATTATATTAAATGATGTTATAGAAAATCTTTGAGAAAATAGAATTGAATATTCATTAGAATTTTCAACAGATAATTCTCTTTTAAATATGAATGTAACAGGAGAATTCATGAGGAAATAGAATGAGTGATTTCACTCCATACATATTTTAAAATCTGAATGTTTTATGTAAACTCTAAGAATATTAAAAGGCAAATAAAAGTCTATTGATGGGACTCAGAATGTGCTACCCTGCAAATATTGAGAAAATAGCAGAAGCAGGAAGGCCACTCTCACCTTCCACTTGCCCTTCTTCCCAGAAGCAAGTCACATGAAATGCAGAGATGAACCCTTCGTCTACCCAGAGAAAAAGAACAACCTTATCTCTAAAGACAGGGGCACAGAGAGTACCTTACACACAAACAGGCCTTACAAAGTCCCCCTCAGTTTATTAACATTAGTTCATTCCCCCTTCATCTAGTCATATTTTCGTACAACTGTTCAATCTTCATCAAGCCTAAGCCTAAAAATGCAAAGGTTTCCTTATTTCTTTGGGTCTTCATTTCTGGAGGCTCTTATGACATGTAGAATCTATAAGTAAGTAAATATGCATGCTTTCTTCTTGTTAATCTTTTATTAGAGGGGCCTCAGCTGTAAACCTAGCAATGAAGGAGAAAAGAAATCTTTCCCCCATACACAGGGAAAGTGTGGAAAATTATCATAACTGATAAAATCATTTGATTGTCATACTCATATGTAAAGGGCTCAGAACACAATAACACAAAACATGGCATCTTGGCACACTGAGTATTTTAAGCTGAAGGAAGTTGACAAAACCGCAGAAGTAGGAATTCTCTCTCTGACCTCCCACCTTTCTCCTTTGAAGGAGGCCATAAAAGAATTCCCTGACCTATCTCCCCTAAAGTAGGCCATAAGACCTTTATTTCAGAGGGATCCTGGCCTGTCCCTGGAGGCCAAGAAGACTGAAGAAACAGGTTTTGCTAAACTCCTCCTCAATTTATTTCCTTTGGATTATACCCCTTTGTCCTTTAATCACACTTCTGCACAACTGTCCATGAAAATTCAGTTTTCTCTCTGTCTTTGAGTATTAATTTCTCAAGGCTGTCATGTTATATAAAGCTTACATTAAATAAACATGTTATGCCTTTCTCTTGTAAATTTGTTTTTGTCACAAGGATCCCAACTAGGAACCTTGCAATGAATGAGTAAAAAGACACTACCCTTTCCCCCTACAGGACAAGAGAGAGAATTCTAAGCAGCAAAAGTATAATTTCTAAATAAACAGATGAAAAAAAATGTTCAACTTGCTATGGATAAAAGATATGTAAGTAATAATAATGATGCATAATTGTAGAATATTTAATTAACAGAAAATTATAATATGCAAAGCTATTCTGTAAAATACATGTTTTCATGTATTGATGGTGGAAATGAAAATAAACACAATGATTTTGAGAAATACTTTGGCCAGAGACTATAAGAGCCTATAAATTCTCATAACTTTTTCCAGTTGATCTTTCTTAAGGAAATGACAAAAAAACATGAAAATACAAACTAATATAAAGATATTCTTTGCATTGTTAGTCATACTTCTGGAAAAGTGAAGCAATTTAACAAATAGCAATGCAAAAATGATAAATTAATGGCATATGTAAGTGGGGGAAATTATTATACCTTTACTAATCCATCATACGGGTCATAGCTGATACCCGTATTACAAAAGGTAGGTTAGCAAGATAAATGCATAACAGATTTACTTGATCAAAGTTTTATGGGACACAGGAGTCTTGAGACTAAAGACCCAAAGGCACAAGAGAAGTCATGTGATTTTATACTTAGGTTCAGTGAAGTATAGTTCAACTGATGGGATTGAGGGGGAAGCCAGCAAAGCCTATCTTCTCAGATTTTTCTTGGCTTCTCTGTACAGTGTTCCTTTCTGCAACCACTGGGCAGAACCCTCCCTGGAATGGGAATCTTACAATCTATATTGAAACAGAGTAAGTTACAGAATTTCTCCTTCCTTCCTTCCTTCCTTCCTTCCTTCCTTCCTTCCTTCCTTCCTTCCCTCTCTATCTCTCTCTCTTTCTCTCTTTCATTCCTAAGACACAGCCTAGGTCTATTGCCCTGGGTAGAGTACCAAGAGAATCTCTTGACCCAGCCTCCCAAGTAGCTGGGACTATAGGTGTGCATCACCAATGCCATACCCAGCTAATTTTTCTATTTTTAATAGACAACAAGTCTCACTCTTGCTCAGGCTGGTCTCAAACTCCAGCACTCAAGCCTTCTAGAGTGCCAGGATTATAGGTATGAGTCACTGCACACATCTGAGAATTTCTTTAAGGTCATTTCTTATACAAAAAGGTGGGGAAAAAGTAGAGTAATAATTTTAAACTTTATGGCTGGCTTTGAGAAAAGGGGGTTCTAGTTTCTATGACCTACCTTGGTATTCTAGTCTCTGGCTTACCTCAGAGGAGAAAGAGGCTAAGAGACAGGAGAGCAGGAGAAGGTCAAAGAGAAACTTTCTTTCTAAGGCTGTTTCTGATACCTTCACTTTGGTATATCATTTTATGAAACCCAGAATATACATGTGTTAGGCATATTTTTTTTTTAAAAAAAAACAGGGTAAAAATTATATCTTTCAAATGATGCTTTTCAACTTAACATTATATCATGCAGAGCAGTCTGTATAATTTTTCTATATGTTTAGCCCCAGACTATAATTTACTTAATCCTTTCTGTATTATTGCCTGTTAAAAATTTGAGCGCTCAATGTCTAAATTTTAACTAGCATTTTAAGAAATCACATTTAGTATCTATTAGTAAAGATTTATAACATGTAAATGATTTGATTTCTTACCACAATACTTGTATATGAATGACTTAAATTCCTAAGACAATATCCATTTTGTTAATACAAGGCATGGCCTACACTAACAGGTTTTTCTAGTATCATTGTGCCAACAACAGAGACATTCCTTTCTGAGTAATGACTCATCGCAGTCCATAGGGGAGCTATAGTGAAAAGGCATTTCAACAAATCTAGTTCTGTTCTAAAAGTAAGATTTGTTCACTGACTGAGAGGAGCTGGAGAAAACATATTGTTTCCCTGGTTTTGAAAGAAATTTTCATCTGATTCTATCCAGTTCCAGACAAGTTCAAGTGTGAAAGTTGAGAAGCGGGGAAATTTCATATATATTCTGCCACCTTTCTTCTAGGTATCCAGTGCTTCATCTCCAAATGAAGGACTGACTCCTGAGTGCTCTGGGAAATTGAAAAGGGAGTTATCCACAAAAGACCTTAGAGAGTGAATTATAGCCTATAATTTACTTTCAAATAATTTAGCATATACATTTGATATAAATGTGCATATATGATAGCTTTATTATACATTCCTAGGATGGATGGCTTCTTTAATCTCAAAAAATACTCCAGAGAATGTTAGTTAGTATATTTTTAAAAGTCACACTTCAGAGACTGTGACTACAAGCATTTTATCTACTTTATTTATGAGTAAAAGGGGTTTTGTTAGTTATCATAATGATTTACAGAAGGATGCTTATTGATGAAATTACTAGCGTTTGAGAAAAGTGTCTTAGTCCATTTTTGTTGCTATAAAGGAATTCCTGAGGCTTGGTAACTTATAAATAAAAGAGGTTTATTTGGTTCACAGTTCTGTACAGGAAGCATGGTGTTAGTATCTGCTTCTGGTGAGGGTATTAGCTGCTTTCTCTTATGGCAAAGGGGAGCTGGTGTGTGCAGAGATCACATGGTAAGAAGGGAAGCAAGCCATTCATGAGGGCTTGCCGTGATGACCCAACACCTGCTATGCCCTCCAACACTGGGGATCAAATATCAACATGACTTATGGAGGACAAACATCCAAACTACAGTAATATATAAAAGGGCTAGAAATAGTATGAAGATGCTTTCCATCTTCATGCATACAGAATCCAGCTATCCTAGAAGTCTGGATCTTTTATAATGGTATTTGGGGTCTTTATAGACTCAGTTCTTGATCAGGCTCAGAAACTGAAACCAAAAATGTGATATTTTGACTTGCTGAATTGAAAAAGTTTCAAGGTTCCTTTGAACTTTTCCCAGACCCTGAGTCTCTGCCGAAGCACAGGGTAAAGTTATTCTCTGAAGTTCCTTTATCTGTGTAAAGTCTGGGCCCACTAAGGAGAACAATTGTTTTTTCTTCTCTTTTCTGTTATCAAATTATTAACATGTATTGCAGAAGAGAAGAACAAGAATATTACCACATCTAAACAGACTCTATTGCAAGATAATGTTTGTCTTTCTTATTCATTAACATTCCAAAGAGAACTATTTAACTATTTACCATTTAATCTCTGTTCCCCATCCATTCATTCTACCTAGTAAACGTTTATTGCCCCACAGCACAGTTCCTCTTTGCTCCCTTCCCATAACCTGTTTTGGGCCATACTTGGAGTGGAGCCCACATTCTTTCTGTAATTTCAAGATTATAATTCATTGGGGTGTTGGTCTTCATTCTGGACTCTGCTGTGTTTACACGTTAAATCAATTTGTATGCTTTTTCTCCAATTATTCCACCTTTTGTGAGCTTATTTTTTCAGTAAAACATCAGGGGAAATTTCCCTTGGGACCCACATTATGAAATAGCGCTCAGGGACAGATTTACTAAATTTTAGTTGTCAGATATCATCTGTAAATTTGCTGCATCCCCACTTCTAAAATATTGTTGCTTTTGTCTCAAGTGTGATTCCTTGAAATATAACATAAAAAGAGAGAATGAGACTTCTTTGAGGTTATGGAATAGGATGCATAACTACTCTTTTGCAATCTGAGATCATTTTCTTTTTTGCGGGGGGAAGGGAGGGACGGACTCCCACTATGTCGTACTCGGTAGAGTGCTGTGTTGTCACAGCTCACAGCAACCTCAAACACTTGGGCTTAAGCAATTCTCTTGCTTCAGCCTCCCAAATAGCTGGGACTACGGGCACCCACCACAACACCCAGCTATTTTTTGGTTGCAGTTCTCATTGTTGTTTAGAAGGCCCAGGCTGGGTGCAAACCCAAAAGCCTGGGTGTATGTGGCTGGCACATAACCACTGTACTATAGGCGCTGAGCCAAAAGATAATTTTCACTGAAGCCTGCTGGTGAGATTTTTGAGGAAAACACCTAACCTACAGCCTTTATCTACTTCTAAGTATTGGAAACTACTGATACATGAAAAAATTTAATACTTGTGACTGTCAAATAACATTCATAGTAACATTTAATTTATGAGGCCTGAGAAAAATTTTGGGTCACCAGTGCACTACTTGTAAACATTACATTCAATAGGATGCTATTGATGGGTGCTTCTTACCAAATGCCAGTGTAAGAGACTATTGCTGTCATCCCATGGCACAAGGGAAATATGATTCTCACTTGAATGGATCCAGGAACTTCTAGTTTCTCACTTGGTATCCATGCTTCTCTGAAGAGCTGTCAATATGTGTATAAAATGTCACTGTAATGGGGGTTGGGTGTTCCCTGCACTATGACTTAACTTCAATCTGCATGGTTCCTCTAGGTCTATAGCACATTGGTTCCCAGTCTCAGGAACATCTTATCTCATCACAGTCCCTTTGTCTCCCTTTGACTTGGAGATTTTACCTAGACCTGATGATGGGGAAAAAGACGTCTTATTCTAATGCTTCTTGTCGTCCTCCTTGCTTTGAGTCTCCTTATGGAGTGCCTTGTGATATTCAGAAGCACAGGCTTTTGAAATTTAAAAAGGCCTTTCCTGGTTTTCTATTTTAACAAATCTGCACTAAAATCATCATGCCCTATGATTTAGTCTGAATAGTGCAGGAGACCAGAATATGCCAGTCCAAAATATAGGACGCCAGAATACACCATCCCAAAATATGCCTCATTAGCATAAGCATGATTTTGAGGTGAATATTTTGAGAAATAGGAGACAAAGGAGTTGCTCTGAAAACAGAGTAGAAATAATCATTGTGTAAGGGAAATTTTCACTTGCAAAGAAAATCTCTATTTTTTTTCCCTCTCTGTATTAGGAATAGAAGGATGGGTAAATTAATATAGACTCTTATCAATGGAGAAGACAATGACTTACATCTGGCTAACAAAACTTACTGTTATTGACTGTATTTTCCTGGTCATCACCCCAGAATTTATCTCCCCATATCTTTCTCTCTTTTGTTTTTAGCTGAAGATGGTATTTAAGCATAAATTATAACCTACCTCTTTGAGAATTAGTTTTTCTGAATGTATCTCCCATGTGTACATGTTAGTAATCTTCTGGGTTTTTTTTTTCTCTCTTCTTAATCTTTCTTTTCTTATTAGGGACTCAGTTGAGAATTTAGAAGGGTTGAGGAAAAATTGTTTTCTGCCTTTATAATGGGCATATCAAAAATATTATAAATAAGAAATACACACACATGTAAATACATACATACATATTCTAAACCCTATCCAGGACACTGGGAGTCAGATAGTTTTGGAAATCTAGAATTTGGGGGGACTTTTAGATAATATTAGATATTATGTATGTAAGGAAGCTTAAACTTGCCCTCTGAATGCTTGATTTTTGAATCTGCTAAAATAAACTGAAAATAGATCAATAAGAGAAAGGACACATAAGTGTATTGACATTTAAGTGCACAGGAATCACAAAAAGTTTGAAACTCAAAGAAGGGCCAGATGGTTGAGCTTACATCCCCCTTTCACAGTATAACAGAGAGAATGTACTGATAAAGTGGTTAAAAATGTTTTCTGTCTCTTAAAAACATTCTCACTCTTTTCTAGAACTAAAAGCTGTATCTCTACCTCAGGCAAGTGGTTAGGAGGCCCATGGAAGTTTTTTGTTTTTTGTGCTACAGGACATGGCTCTGTGGAATTGTTCCTGTGGTCAAGGTGGGTGGAGGTTTGGGCAGGCAGAGGTAACAAGAATGTCTCTGCCTTCATCTCTCCGCTGGAGATGGGATCAATGAGAATCACCAAATATCCTTGAACAGCAATCATTTAAAGCTGAAAACCCCCCTGTAAAGGCTCTGCATCTCTGCTCATGATTTGGAAAATGGTACTTTGAGATGAGAGTCTGCCTTTTCCTCGTTCTCCAGAAAATTAATGAATCCCTCTTTCCTTCTCCTCAACTACTTGTCCTCATTCTTCTGATAAAGCCTCAGGGATAGGTGCTGAGCTTTTAGTAAGAGAATTTGGGTCCCTGTGGAACAGCATCCTCTACATACTGGAAGAGATAGAGTGCAGCATTGGGTCAAGCCATGGGAAGAGCATTGCCTTTTTTTGGTAAGAATGTAAGGGATTACCCAGCAGCTGCCAGGGCCTGTTCAGCTCCAGGGAAGTCTCATCTTTTTCTCCCTAAACCAGTGATTTTAAACCAGTGTGCCATGAAAAACTTTAAAGATTACTAATTATATTATTTTCAAAAAGAAGTTCAAATTCCAGTAAGTATATTCTTTTTTCTTACTCTTTCTTTTTATTAACATAATTTACATGTGTCATGGAAGTTTAACTATAGATTTAAGTGTGCTGTGAGAAAAAAAAAAGGTTGAAAAACACTGCTGTAAATGGACACAGCTGTAACCTACCTGAAACTTGTTGAAGAGAAAGAAATGAACCTGGAAAGTGTCTGGACACGAGGCCAATTTAAAT